>NC_071355.1:244601818-244910682 GCF_943734655.1 Sabethes cyaneus
GACGAATTGGCTTGAATTGGTTATACAATCGCTATCGGGGTCAATTTACCGTATTGGTGGCTGTGCACGGCGGTGACAAGCGTAGCGTTTCATGCTTGCGTCGAAGGCAGGAACCGGATAAGTTTTTTTCGCTTGTGGTTTGGTCAGTTCGGTGATAAACCTGCCGGTTGGCCGCAGGTGATGACGTATTTTGTCCAAAAATAGTAGTGGGGCTTGGGGCAGTTAAAATTATGCAAACCATATTATTGATACCGGTCAATCGAGTTGCCGCGTGATTGGCTGTAGGTGTCGGTTGATTTAACTGCGCCGCACTAGGCCATATGTTGTTATTGAACAACAAAATCGCGAGTAAGATTTGTTGTTGCGATTACTTGTTACGAAACGTAGGAAGTTCACAAATTTGTTTTGTGAAGCGTAAAAAAAGTTGGATTCTCAGATTAATATCTCTAGATATTAAAATCATCCTTCAGTTCCAGCAAATTAAAACGATGAGTCCTTCACGCCTGTGGAAGCTACAAACCACAACCGACAGTTTGCCTTTACCATTATTACGGTGTACGGAGAAAAAAAATTAAACCTTCAAATTACATCGTCTAAATCAACTGTCTGCACCCGTTGTTGATCGGTGCGGCGGCAGATTGAGTAAGCATCAGCCCGTCCGTCCATCGGCCGGCCAGTTGAATGTTCAATATTGCAGTGCAGTTCAGTGAATAAAATGAAAACAAACCAAACTAAGAGCCTTTGGTTGGGGTCCATTATGCAGTATATCCAAACACATACACACATGAGCGGGAAAATATAAAGAAGCAAAAAAAAAGCCATCACGAATGCAGGCCAGACTGAATTCGTTAAAATGAAAACAAATACCGATTGCGGAACGAAAAGCGCAACCTTTGATACAGGCATGGCTTTTCGCCTCCTCTTGCCTGTGCACGCTTGGCATGCATTCTGCCGGCACCAGCCCCTAGCACCATCAGCAGGCCTCGGGCAGACTGTGGAAACTGATTTTCAATCGGGCTTGGGTCTCGATCTCGTCGAGAATAGCTGTTTGTGTTAGTTTTAGCTCATTACGGCCCACTGCCGAGCAAGCAATGAATGCTGGCTGTTTTTCTTCCGCACTCGAAAAAAGCACTTGTAAATCCAGACGTCTCTCGCTGGAAGATGGAATCTGTAGGAAAAGTGAAAATGCACCCTCTTGAGAAACGAAACGATTCCATCCAATTCTTGCCAGCCCGGTTCGATCGGTAAACCTCTGCGCTGCTCGCTGCTCGCTGCTTGGTTGTTGGCGGTGGGCAGAACGCGGCGGAAGGAAAGTCCCGAAGATCTACTTCGCCGCTATCGCCATCGCCAACCGACCGCTACTCCAACCGATCCGTAGCGGGTCTACACGTTCTACGACGTATCGCGCACCGAATGAGGCCAACAGCTCTGCTCTGCTCGAAGACTGGAACGGCAGTTCCGAGTGGCGCTGGAATGACCTTGCCGGCCGGAGTCGGTGTAAGTGCTGGCTGCAGCCAATAGTAAAGTGCTGCAACAGAAGAACAATTCTTCTGCTCATTGCCTAGGAACAACCATGAATGTAAGGTATTTTTCCTTTCACCCGTAATGGTACGGAAAACAACCACGACGAGGAGAGTTATTTATGCAAAGTGGAAGTCGGACTGCTTGCTGTTGGTGCGTTTAGCGTCGTCGGTTTTCTGGTTGTCAAACACGTGCGTTGTATGCGGGGACTTTTTAAAAGTTGTATGGTAAATAGGTTTATTATATATGTTAACAGTGAAAAATAGTGTTTTATGCCGATAAATTGCCTGAGGTAAAGAGTAGTAAAGCTCTCTTTGTTTATTGTTTAAGGATCGAAGGTCTTTGTCAGAGATCTGCTTTTAATGTCAGATGATGCCAACCAACATTGCTCACTAGAATGTGTGGTTCGGTACATTACAAAATTGCCCTTTCACTTTGCCTCTTTCAAGATTATGCAAGTTCAAGAGTGTGTCAACCTTCTTCAGACCATGGTATTATTCTGATACTTGATTTGCCATCACCTCAAGCAGTATGGTGACTATAATGGCTGGATGGGAAAAGCATAAAACATAAAGGTCTTGCACAATGTCAAAAAAAAATTACTCTTGTCGAGCATATAAGTGGTTGTAGACTCCACTGAAAAGGAAGAAACTTGTCGTTTCTAATTCTATTTTTTATAATATTATTTACAAATACACTCAAGTCGCTTTTTACGCAAAGGATACGTCCCGCGTAAATCAAAACCGCGAAAAAAATCGCGTAAATTTCGAAATTCGCGTAAAAAAAACCGCGTATATAGCGAAATTTGCATAAAAAACCACGTAAAATCCTAAATTCGCGTAAAAAACCGCGTAAATTCCGAAACTCGCGTAAAAAAACCGCGTAAACTCCAAAATTCGCGTAAAAAACCAAAATTTCGCCTGAAAAAAAGTTTGTGGATTTCAACACTACGCGAAAAAATAAACGTTTTGAGCACATCCGCGTAAATTCCGAAAATCGCGTAAAAAACCTCGTAAATTCCGAAATTCGCGTAAAAAAACCGGGTAAGTTCCAAAATTCGCGTAAAAAAACTAAAATTTCGCGTAAATTCCGAAAATCGCGTTAAAAAACCGCGTAAATTCCGAAATTCGCGTAAATTCCAAAATTCGCGTAAAAAAACAAAACTTCGCGTAAAAAAACTTTGTGGATTTCAACACTGCGCGAAACAATAGACGTTTTTGAGCACATCCGCGTAAATTCCGAAAATCGCGTTAAAAAACCCGCGTGAACTCCAAAATTCGCGTGCAAAAAAACCAAAATTTCGCGTAAAAAAACTGTGGATTTCAACACTGCCCGAAAAAATAGACGTTTTGAGCACACCCGCGTAAATTCCGAAAATCGCGAAAAATTCCAAAATTCGCGTAAAAAAAACCAAAACTTCCCGCAAAAAAAACTTTGTGGACCCGTAATCGGGTAAAAAAAACCGCGTAATTCGCGTAAAAAAACCGCGTAAACACTGCGCGAAAAAATAGACGTTTTGAGTACATCCGCGTAAATTCCGAAATTCGCGTAAAAAATCGCGTAAATTCCGAAATTCGCGTAAAATAACAGGTAAATTCCAAAATTCGCGTAAAAAAAACTTTGTGGATTTCAACACTACGCGAAAAAATAGACGCGTTAAAAAACCGCGTAAATTCCGAAATTCGCATGAAAATACCACGTAAATTCCGAAAATCGCGTAAAAAACCCGCGTAAATTCCAAAATTCGCGTGCAAAAAAACCAAAATTTCGCGTAAAAAAACTGTGGATTTCAACACTGCCCGAAAAAATAGACGTTTTGAGCACATCCGCGTAAATTCCGAAAATCGCGAAAATTCCAAAATTCGCGTAAAAAAAACCAAAATTTCCCGCAAAAAAACTTTGTGGATTTCAACACTACCCGTAATCGGGTAAAAAAAAACCGCGTAAATTCCGAAAATCGCATAAAAAATCGCATAAATTCCGAAATTCGCGGGAAAAAAACCGGGTAAATTCCAAAATTCGCGTAAAAAACCGGGGTAAATTCCAAAATTTGCGTAAAAAACCGGGTAAATTCCGAAATTCGCGTAAAAAACCGCGTAAATTCCGAAATTCGCGGGAAAAAAACCGGGTAAATTCCGAAAATCGCGGGAAAAACCCGGGTAAATTCCAAAATTCGCGTAAAAAACTAAAATTTCGCGTAAATTCCGAAATTCGCGTAAAAAACCGCGTAAATTCCGAAATTCGCGTAAAAAAAACCGCGTAAATTCCAAAATTCGCGTTAAAAAACAAAACTTTACGTAAAAAAAACTTTGTGGATTTCAATACTGCGTGAAAAAATAGACGTTTTGAGCACATCCGTGTAAATTCCGAAAATGGCGTAAAAAAACCGCGTAAATTCCGAAATTCGAGGGAAAAAACCGGGTAAATTCCAAAATTCGCGTAAAAAAAACCAAAATAACTTTGTGGATTTCAACACTACCCGTAATCGGGTAAAAAAAACCGCATAATTCGCGTAAAAAAACCGCGTAAACACTGCGCGAAAAAATAGACGTTTTGAGTACATCCGCGTAAATTCCGAAATTCGCGTAAAAAATCGCGTAAATTCCGAAATTCGCGTAAAATAACAGGTAAATTCCAAAATTCGCGTAAAAAAACGGGTAAATTCCAAAATTCGCGTAAAAAACTAAAATTTCGCGTAGGTTCCGAAATTCGCGGGAAAAAACCGAGTAAATTCCGAAAATCGCGTTAAAAACCGCGTAAATTCCAAAATTCGCGTAAAAAATCGCGTAAATTCCGAAATTCGCGGGAAAAAAACCACGTAAATTCCGAAAATCGCGTAAAAAACCCCCGTAAATTCCAAAATTCGCGTGCAAAAAAAAACAAAATTTCGCGTAAAAAACTGTGGATTTCAACACTGCCCGAAAAAATAGAAAAAATTTCAACACTACCCGTAATCGGGTAAAAAAAAACCGCGTAAATTCCGAAAATCGCATAAAAAATCGCATAAATTCCGAAATTCGCGGGAAAAAAACCGGGTAAATTCCAAAATTCGCGTAAAAAAACCGGGTAAATTCCAAAATTCGCGTAAAAAAACCGGGTAAATTCCAAAATTCGCGTAAAAAACTAAAATTTCGCGTAAATTGCGAAATTCGCGTAAAAAAAAACCGCGTAAATTCCGAAATTCGCGTAAAAAAAACCGCGTAAATTCCAAAATTCGCGTAAAAAAACCAAAATTTCGCGTAAAAGAATTTTGAGGATTTCAACACTGCCCGAAAAAATAGACGTTTTGAGCACATCCGCATAAATTTCGAAATTCTGAAAATCGTGTAGAAAAAACCGCGTCAATTCCGAAATTCGCGTAAAAATAGTTGCGTAAAAAGCGATTTCAGTGTAGTAAAATAGAAAGAACGTTTCCATGAATGAAAATGCGAAAGCCGAATGAAAATTATAGACTTGCAGGCGGGTTTTCACTATGTATGTAGTATACATAGTGAAAACCCGCCTGCAAGTCTATAAATTTCAATCAAATTTCAGGTTATCCCATCTTGGTATCTCTACGCAATTCCAAGCTGAGTTGGAATCATATCTCACGGAACGTGAACTTAAGATGCTGAAGTTTGATGGATATCTGTCTTGTGTTTCTGAAACAAGTTCGGAGTTCCACAAGATTGTAACCGAGGACCACCACTTTCAACTAGATTTCATTGTTGGCATCTGCAACATTGTTGTCTGGACTTGACCTTAAATTTTTTTAAGTAAAAATCAAAACAGCCTTTCCCACATAGCTTGCCCAGCGACTACGGTTACAAGCCGGGAAAATCAGACTACATACTACGCATTCGTCATTATGCCGTCGTGAGGAGAGGTGGGTTAGACACACACCATTTATCGAACTAAACAACAATCAAAAGCTGGGAAAATTTATTCGGTATTCTGCTACCTCGAAAAGAGATTGATTCAGCGATGCTTTCTGGTTCTCTCAACGAATACTGTTTATAAAAAAAGCAAAGTCTTGGTGCTACATTCCGATGGAACTTGGCTTTTTACTGTTTTGTTCGACGGACTTCGCACTAACCACCAATCAATCGAAAGATCTTCGACTCCATTAACTCCATCTAACAAGTCTTAGTACAGGAGCCCTATTCTCACAGTCACCTCACCTCACCTTACTTCTCTCACCCGACCTATTCTCACAATCACCCTCACCTCACCTTACAGGCCCCATTTGAATTGTACATCAGTCACCCAGGTGAGCGGAGTCCCTAGGTGACTCTGAGAATCGCAAATTATGCTCTCACCTAAAAAAATTAGGTGAGGTGACTGTGAGAATAGGGCCCCAGTTCACGGATCAAATACCAGGCATGAATTGAACGGGATTTTTTAAGTTTGCCTTAAACCAACGAAGTCCTACATCACCCATTCGGTCCTGTCTTGTACACAAATCTTTTTATAACGTCATAGACAAACAGACAAAGTTAAAAATCTGCCAGATTTTTGACAATGCGTCAGCTATCTACCAAATATTCCTTTCTTCGTCTAGTAAAAAAGTCATCACATAGCTTTTCAAACTAAATTTTACATTTACGTTGAACAAAACCTGTAAGATGTTTGCCATTAACTGTCTCTCCATTGCACTGGCCATAATAGCATCCTAAAAGATAATTCAACTGAGAATGTGACCATTCTCTTCGATGCAATCAGTTGGGTCGGTAAAAGGTAATTATTTTGATTTTCATGGTCTAAAACAAATCAACTTCCAAAAAATTCTTGTAAAACGAAAGCCATGGATGTCTGATAAGTGCACAGTATAGTAAAATTTACTCAAATTTATCACAATCAAAAATTACTGCATCCATATTCAAGTCTCCATTGCTTTATCATTCGTGGTGTGGTTTAGACTTATAGACTTATTCATCAACGCTTCCGCTAGAGCTGTCGAAACACTACGAATTACTTTAAACTGTTGCGTCCAGTGCGGTGGGCTTCTAAAATAAACAGTTTCGCATCCATGTGTGAGGAACTTAGTTTTACTTCATTTTAATTCATTTCTCATTTTGTTTGCCATTGCCAGTTCCGTTACCGATCCAAGCCATTCCAATACCAGGTGCCTAAAACGGAAACTCCAATATCTGGATGGCGTACCTTCAATCTTTCTAAAGAACTACATCGATGCCTTGGGTGCTCCAATCCAACGGCTATTTAACTCCTCGATCAGCTTTCGACAAGCTGAATCATCAAATCTCCGTCGCAAAACTCGACAAACTGGGCATTGGAGGGCTGCTTTTCAGTGGTTTAAATCGTATCTGTCGAATCGTCCTATTAATATATCTTCTTCTTCTTCTTCAGCAGCATAGAGCCGGGGTGGCTCGTGCTGTTTCAAGCACTCGTCTCCATTCAACTCGGTCTTGGGCCACTCGTCGCCAATTTCCTAGTCGTCTCAGAAGTCGCAAATCGCTCTCGACCTGGTCGAGCCATCGTGCACGTTGGGCCCCCCTGTTCCTGGTGCCGGTGGGGTTGTTGAAGAGGACTATTTTCGTCGCACAGTCGTCCGGCATCCTTACGACGTGTCCGGCCCACCGTAGCCTGCTAACTTTCGCTAGATGTACGATGGGAGTCTCCCCAAGCAGTGCCTGTAGCTCGTGATTCATACGCCTCCGCCACTCTCCGCTTTCAGTTTGTACTCCGCCAAATATCGTCCGCAGCACTTTCCGCTCAAACACGGCAAGGGCGCGTATGTCCTCCGTAAGCAGCGTCACGGCTTCAAGTCCATAAAGAACTACTGGTCTAATAATGGTTTTGTACATTGTTAGCTTCGTGCGGCGGCGTATGCTTCCTGATCGTAGCGTTTTACGAAGGGCAAAGTAGGCCCGATTTCCCGCTTGGATGCGCCGCTGGATCTCCTTACTAGTGTTGTTGTCCGCGGTCACCAACGATCCCAAATACACGAACTCTTCTACCACTTCTAGTTCGTCGCCGTCAACGGTTACCGTCCGTGGGAGGCGCACATTTGAGCCTCTTCCTTTCATGTATTTGGTCTTCGACGCATTTATTTTTAGCCCAATTCTCCTAGACTCCGCTTTCAGTCTGGCGTAGATTGCCTCCGCCGTCGCAAAGTTCCTGGCAATGATATCGAAGTCATCTGCAAAGCCTAGAAGTTGGCTACTCTTGGTAAAAATCGTGCCTCTCGTTTCGATGCCCGCTCGTCGGATCACCCCCTCAAGAGCGATGTTGATCAGCATGCAGGATAGACCGTCACCTTGTCTCAACCCTCGTCGCGTCTCGAAGGGACTCGAGAGTGTCCCAGAGATGCGTACGAAACACATCACTCGATCCAATGTAGCTCTGATCAGTCGCGTCAGTTTGTCCGGAAAACCGTATTCGTGCATTATCTGCCATAGCTTGTCTCGATCGACTGTATCGTATGCTGCTTTGAAATCGATAAAGATGTGATGCGTGGGCACGTTGTACTCCCGACATTTCTGCAAGAGCTGTCGGATAGTAAACATTTGGTCCGTAGTTGCGCGAGCCCCCATGAAACCCGCCTGATAATTCCCTACGAAACCTTGTGCTATCGGTGACAGCCGGCGTAACAGGATCTGAGAGAGTACCTTGTAGGCGGCATTTACCAGCGTAATACCGCGATAGTTGCAGCAGTCTAGCCGATCACCCTTTTTGTAGATGGGACAAACCACTCCTTCCATCCATTCCTCCGGTAGCTTTTCCTCCTCCCAAATCCTCGAAATAACCCAGTGTAGAGCCTTTGCTAGCGTTTCTCCGCCATGTTTATAAAGCTCTGCCGGTAAGCGGTCCTTCCCAGCGGCTTTATTGGTCTTCAGCAACCTGATTTCTCGTTTGACTTCTTGGAGATCAGGTGCTAGGACATCACTATCTTCCATGGGCGCTCCTAGGTTAATTTCCGTTCCGCCTCCTTCTGCGACTTCGCCATTGAGGTGTTCATCGAAGAACTGCTTCCACCTGTCGACCACCTCGCGCTCGTTTGTAATTAGATTCCCTCCCTCGTCCCTACACACGTCAGGTTTCGGTGTGTAGCCCTTCCGAGTTTGGTTCACCTTCTCATAAAACTTGCGCGTGTCATTAGCTCGGAATAGTTGCTCCAATTCTTCACGATCTCTGTCCTCCTTTTGGCGCTTTTTTCTCCTCAGGATCGTGGTCAACTTGTTCCTAGCTCGTCGGTACTTGGCCAGGTTCTCTCTAGTGGCAATACTTAGATAATTTTCCCAAGCATTTTTTTTCTCCTCCACCGCTTGTTGGCATTCCCCATCAAACCAATCATTTTGTGTACTCCGAGGCTCAATACCTAGTGCCGTGGTAGCGGCCTCTCCGATGGCCGAGCGTATTCTGCCCCAACCGTCTTCGAGGTTTGAAGCACCTAACTCCTCGGAAGAAGGCAGTGCCTCATTCAGTACTCGCGCGTAGTTCTCGGCAGCTTGTGGGTTATCTAGCTGCCTGATGTTCAGCCGAGGAGGGCGGCTTTGACGTGTCCGGTATACGGTGGACAGCTTTGAGCGCACATGTACTGCTACTAGGTAATGGTCAGAATCGATATCCGCACCCCGACGGGAGCGTACGTTCGTGATGTTAGAGAAGAACCGGCCCTCTATGAGAACATGGTCAATTTGGTTCATTGTACGTTGGTCAGGTGATCTCCAGGTGGCTTTGTGGATATCCTTGCGCGGGAAAAAGGTGCTTCGGATCACCAGGCCTCGGGAAGCTGCGAAGTTTATACATCGTTGGCCGTTATCGTTTGTGTCGGTGTGCAGGCTATGGGGTCCTACCACCGGTCTATACATTTCTTCCCTACCGACCTGGGCGTTCATATCCCCGATGACGATCTTGATGTCCCGTGACGAGCAGCTGTCGTACGTAGCCTCCAGCCTCGCGTAGAACGCTTCTTTCTCATCGTCGGGTCTACCTTCGTGCGGGCAGTGCACGTTAATGATGCTATAATTGAAGAAACGACCCTTTATCCTCAATACACACATTCTCTCGTTGATCGCCTTCCAATCTATCACGCGATCCTGCATTCCGCCCAGCACTACAAAGCCCGTTCCCAGTTCGTTGGTAGCGCCACCGCTCTGGTAAAACTGGGCCTTTCCGCCACGTATCTTCCATACCTTCTCTCCTTTGCGACAGATTTCCTGCAGAGCTACGATACCGAGTTTGCGGGGTTCCAGCTGTTCAATCAGCACCCGCTCGCAACCTGCGAAATTTAGCGATCTGCAGTTCCAAGTCCCGAGTCTCCATTCGTCGTCCTTATTCCGTCGCCTAGGTCGATGCCGAATATTCCGCTCCGAATATGCTTGAATGTTGTTAGTTTGTGTTGTTTAGGTGTGTAGCCGTACTGGGGCAACACTACCGAGTCTCGTGATGGGGCTGCCATCTTATAGTGCCGAGACTCACTACCTCCTTCCCGGTTAGTATACGACCTTAGTTTCCACCGCGGTTGGTTACCCGATCTCCGCTAAGGTTGCTCGTATTCCGGCTGGTACCACGAGGAGGTCGGGATCGGAGTTGCTAGATAAGAGGCTACCGACCACTATGGGGTCTATATTCCGCATTATCCGGCCGTTTACCAACCTTAATATATCTATCGATGAGTTCACCTCACCGGCTTTCATCGCTTTTTCCGGAGTCCCACAGGGTAGCCGTCTCAGACCGTTGTTTTTTTTATTTATTTTTCTACGTTACATTCTACTAGCGATACATAAGAAAACAATATGTACTTAAGCCTAAACACATGTTTCTGCGTCACTGTGTTGACGGTCGTTCTGACAGCTAGTGTCATCTGACAGCTGACGTTATGTTGACTGCTGGATGTTCTGCTGGAACCTTACAATGGTCAAGCGTATAACAGTTCCCCTGTTCTACACTGAACGACAAATTGAAACGGTTTATTCCAACACTCCCCCGCAATTTGCACGTTCAACACATCGAATAGCCTTCTATGTGTATCAATAAGTAACTCCTTTGTGAGTGCAATCGCTGGTGGTTCTGCGTTGGAAATAAGTTGAAGTTGCAGTCTGCCAGCCTTGATGTGGTCTCTGATGAATCCGCTGATATGATCCGGGTTCTACGCTGTTGCACGACGTACTATCTTCCATTATTGATATGCCCAACTCATCTAGAAGCTTTGTTAACCACATACCTCCTTTTGTTGCTGAGAATTGGGCGATCAATTCAGCTTCGCCTGTTCCTCTCAATCCGGACTTGAACCATTTAGTATTTGTATCCAATCTCTTCAGCAGTTTCTCTACGTATTGAGATTGGGAAATCTCGAGCATCTGTTTTCCAAAGTCGCGATTTATTTCCTTACCCAGGAAATGCTTAACTTTAAATTAATCTTCCACTTGGAATAACCTTCCAAGCTTTTAATCCATACTCTATCACCAATAACTTTGGCAATGAGCAAAATATCGTCGACATATGCATCCGAAAATGTCCAATAAACAGTCTTTACACTTTTTGGAACACAGTTGACCACTGTCCAGTTATTAACGATAGCCATCGTTTGTTTTCTGCTCTATGCTACCGCAAATGTCTAAATGTAGTAATACTAATATTCGGTTTCATCTTGGCTGTTTCCAAAGATGAAATTTAAAAGCTGCTTGCTTCCGTGCCAAACAACCGTTACATTCATTTGCTGCATTTATTGTTGAAGTACAGTTGATTCTCTCAACCATTCGCTTCCTCTTTTGAACATCGATTTTCTTCATTTTCATCGACAATTGTTTGTAGGCTGACTTTTGTCGCATGTTTACTGCGCCATGCTTCCGTAAACATCTGAATTTTGCCAATTCTTATGACCGTTTTGATCTTAGCTTTCTCAACCTTTGGAATTTGAAAGCTGCCTGCTTCCCTACCAAACGTAGATCTGCTGTATCTCTCACTGAACTATAGTTGATACCCTCAACCATTTCCTTCTTCCTTTTCGTTTTCTCCGACAATCATACGTTTACTGCTCCATGCTTCCATAAACGTCTGAATTTGACCAATTGTAACAATCTCCACTTAATCTTGGCTTTCTCAAGTTTTGGAATCTGAAAGCTGCCCGCTTTCTTAACAAAAATACATTCACTGTATCTACTCCTGAAGTGCAGTTGACACCTTCAACCATTGCCTTCTTTTTGGTCATGTTTTCCTCCGACAATCGTTCATTAGACAAGGATAACAGTCGCAGGTTTACAATTCTGTTGGTTGCTTTCATCTTGGCTGTTCCATGCTTTGAAATTTGAATGCTACCCGCTTCCCCGCCAAACAACCATTACATTCATTTGCTATCTCTATCACTTCTAAAGTGCAGCTGATACCCTCAGCCATTCCCTTCGTGATTAGCATCTCCATTCCCAGATTTGTCAAGTGCGCTAGTCTTTTATGCCAAGTATTAAGACTCACTTGATATCTATCCAATGCTGAGCAGATTTCTTGTTTGTTCAATCCATTGACAAACTTCCCCGAAGTATCAACGTTCCCGAAAATGACCTTTTCGTTTATAAAAGTAACCCTTTTATAATCTTCACTCGATAACTTTATCGAATGTGATGCACGCTTCGTAGCCCGAAGGTTTCCATTAACTTTTGCAGTTGTTTCCTTAATTAGTTTACGCAACTCCTTTTCTTCCGACAGCAACTAGTCATTCGCTCTGTGGTCGCTTGCTCCTGAATCCGCTAGGGAATGTTCCTGTCAATTCTCATCACGTATGCTCTCTTTGTTTCTGTCTTGTTCTGCAAGTGTATTTCTTTTTCATTGCACTCGAAACATCTGCTGGTCAACTTTTTAGACTTTTTAGGAACCAAACAACGTAGATCGAATATCGTTTCATAAAAATGAGAGTAAATTTGTTCCGCAAACCAGAAAAAACATCACCCAGAAAAAGTTATTTACAAAAATGTTCACAGTAATGGAGAATTCCAAGCGAAAGTCGGAAAAACTTCGAAGCAGACGCTTCTATAAACCTTATAACCTAGATCATATTTCCAATTTTGGAAACAATTTCATAAAAAGTAACCCCTTTTCGACCAGATTAAAAACCACTTTCCCTACGAGTTTATATGAACAACCTAACCACCACAACATGAAATAGAAAAAAAAGCGAAACATGAAACAAACAGGGCATTTTGTCTTCTCCGAGGTCGGTCAAACCAAAAAAAAACAAATACTTTCCAACCGGTGGTTACCACCTGTGCCGACCAAAAAACGCACATGTTGGTTCACTTTCGTCGGAAACCACATGTGAGTTTAGGGTGCCTAAGTGGCCGCCGTCACACATAAGTGCGTACCCACGGCACGCAAACACTCACGCACGCACGCATGCACTCACGCACATGATGCATCTGCGTTTTTATTTCTTCTTCTCGACAAGCTAAACAAAAACACCAAGTCATAACATATTCGGGAACAAGAGCGAATTGATTTCAGGGAGTGCCGATCACTGTCTGTGGTGTTTGAATGAATTTCTGAATGAGCCCCCTGGAGTGGCAAGTCATGCCGCCGGTGCCCATTTAAGGGTCAAAATATTTGCGTCGACCTAGTTTATGTGCTTTTCAGCCTACTTTTGTTCGTTGCCGTAGCACAGTGAAACGACGCCCTTTTAATTTAATTGAATTTCCCTAGCCAAGCCGTTCATCAATTTTTTTTCTCTTTCTCAGCGATGTGCCGCCGATAATCAAGCAAGCAAAGCTCATTAATCAACGTTATACAATAATAATAATAAAGACAGTATAATATTGCGTCACTTGACGCCAACATCACCACCATCACGGCGCTCTGCGCTAGGAGAGTGAAGTAAATGTCATGATAGTGTGTACATCATCGCTGAAGTCTATCATTTTCATAAATTCACCATTCATCGTCCAATTGAATGGATACTTTGATGTAAATAATACCAATTCAGAGAAGATTGCCTAATCCAATGCCTGGCCAATGATTTGTTAAACAAAAATTGTGAAGAATTGCCTTCACAACTCACAAACTTAAGACTACGATGCGGAGTTTAAATGTAGAGAAAATCAGATTACACAGTCGATTTGACCTACTGTCAGTTCTGGTTTTGATAGAAACGTCAAACGAACGTCGTTCAATCTCACACTCCAGGGTCACTGAATTATTGAAAGAGTTTCAAACTTACCGAACTTAGACTTCCAGCAAAGGTTTGTTCTCGAACAGACTCCGTCGTACGATGGTTTGTTATCTCTTAACAACAGGAAATCACTGGCTATTTGTTTCTTTTCACTTCTCCCTTTAAAATTGCGTAAAATTCCACTTTCCAAATTGGTAAACAAAAACTATGTTCACCCACAATGCGTTTTGTGTATCAATCAGCTCGGAAACGTCACTTCTAACACCACCACTACAGCAGCAAACGTACTCTCTTCCTCTCACAACGAGATCGCTCTTTCTCTCCAATTTCACAGGAGAACTTTTGACAGCACAGTTGTTTACACCTTGGTTGGCTGGCTGGTCCTCGCAACGCAACGCACGCTATGGCTACTGCGAGTGATAATAAAACTAGAGCTCGAGAGTGTGGCCCAGCAGTTTTGCTCAGCTTGCTATGAAATAAAATAACACCATCAAACTAAACAATGTCTCGAAATGCTTCCATCAACACTAAAGAAAGCCACTTTCGTCACCTAATGATGGGCCTTCCCAGCACTTGCGTTGCTATGATCTAGTCTCGTAATTAAAAGCCCCTTTTTCAGTACTTCACGCAATGGGTCCCCTGGGCCCCGACCAAACTCTGCTACCAATCGTCATTGGTCATCGCCCTGCTCGGAAATGTCCTGCCACAATCCGACCCAAACCGCAATTTACCCTAATCAACAACAACCGTCCCGGAACGGTAAGGAGAAATCTCAATTTGACATCGTGCGGTCGTCGAGTGGCGAGTCAATTTAACACCACACGTCTGCGGAGGTGCTGGCTGATAAGATCCGGCTGCTGCTGCTGCTGTTGCGTTTCAGCACGACTTGCATCTTATCATTATTCACTTGAAACACCCAAGCCTCTATCACCGCACTATCGTTCGCCTCCGTCGTCCTGCCCAGCCTAAACTACACAAGCTTATCACTCCGGCGACGCGAAAAATGTCGTGAGCTGTTCGAATCTACTGGCTTGGAACGAAGCTCCGATCAAAATAAGTCGAGAAAAAAGTGTTGAGTTGGTTATATTTTTACACACCCGAGACGACCGAGCTGCAGTTTGCTTCCTGCTATGTACCATTCACTTGCGAATTTTCACTAAATTGCAGCTAAGTAGTGTGTCATCATCACACGCAATAGAAAGTTCAAAATTACGCCCCGTCTGTTTTTCCCGAAAAAAAAAACTACTACTTTTTTGTTGCTTTTCTCCCCTTTTCTTCTGCACTGCACTAGCAGAGGAGAAAAAAAAGTGACAGATCTCACTGGGGGAGGTCTATGACGCGTGACAGCCAACGAGCACCGAACACTCCTACGAAAGACACAACCAAAACGATCGAACGACCACGATAGACTGAAACTGCTCTGCTGCTGACTGACCAAGCTGAACGCTCAATGACTGAAAGCTTTGGATCAATGAATAAACACAATAATTCCACTCGCGGTGAGAGCAGCTCTCCGCTACGGCGAGAGAAACACACACGCGTTTCATTGAAAACGCCGTCAGTTCGACTGTGAGTGGTGAGTTTATGCTGTCAGTCTCGCTGTCCCGTTCGGGGTCTGTTTCGTGGTGAATATGCTACGTTTGACTAAGGCGGTTTTAGTGTGTAGGCATGGTTGCGAATAGGCTAGTGTACAGTGTCCAGTGTGGATTATTTAGTAAATTTCTTATTTTACAAACCTATGAGCTAACCGGATCTAACAAATATGTGATCGCCACAGAAAAACGTCGAACAGAAGAAATAAGAAGAGAAGGGTAGAAATAAAATGAGGACTGGCGTGCCCAGAGCTAAACAGAAGGTGGGCCCCAACTTCTCAGAAGCATTTTTGGACCTGGAAAGATTACCCTAAGCTAGCGGGTCTATATTTACGCAATTAATTTACTTATCGCAAAAACACCGACCGTTTAAATTATGAACCCCAGAGTTCCAGGTAGCACTTGAACTAGAATTTGAGCTTCAAATTGGTATGAAATTGGATTTAAATTTAGGACAATTTAGAAGTGAAGCCTGACCGCAAATTAAATTGGAAATTTGACTTGGAAATGAACTCAAAATTGGACCTGGAATAAGACTTCCAATTCCAATTGCAATTAGGACATAAAATTGGGTTGGTGAATAGCTAGATAATGCGTAACACAGACCCCATGGTGGCCCTTAGCCGCTTATCCAGCAACTCCTATCCCTACCTCCTCGTGGTAACAGCCGGAATACGAGCAACCTTAGCGGACATCGGGTAACCAACCCCGGTAGAATCCAAGATCGTATACCAACAAGGAAGGAGGCATCGTTTACGAGTTTTACGAGAAGATGAAACAATCTGGTAAAGGCTACACCCCGACCCCCGAAGTGATCGACAGGTGGAAGCAGTGCTTCGATGAACACCTCAATGACGAGGAGATTGCAAAACGTTGCAGGAGGCGCAACGGAAGTTAACCTAGGAGTGCCCATGAACGATAGTATTGCTCCAGCACCTGCTCTCCAAACGAGAAATCGGGTTACTGAAAACCAATAAATCCGCTGGTAAGAACCACCTACCGATAGAGCTTTATAAACTTGACTGAAGTTTTTGGAGCGTCTTAGTAGAATACGAAACCTGGAAAATAAATAAAAAGAAAACTTATCCAACCTAATTCTACTATGTATATTTTATTCTTGACAGATACGTATTTCGTCCTGGATTTCGAAAACAGACACTGAGGAAGCCTGCAAGTCGTAGCCGAAATACGTATCTGTCGTGAATAAAATATACATTGCAGAATTAAATTGGCTGGCAAAGGGTGAACATGTGTATTCCATAACTTCTGTTCATTAACTCCTATTCCTACCTCCACGAGGTGCCGGCTGGGGTAGCAACTTCGGTTGTCGTATGCTAACAGGAATGGGGGCACAGAAGCTCCCGCCCACATTAAGATGGCAGCCCCATCAGCGGGATAAGGACCTTAGATTAACAGCCTACTGTACCAGAACATAAAAAAGCTCCGAAAATGAAAGAAGAAATCTATCTGGATTATTGGCAACGAACTTTAGCATGAAAACACGGACACGAATCGGAACATGGAATATACTGACCCTTGCCCAGCATGGCAAGCTCTCTCAACTTGCAAGGGAAGCTAGCCGCCTGAAGCTTGAAATCCTGGGGCTGAGCGAGCGAAATTCACATGGGCGACTTCAACGCGAAGATTGGCTCAAACAACGCGGACCTTGAACGCGTCATGGGACGCCATGGCCTAGGAGAGATGAGCGAAAACGGGGAGCTGTTTACAGAAGTCTGTGGTAATAACGACATGGTCATTGGTGGATCGCTCTTCCCCCATAGACCAGTACATAAAGTCACGTGGGTTTCCCGCGACGGCCGAACAGAAAACCAAATCGACCACATCTGCATCAGCCGGAAACGGAGAAGGAGCCTTCTTGATGTACGCAACAAACGCAGCGCTGACATTGCATCCGACCATCATCTTGTTATCGCTGAAATACGTCTGCGCGTCGCACGTGTCCAACGACGGGAGGAGAAAGTTGGGTGCCGCTACGACGTCCGCCGATTGGAGAATCCTGAGGTGAAAAGGGCCTTTGTTGAACAACTTGAATCTCGAGCCTCGGAGCTGCCACCTGGTGGAACCGTCGAAGAGCAATGGACCGGCATCAAGAACGCCTTCATCACGACCAGTGATGAAACCCTCGGCAAAGCGCGCAGCAGGCGGAGGGAGTGAATTTCGGATGAAACTTGGAGGAAGATCGACGAGCGGAGAGAGGCGAAAGCCGGCATTGAGCGAGCGCGGACCAGATCGGCTAAGACAGCTGCCCGTCAATGATACGCCGAACTAGAGAGGGCTGTTAAACGTGCTTGTAGGCAGGACAAGTGAGCCTGGACTAACTCCCTAGCCGAACAAGGAGAAACCGCCGCCGCCAATGGTGATATCCGTTTGTTGTACGATATTTCTCGCTGCCTTAGTGGTGCCAGAATGAATACAAAGATGCCGCTAAAGGACAGAGCTGGTCAGCTATTGACTGACCGTACAGAACAGCTTAAGCGATGGACTGAACATTTTGAACAACTCTTCCGAGTTTCAAATGTCAGAGACTAACAAAACCAGCAGCGTATGACGCCTACAGTTCGTCGAATAAATCACGTGAACTCGGAGGCGCCATCGCTGGATGAAATTGTAGCAGCCAACAAAAGTATGAAATCCAATAGAGCGCCAGGGATAGATCATATTTCAGCCGAAATGCTCAAAGCTGACCCATCTTTGCCAGCCCAGATGATGCATCAGCTTTTCAGCAATATTTGGGAAACCGCAACTTTTCCGGTGGACTGGATGCAGGGCATATTGGTCAAAGTCCCTAAGAAAGGAGACCTAACGGAATGCGGTAACTGGCGTGGCATCACGTTGCTCTGTATTACTCTCAAAGTACTCTGTAAGGTAATCCTCAACCGGATCCAGGAGAAGATCGACGCTACTCTCCGACGGCAGCAAGCTGGATTCCGTGCTGGCCGATCATGTGTAGACCATATCACAACGCTCCGCATTATATTGGAGCAGATCAACGAATTCCAGGACTCTCTTCTGCTGGTGTTCGTTGACTTCGAAAAGGCGTTCGACCGACTCAATCACGAAAACATCTGGGGCGCACTTAGGCGTAGAGGAGTTCCAGATAAGCTAGTCCATCTCATCGAGGCTCAGTACGAGGCGTTCTCGTGCAAGGTTTTGCACGACGGCGTCTTGTCCGACGCCATAAGGGTTACTGCTGGCGTGAGACAGGGCTGCATTTTATCACCGCTTCTGTTTCTCATCGTTATGGATGAGATATTAGTTGGAGCAATTGACAGTAGACCAAATCGAGGATTGCCTTGGAATCCTCTAACGACGGAGCAGCTAAATGACCTCGACCTAGCCGACGACATTGTCTTGCTCGCACAACGACGAAACGACATACAAAGCAAGTTAGATGACCTCTCCGAGAGCTCCCAAGCAGCAGGTTTCACAGTCAATGTAGCGAAAACTAAGTCTATGGTAGTGAACACTGACAATGCCACCAACTTCACAGTAGCGGGACAACAAGTTGAGCAGGTAGCCGCCTTTCAATATCTTGGTAGCCAAACAACGCCCAATGGTGGTGCCAAGACTGATATAGCCACACGTATCAGGAAGGCCAGGGGTGCCTTTGCAGGTCTGCGAAACATTTGGCGCTCAAACCAGATCACTCTACGTACGAAAACCCGAATCTTTAATTCAAACTTAAATCCGTACTGCTGTATGCCTACAAACGTGGTGCGTCTCAGTGGAGACAACGCAAAAACTGCAGGTATTCATTAACCGGTGCCTGCGATACATCATTCGTGCTTGGTGGCCTGATAACTGGCTCGACTGCTGGATCTCTACTGCTTCGAACGAACCTGAAGCTAATGAGATCCAGAGCAGTGGGTCTAAAGCCCCTAAAAGGAGAATGGTTTTTAATAGCTGTTATCCATGGCTATTGCGTTAAGACCTGGATGGATAAGCACGTAATCCAAGGTGTGACGCGACCCGTGCCGAGGGATGAATGGTGGAGGGGGTTCTATAAATACTCAGCCGCAACGAAGCTTGTGGAGTACCAGGGTGCCCTCCACAGTAAGCCGGTCACTGATGCAATGGACCATTTTTTACCGAGAAGCCTCTCTCTGCCGCAAAACAAAGAAACGAAGGGGGCGAAGATGAGAATATGGGAGGAACAGAACCTGAATGATGTGCCACCAGAAGTTCATTCCTGTTCCTCGTCTATCCTCAACACGCCGACTCGTTGCGAGTCGACCAACGAGGATATGGCTCTAACTCTCCATTCACGGATCCAGATTCACTCTGCTGAATCACTGACTGGTGTGCTGAAGGGTGAGCTGAAACAATGAGAGAGCCGAACAGTCATGGCCAATTGGATGGCCGTACAATCGCTCAAACAATTAAAAAATAAATATAACGCCGAGTATTTAGGTTACTCGAAAGTTACTGAGTCTCAATAAGAGAGCTCTCAGCTCGCTTAACGGTTTTGTGACTGGACATTGGAGTAAATATCATCTTCGGAATCTCAAGGTTTCGTAGAGAGTTACCAGGTGGGCGTGCAACTGCGGACCAGAGTTTTATCATCCGACAGATGTTGCACAACCTACGCATCACATCTTTATTGATCTCAAAGCAGCATGCGATACAGTCGAACGAGACCAGCTATGACCGATAATACACGAACACAGTTTTCCGGATTAACTGGCACGGCTTAACAGAGCTACATAGGAATGAGTATGTGTTTCGTGTGCATCTCGGGGAAACCATCGAGTCCCTTCGAGACGCGGCGAGAGTTGAGACAAGGTGACAAGGGAAACGCGCTAGAAGATATTATGAAACGTGGGGCATCTTCAATAAATCTAACCAATTTGTCTGTTTCGTTGATGATGTGGACATTGTCGGACGGAAGGACGATCCAAGCGGTTGCTGAGCAGTATACCAAACTGAAAAGTGAAGCAGTGACTGGATTGGATTAGTGATGAATACGTTCAAAACCAAATATCTGTTAACATGAGGAATCGAGCGCGATCGAGCTTGCATAGGCAATGGTGTGGTAGCCGACGAGGACGAGTTTGAGGTGATGGACAAATTTGTATACCTTGGCTACCTTGGACCCTATGGTCTGGTAAGCTTCACCCCCGTACCAAATATACCATGTACGGGTACAGTACTGACCGTTTTTGAACGTCGGTGTGCTTAGGACTATCTTTGGCGGTATATGCATGAATGGTATACGGAGGAGAAGGATGAACCACGAGCAACCGCAGCTTTTCAGCAAACCGAGTATCCAGGCGGGACATGGGAGAATGCCGGACAACAAACCCGTAAAAATGGTTTTCGCTTTGAATCCGGTCGGTACCAGGCGCAGAGGTGCGCAGTGTGCTGCAAGATTGAGCCGGAAAATCCCAACAGCCCATGCTTATTGGGGCTAAGTTGGGCAGAGCCCAGAGCCAGCACTCAACAAAGATGACTCCCGGAAAGGTTGGAAAAATCAGAGGAAAAACCTAAGGTTGACTCAGTGAAAAAGAGAAATGCTTGATTCTCGATGATGTTCGGACTTCTATATACAATTCTATATACAATATATACAATTATTACAATTACAACTCAAAAGAGTTTAGTCGATATTTAGTCGATGGTTGAGACATGAATCTATGGAATGGAACGTACTGCCAGAAGACAAACATCAGACTGCAGACCCGGGACAACCCTGAAGAAAAACTTCCAAAACATGTGAATCAGTATCGCTAGATAACCCGGTCGTAAGTAGCTTTAGAATACACATGTTGTTCACTGTCAGTTCCTTAAAAAGGACGGGCCGCAGAATAACACTTTCCCTCAAACGAGTTCAACCCGAAGGAGATAATTCTAAATAATAAAAATGATTTACGTTATGTTTTTACTGTTGTTCGTCCAAAATACAAAAGCTGTTTTCGCAGATTAAGTGATTGCCGCCACACATTGTACATTAATTGTGGACTGACGATGATGGTATCTTTCTTGTGGAATAACAAGAACTTGAACTTAGAAAGCGACACTGGATATTACAGTGCGATACGTGCTTCTTGTCCAAGGCAAATTATTAACATTAATCTCCGCACTTCCTAGCCGTCCTCTAGAGAGCAAGACTTTTTGAAAAATAGTAACAACCTAGTGAAGAGAAGAAGAGTGAATACACCAACACTCAAGCACGTATAATCACCTGGACGCCATTATAATAGATCAAAGCACTGGTCGTATTGTCAGAAAAATAGATAAACATATATAATTTAAAGAATTTCTAGAGGGTTTACTTACAGAAAATATACGTGTAATGGCGTATCCGAACGAGAAACGAGAAGTTTTGCGGACATTTTTTGACGAAGAACAAATAGAAAATTGTGCACAGGCACAGGAATATAAACCGTTGTGCACCTGGAGGTTACGGTGGGCCGGCCAAGTCACAAGGATACGGGACGACAATGTGACGAAATCTAAAGGAACCCATCTTGGCCGCTTGGCATTGCGGAAGAATACGCCACAAATTGAAGATAATTGCCCAATTTTGAAGCGTACTTATCTTGTAGGTATGAAACTGCGCGAGGAGTGTAATGGGGATCCAAGACAGGACCCATTTGTCGATGGAAACCAGGTAGTTAATCTAACGAAATAATAAATATTTTGAACAAAACCTGCGGGTTGTCCCTAGGCATATAGGCCCAATTTTACACCACCAAATGTCGCCATCCCCCGGATTCCTCGACGAAATTATACTCGCTGCGCGTGAACGATGACAGCTCTATTATTGTTATGAATCAGTGGAGGTAGATAATGTTTAATCACTGTCGTTTTAATATGAAGAATATTCCCTCTTGACAGAATATTCCATCCTGGAGATCCGACAAATATGGAATGATTGTAAGCAGGCGTTGAATCAAGAAGGGGTTAGGACTTCGAGCCTCTATATCCCGATGATCGTTGCTCAGCGGAGCAATCAGCCTTGAACTTAGGCAAGCTTCAATTTTCCTGACAACAGCATTTCATCCGAATAAACTATGTTATTTCCAATAACTCGTTACATGCGGCCTTTGAGGGACTTCACAGCTATTTCCCACAGTCCACCGAAGCTGGATTTGGCTAGAATAAATTTAAAATTAACGGATTAGTTTGCTGCTTCTGGTACAATTCGTTGAGCTTCTTTCAAACTTCTTACGTTGTCACTGAGACCCCCTTTTCTCGAAATGTGAAAAATGTTAAACGTGCCGAGTTTCTGGACATTTCTGTAAACTTGAAGATTCCATTCTAGGAGATATGGCCAAATATACGCCATATTAGAAAGGATTTCGGACACTGAACCCTCTCTCAGCTGGCTAGTTTTAAACTGATATTTATTTTAAAAAATGCTCAATTTTGCACAATCCTCTGCGATCACCGGTGAATGCTAGGACCAGCAGCAAGCACAGCGACACCGATCGATAGGCCGTTCAAGCCGGCCGAGCGGTCTCTTTCTTTAGCAGCCTGCCTGCCTGCCTGCCCTCCAGCCTTCCTCGGGAAGGCCGCAAGGATCTTACGCGTTATGCCGAAACTGGATAATAGTAAACCTAAAAATTCGTTTAAGTACAATACGTGTATATCTGCCAACTGCCAATAACTACCCCCACGTGTGTGTGTATGTGGAGAGTGTGTACAAGTTGGCCAGTTGGTTCTTCTGTTCTGACTCAGCAGCAGCTCGATGGCCGTTTATTTGCAATAAACGATCCCGCAACGTAGGTAAAACACTTACGAAACATGCAACAGGAGGGGAAGAGTAAAAAGTACGTTCCTAAAAATACTGCAATTTTCTTCTTCGATTTTTTTGTTTGTTTTGTTTGTTTTGCTTTTGCGCTTTCGCCGATTTCGACCGACCTTTTTTTTGTTATTTTAAGGAGGACGACTAAGTAGCTGTATATTTTGCTAAGATGTTTTTGTTTTTTAATTGTGTGTGTATGTTCTGCTTCGTTTATCACTAAAGTACTACGCTTAGATCATCACATTTGTTCTGTTTTCTTATTTGGAAAACTTTTTTCCTCCGTTTGTCTAACGATTTGCTGTTTTTACTTTCTTCTTTTGTTCGTTATTTTTTTGGAAAAAAATATTTACACACTGAAATAAAAGAAAAACTGCACTACCCACCTCTCCTGCTCGAAGAAAAGTCCTCCTCTCTCAGTTGCACAGAAATCTTCTGCATAAAAATTCTTCTCATCTTAGAAGTCTACCTCAGTTTGCTGTTTTGCTGTTTGTCAAGTTTGCGCTTTTGGAAGTTTTACACGTTTCAAGAAAGTATGAGAAAACAAAACCTATTGCACTTTACATACAATACACAAATTAGAACTTCTTGTTGAGAGCAAAGGTTGCTTCAAACCTTTGCTTTTAGTTATGTCTCCTTCCTCTCTTTCTATCTTTCAGCTAAGGTGTGTTATTTTTTGTTGTATATATTGCAACTATCAAAGAATGTTTGTTGATCCTTCCGGTTGGATCTCCAAAAAACCGCGATTCAAAAAAGTTTGTTTGTTTGTTGTTGTTGCATTAGACTACTCTCTTGTATGACACCGCACGACCCGGTGCGGTTTGGGTTTCGCTTATGATTTCTGTTTGTTTTTTTTACGTAATTAACTAACACTAGACTAAAAAGGTTCAGTCATTTCTGTTTCCTAGTTGTTTTCATTTATATATAATCGGTTTTTTTTGTATGCTTATTTTGCTCCTGTTATTCGATCGAAAGGTTGCTTGTTTTTTTTTACTTTTTTATTTTGTTTTTGTTTGATAAAATATTTTACTCTACCCGAAAATTGTAATGTTTCCTTCTGGTTGTTATTTTTTTTTCTTCTTCAGACAAAAGGCACACATTTCCCCGTTTCATTTGCAACTGGTAGCAAAATAGCAAAACAAAGGAATTGCTCAGTTGTTGTAACAAGCCTCCGATGCGATATAATCGCGTTATATCGATCAGGAGGACCGTGGTTTGATATTATTCTATGGAAATAGTTGGAAACCGTTTTGCCTCATCTTCCTTTCCTTTCGTCCCATATCAACAGGCCTAAGGAGGGTTGAAATCTTCCAGCCTACTATTGCCGCCTTCGGGCTGAATGCAGACTTTTATGTGGTCGTTTGATTTTTTGTTTTTTTTTGTGTGTATGTGTTTGAGTTATTGGGTGTGCCTTGAAAAGGATCGTTCTGATTCTAATATAAAAATCCTCCAATGACACGATTGTTTATACACTAAACTTAAAAGAAAAACAAATTTATCTCAGTTATTAGTTACGAGTTCAATAGAATATTTGCAAAGTCAGCTAAACTACACTTCTACGAATGTAATCGTGCTGCTGGAAAACTTAAACATTTCGATTTAAAAAGCGCTGCTTAACAAAAACTGTATTAATCAACAATACGAGGCTATTTTTATCATCTAGAAAAAAAAATAGAACTTACGAGCCTACTTGTTCGGGATCAACTCGTTTAAATAAGAGCTTGCTTATCGCTAGCGTAAAGAAAATATTCTATCTGTACGTCTGTGTGTATGTGAGTTGTTTTTTTTAATCGACCATTTACAAAAAATCTTACGTGTGTCTTACGTTGCTAGTTAAGGAAACTTAATCGGTACATTTTGAGGGATCGAAGGACAATAATGAAACCGTAAATCAACTCTGTTTTAGCGGCGTTTGGACGCCATTCCAATGCCTTCCGCATGCAGCGATGAAACCGTTTTGAACGATGTTTAAAAATACACTTTACGGATAGTTAAATAAAACTTCTTACAACAGACAATATGTAAAAAAACGGCAATCGGAAAAAATAAAAATCTGTTAAATATCTGACTAAAAACTACCGATAAAAAGAATAAAATAAACTCGCTCTACTTATCCAATTAAAAGTTAAAATCACAATTTTTAGAAAGAGTTTTGATTTCGGGTTTCAAATTATTATGTAAAAGTTTTACGCAAACAGCTGCTTGCACTCAGACAGCCTCGCTCAGAGGCTGTGGATGATAGTCCGGATGATTCAGGAGAATTTTAATTCAGCAAACGACGGTTGGAAAACGTGAAAAAGAGAGCTGAATGCGTCCGCAGTAAGAAAGGGAAAAACATAAAGATTACCAAAACGAAAGACTCGCGGAGTGATGTGAGGCGTTCCCGCGCCTGCTTTGATCGTAGCATATCCCTGCTCTGCTCTGTGCTCGGTGCGGGGATATTTCAGGTTAGAATTTCGGTGTCCTGCTCTATCGAAAACGTTAGAGCATGTGAGGCACGATCGTTCTCTTCGGTGGTGGCACACTCCAGATTAATGTTCGCCACGAAGCAGCTCCATCAGCAGGTTGAAGGACGGTTCCTCGCCTTCCTTCGGTTTGATTGTTAGCATTTCTTTGCCGACCTGAAACGAAAGCTGTAATTCAGTGATTATTGCGGGCGATTTGACACTCGTTGCCGGTCGACTCACCTGGCAAGTTCGCTGCAGCTCGGGAATTCGCAGCAACAGTTCGCCGAATTTGGCCGGCGTCTCCGGGTAGTGCGCTAACGTGTACGCCTGTAGGGCCTGCAGTGCCTTCTCTTGGCTGGCTCGAACCTTCTCCGATTCTTTCAGTTCCGACGTATCCGACGACATCAGGACGATCACTTTCATGGCGACATATTCGTAACGATCAACGCGCAGCCGCCGCAGGTGATCGGTGAGATTGAGCATTCGTTCGATGCAGGTCTGCAAACAAGTTCGTTAAACTTCCATTAATCTAAAAACAAACAACTTCTATAAGGGAACTCACTTGTAATCCACTATGCTTGGCCTGTTCCAGCGTGATTGACTTCCCGAGAGAGATTTTAATTTCCCCCGGAGTAGCCATCGATCGGAAGCAACATGAAAAGAGCAACAGCTCGCACCACGAGTTGATCAGCAGGCAGATTTGATCGTCAATCTGTTGAATCAAAAGCATGTTTAAAATATTAACTCATCCTGACTGATGGGGGCATAATTACCGAGATGTTCTTGAACAGCGGCAAACTCTTGCACCACTTGACTATCTTGTACAGCCGGTGGTCGGCAATGTTGCACAGATTGGCGATCAGATCCGGGTTGCTTTCGCTGGTGATTCCGGCACTGGAAAGTAACGGACTAGCGGCAATGGCCGCCGGCGTTACCGGCGGTGGCGGTTGATTCAACCGAGCCAGCTCCGTAGTGTTATACTGCCACAGATGTTCGACGTCCATAATTTCCTAACAAAAAAGAAAAACAATCAAAACAAACTCATCTCACACTGGTTTTGAAGCCTCACCTGCAGCAACTGTGGAACACCCGGCCGAACGTGATTACTCCCATTGCTACCGACCGGTGTGCCGGCCGGGGAGCTGTTACACTTGGTCTCCTGCTGGGATTCGCTTTTGAACTGCTGACCGGGATGTCCTCCGCCGGGGTTACCCGACAGAAACTGACTGCCGGGTGGAAATTTCGAGTACGGAAAATTGCTACCATTTTCGTTGCCGGACAGCGACGGACTAAGAATCGTCCCAGGCAGCGTGTACGAGCACTGGTAAGTGGACCGACCTCCTCGGGTACGATCCTCCCGAATAGCTACAACCAAAACGACTCCGATAGTTTTTCCCATATGATCTAGTGGCTAGGATATCTGGGTACTTACCTTCCAGCTTCATCCCCTTCTGAAGGCACTTCTCAAACCGACACGCCGGACATTTTTTCCTTGTGGCAATTGTCACCGGGCAAGCGGCTCCTCTAAGGCACACGTAGTTCTTTCGGTTCTGCACTGTCCGTTTGAAGAATCCTTTGCAAGATTCGCACGAAAATATGCCGTAATGGAAGCCGGAGATTTTGTCGCCACAAATCGGACATGGGCTGAAAATTAAACTTTATTTCTGAAGTCCTTAAATTTATGACACACTTAACACAAACCTGTTAATCAGCTGCTGCCGCGAAATGCCCGGGGACGGTAGATGTTCGCTGTCGAAGACCGGTTCCTCCTGGGTGGCAAGCTTCAGCGCTTGTTCGTTGTCCATCATCGGTTTGTATAATACTGCATGCAGCTGGGATCCGTTGTAGGACCCACTGGCGAACATATTGTGCCGTCCCTGAATAGGGGAATGCGTCGGACTGAACTCGGAACTGTACGAATAGCAGCTGCTGTACGAGGCATCGCTATTGTTGCGACTCAGCGAAGGCGTATAGGCGGCGTGACGCGACGTCAACGGTGATTGGCTCGGAGAACTGTGCGTGTACACAGAGTGTATAGCAGAGTCGGGACTTGGATTGGCCGGGAGGAGTGTAGTTTTGGAACGGACCAACAACGGCGAGTTCACCGCTGGAAGATTTTCCGCTAAACCATGTTCGTACTTAAGATTTATAACGTCCGGTAGTTTCTTAGCGTTAATATTATTACTAGTTGGAATGGTGTTGGCGTAGCTGTTGGAAGCAACGCTGTGGCTGATCAATGGAATGCCCACTTCCGGTTTGATCATTCCGACCGGGAGGGGAGAGCTACTACTGCTGTGACTCGCAGTGAGCGCTAATGGTTCCGTGATTCCCGGACCGGATGGTTCCTCCTTAGTTATTACCAGGGGTTCTGTCTTATCCACTGTAGCCAGCTCCGGCCCAGTACCGCTGGAGCTGTTTTCGTTGTCAATCATCATCGCTTCCGGTTCGGACAGTTCGCCCTCCCAGGACATCGGCCGAGGAAGGCCCTTACTGGCTCGGCTATCCTCTCGCATGTTGACATTTGCTGTCTTTTCAATGTTCGATAGTTCGGTATCAGACTCATCAGATTCTTCCATTTTTGGCACTGTTATTCGGATACCAACGTTTCCAAATATCGCACTGTTACTAGTGCTGGCATTCGGAGTATTACTGCTGCTACTATTGCTACTACTACTACTGCTGCCACTGCTACCGGAGCTGGTCCCCGCCGGAATCATGGTGCCTACGCTAGCTACTCCAAGACTGGGATCATTCTCACAGTTGATCGTTGTTACCGAGACGTTTCCTCTCGACTCCGTTGATGTCATTCTGCTACAGCTTCAGTAATTATTTTTCACACATTCACACAAGGTGGCAACGACAATAACATAGAAGCCGTAATCATTTCTGAAATAAGAGTTTAGAAAAAAAAATTAAAATCAAAATCAATTCACCATTCTAATCAGACAGTATTTTTCCAATCAGACCGCGAAGGATTAAAGGCTAGAAACACCTTCCATGGCACACTACGCAATCAGGTTCGCAGTCTTTTGTTCTTCCCACCCAGTTTGGAAAAAAAGAGGTCCGCTCCCATTCACTCACACCGAGCGTTTGTTTTATCCTCATTTCCGCACACGGCTATCGCGTTACACACAAAGTTTATTTATACGAAAACCCCTGGCATTAGTCTTTTAATGCTTTGCCACACTTTGACGTCGTCGTCGTCGTTGTGCAAAAAAAAACATTGCAAGAGTCACAAAACTGAGTGCAAGTTTCAATAAAAACTGCTTTGCAACAAACCAACAACCGCGCGTCGTCGTCCAACTTCACTTCTCTAACTAACTATACTGCATACAGGGCGCACACGACGGACGGACGGACGGACGTTCCACCATTCTGTATTACTGTACTTTCGACTCGCTCGCTCACTCTTTCACGGCTGCAAGCGAACCGAAACCAACACAACACCTTACATTCCGCCACACATGTGCACAGTAAGCACTCACTAAGGGTAGAGCGGTGTTTGTGCACCGGAATCAAGCCACAACAACGTCAATAGACACAACGACCTTCGGATATGTTGGATTTGTACGCAACGACCTTGCATGTGCGTCATCGTCGTTCGTACGACGTACAACAGACAGAGCCACAGTACACGCTATCGTGGTGTCAGTTGCCAAACTATACCCGTACAGGCTAGTGTGTGTGTGCTTGAGTTTGTACGAAACAGAGCGAGAGGGAGAGAGAAAGAAAGAAAAACAGACCAACACGTATGCGAAGCGAACAGCGCTGCTGTTAGGTACCATCTCCGTTGCCACAGATTTAAATCGAAGCCGGTCCAAGTAAGCCAAGTAAGCCAACAGCGTGCATCCGTCTGTGTGTTTATGAGGCGGATTTGTAGCACCAAAGAGGACGCCTGTCTTTGCTGTTGGTTCGAGAGCTTTTGAAGCAGCAAGCTAAACAGGGGTGCCAGTGGGTAGAATCTTTTTTGGAATTGTAATACACTTTGGAAACACGAAAAGTGGTTACGTTTTGCAATTCTATTACTCAGTCATTTTACAATGGTTTTTTGCGATATTTTCATTAATCCATCAGAAGTTTTCTAAGAATATAATAAAATATATCGAGTGACTATTAACATAAGCATAAATATCAAACACTATCAAGGATGAATGTAACAGCAAATGACATGTAAGCATGCTTTTGCTTCCCAGGCACAGAACCTCTTCTTTTCTAGAAAAAAGTGACAAAATCTCCCCGTCCCACCAGGTCAGGAGTTATTCCATTCAATAAAACCTAGACCAGTGCTGATGTCCTGAAAGTAAACAATTTAGTAAAAGTGTCTCTTTCAGCAGACGCAAAGAGAATCTCTCATTTGCGGGCCAGATGTAGTCCTTATGTGACTATCATTGTATTTTTTTTTTTTTTCAAATCACTAAATAGTGAAAATTAATGAAAAGTTTTAAGGTCAAATTTTCCCATACATTTTCCTCGTGATTACCTTGCTTCCCAGGTAGGCACAACATCATCTGTTTACTGTGATTTTGATTACTTTCCTTTTAGAATAAAAGTGATCGAGTCTCTTCGCCCCTACATGTCGAAGATGCTTTACGACGATTAAACTCTATACCAATTTGATGTCTGTATTGGGAAAGTGACCCAGAAAAAGTGACAAATTCAACTTGTTCCAAAAGGACGAAGACTCTTTACGACGATTAAACCTATGACAATTTGATATCAGTTTTGGAGAAGTTGCTACAGTTGGAAATATAAACAATCTTTGATTCTGTAATTGGCGGCAGCAGAGGCGTGAGTCTAGGAGGGGCTTGAAGGCCCCTTCCCCTCGAGGGTCGTACTGCGAGTTGTGGAGTCTGTGGGGGTGTGGCTGGGTTGGGCATTGATCCGTAAACGACGCCGTAAAATGAGCCACTTAAAGCACCCTAGCCCGCCGTCTACCAGGAGTGCCAACAGTGCACATAGGGATCGATGCCAATAAGATCGCAATTATGATATACTGGCAACGGCAAGGCAAGGACACGAGACATCCCAACAATCCGTATAAGGCGCACCGGAGCTGGTGGTTGTATTTTTCTGCTACCTGATTATGGAAGGGTGACCCTCTCAGAAATGTTGGGGAATCAATAAATGCTTAATGCGAGAAATGTAGATTCAGGCAAACTGATAATTCTTGATATTAGGCCAAAAATATAGACTTAGCGAAGGTGAGAGTCGAACTCATAGCTCTCAATCGCTAGTCGGGTGTGTTGTTTAACCAATTACACCACTAAGCTCTCAGAAATGGTAGTGAGTTAATAGTTTGAAACCCGGGTACGTTCGAAACCCGTCACCAAAGTTGGTAGGTAGTAGGCTCAGATGGACCATTCCTAACTTACGCTGATCTGGCTCTGAACATAGTCTCCATAAAGGAACCATGTCAACCCTAGCCTGGTTTCCCTGCTTGAAAAAATAACCATGAGATCACGGAAAGTGGCTATCTACAACGAGCGAAACATGGACGAAACAAAACAACACCAAAGAAAAATAAATACACAGCCAGACGACATGGACTGCCGGCAAAGGAGCGAACGTTTTAACGCCCGTTTAACAAGAAACCCAGAGAGAAGCTAGTCCCTCGACGAGCCAGATATTTGTTCCGAAAGTCAATAGTGGTACAATCAAAGAAGTTCTACTTGGAAGAATCACCATGCTGAAAGTTAAACGAATTCTATGGGTTCTTCAAGGATAGGAGGATCAGGCAGATTTGAAGATCAGACTTTTAGCGACGAGCATTAAAGTTGCGATAGCTACTGCTGAACGGAATCAGGAAGAGCTAAGAAAAAAGGCCAAGACCGCTGAGATATCGTTGATGATGGCTGCGGAGAAAGAAGCGGTAGAAAACGAGACCCTGAAGAGTCCTCTGCATCCACATTCAGAGAAACGAAAAAGAGAGACACCTGGTAAGGAAGAAGACTTAAAAATGAGAACAAAATTACCAGAAGATGCAGTGGGAACAGACGACAAGATGAAGGACAAACTCCCAGGATGCCTTGATGTGAGGGAAGACTCCGAATTGAAGGAACTAGGGAAGAGCGTGCTTAGAACTAGGCACGCCCAAAAAGGAGAAATACTCTTCAAGCTAAAGAAGGAACCCACAATTCAAGGAGCTCATAGAGAAATCACTTGGGAATACGGCAAACGTTCGAGCGCTAATGCACCTTAATGATCGAATGCAGACACCTGGATGAGATTACTACCGAGGAGCAGTTATTGAACGCGCTGAAAGGTCAATGTGGTTTGGGAGACATCCCGATGACAATCCGGCTACGTTGGACGCACTATGGTATGAAAACACCCTCGATACGATTTTCAACGGCTGTGGCCAACAAGCTCCAAGCAGGAAATAGGCAGAGTAAAAGTCGGGTTGTCAGTGTTCACTGAGAGCTGTTCCTCTAACAACGAAAGAAATGGTGAGATGCTTTAACGGGAGTCCCCTCTGAAAGATCGAAAAATAATGAATTTTCATATTGTTGACGTAGGACTATATCTTACGGAAAGGTTTGGGATAGGGTGTCATTCCAAAAAATGTGCTGCTATTGACCAGGACCGTTATTGACCAGGACCGATGAAAATTGCAAAATGATGGCTGGAAAAAGCATGCTTGGGACAACACACTGTTCCTCATTGTGCAACCTTATCAGGTCCCTGCATGCTGATCAATACCGACGCCGGCCACGCCCGAATGCGGGTCCTGGTGGGGTGGAAAGGAATGTTAGTCCAATACTTGTTGCTACTAAAGACCAGGGAATCCTCCGCATCTTCACAAGCATTTCGGGAAAGGAATTTTTGTTAGTAGAAGGAGGAGGTGTGGAATAATGCAACAAACGAGGCACAGAAACAAACGATGCTAAATTGCCCTACGAAACGATGCTCGTTATGTAAACACCATTTATTTGAAACTAATCTGGATATTCGAAAGTTTTATTGTAGTCTGTAATTACGAAAATTAAAATCACAAATATACCTTTTTGTAAATTTAATAAAAGTAATAAATTTAATATAAGACATCGTAGTCGCGAATCGATCATCGACGTTACAACTTTTTGCAACCTTTTATTAGTGGCAAGCTGAAGCCCGGACGAACCAAAAAGATTCGCACAAAATCTCTAGGATTCCTCGCATTGGAATCGCGTAAAACAATTCTGCATAAGAATCGTACAGAATGCCTTGTTTATATAACGAGGATTCTTGTAAGAGAATCCAAAAGGTGAATCGCCTGGATACCTATAACTCGGTAAGGAATCTCCTCAACTATAAAATAGAAATCCTCGGCCAATCCCTTTCCCAACTATCATCTAGGGTCCAGGCGGCGAACTGATTAAAACAGACGATCCGGTACAGCGCAGGTCAACAAACTACGGTAGCAGCACTAAGGATAAAGAACTGTGAGCGGAAATGGAAGACAAAAACCTTCGACTAGAACTTTTTTGACGGGGCACTTAGGGTGGACGTCGAGCCTTTAAATCGGAGCGCGGAATGGCTTACGAACACGTTAGTGAGGGCATGTGATGCAACAATACCAAGAAAGCTGGAACCGAAGATTCGACGGTGACCAGTTTATTGGTGGAACGAGCAGCTCAGCGACCACCGCAGTAGCTGTCTCACAGCAAGAAGACGGGTTCAGAGAACCAATAACGCAGCAGAACGAGACCAGGGTAGGTGTTTCAAGCTGCAAGAGTGGCATTGAAGAGGAAAATCAAAAGGAGCAAACCGAATTGCTACCAAGAGCTGTGCCGTAACGTTGATATCAATTCCAGGAGCGACGCGTACCATATTGTTATGGCAAAAATCAAAGGTCCAAGATCATTATAGAAGTACACTTTTCCCGAGTGAACGTTCACTTGGCTGCTAATGAGCTACTAGCGTTGTAGCACCGTAACTACAAAAGATACAGCCCAGCTTTATTCAGAAAAGTTGTAGATAATAACTAGTTCTACAAATGTCCCATATATATCTTTGTCACATTTTGCTTGGCTGAGACGGTTCTGTCAAATGAATGTGAATTGAGTCAACGTGATCGTGCCATCCCTGCGCGTCACTGCATGAAATGAAATTCCCAGACTACCTGTGCAAGATCCTGAAGAGTTACTTCCACAACCGACTGTTGGTGTACGAGGCGGCCAAGGGGCAGCGATCGGTGAAGATTACTCCGGGAGTCCCCAAAGCTCTACTCTCGGACCAATGCTATGGAACGGGATGTACAACGGTGTGCTGATTCCAAAACTGCGCAAAGGGCAGAGATCGTTGGCTTTGCGGACGACATCTTACTGTCGGTAGTAGCTGAAACGCTAGAAGAGGTACCCAGCAAACAATTTGGTTTATATATCTAGGTTGCAACTGAGAGATACTAAATCATATCCGCACGAAAAAGTCATATTTCACGCCACATTAGAACATATAAGAACCAAAGTGGAGGCATTATACGCGCAAAAATTTTAACAATCATTTGTAATTCTATCTTGCATTCTATACAACAGCTTTTGGAACACGCAACTTAATACTCCTCAATATGGAATCAAGATATAACTAAATGTTACAATCAACTATACTACTATATAATTCACAGCCATAAGTTGTATATGACGACACGCACGACTACAAAACAATTTATTGTTCACTTCGCTTTGGCATACTCGATTCATTATGTAATTCCAATGGAAAACTAACATGCATACGACTTAATGAGGACTTTCTATTATGATCTTGTGTTATCTGGGTAGAAATGGTGCCCACGGAAGCAATTGGTACGATTAAGAAATTGATGCAACGAGCGAAGCTGCAGATAGCTCACCGTCACCACAAAACGAAAGTATTGTTGGTCAAAAACTGCAGAGCAGTGCAGTGGGTGGATATCACTGTTGGAGAGTACACCATAGCCTCGAAGCGAGTACCGAAGCACCTAGGAGTGATGATCTTAATTTCAATAGAATAGATCTATGTCTGTGAGAAGGCGCCGAAGATCATCAATGTGTTGGCTAGAATTATGCCGCATAGCTACGAACCTACATAGCAGTAGTAAGCGTCAACTTCTGGCTAGTGTTTCCCTGTCGATACTCAGCCTAAGTAAAATGAGGGTTTTGTTACACTCTTATGATGGTTTTAATGACTAAAAATACCCTCATAAGAGTGCAATAAAATTCAAATTCGGACAAAGGTGCAAAAATCCAGCCTAGATTTCAGCGTTGAGGACCGAAACCTAGTAAAGCTGAATAGCACGTTCCGCTCATGGCCATACAAGTCGCGAGTTCTTATAGAACAGTTTTACCCAAGGCAGTATGCGTCATCGCAGGAATGATGCCTATCAACATCACAATAGTAAAAGACAAGGAGTGCTATATTCGAAGGGAAACTAGAAAAAACCAGAAAACTGTCAGAAAGGGGTCCCTGGTCAAATGTCAGAAAGGAGTCCCTGGAATGCGGAAACAGGGATGCGGCGTCAAACGGCAGTTGGACCGATTATATCGACCTGGATGAAAAGAAAGCATGGAGAGGTGAAGTTCCACCTGACGCAGTTATTATCTCGACATGGCTGCAGCAGGCAGTACTTGCATCGGTTTGGCCACGTTGCGTCACTACCCTGTCCAGGATGTGGGAGCGTGGAAGAAACACCACAACATATTCGAATGCCCAAGAAATCGTAGTTGTGCGGAGCGAGATACCTAACTTAAATGTGAAGTGCATTACAATTACAAATGAAATGTGTAAAGAGGAGGAGGGCAGTTTCACAAATTATGTCGGAGCTGCAGCGCAGGTAGGTTGAATACCAAAGAACCAGCATGGTCATTTAGAATGACGGTAACGAGACGTAAAATACGGCCTACATCCAACGTTGGATGCTAGAATTGACATAAAAAGACGCCCTGCGTGGATGGGCGTGAGGGGATGGAAGTCAAGTTGGTCACCATCCCCGCATCGGTCATGTCACAACAGATTACAGAGAAGTGAAAAAGCACATCCTCCTCTCGGAGTAATACGTAACGGAAGTTCCGGGAGAGTAAGAAATGGACGGAGAAAGTATAGAGTTTTTTTAGTGGTTAGGCACAAAGTACAAGATTGTGAATCCCGCACAGTGCGATCACACAGTGCGATTTTTTTCCTTACCAAAAATACGCACGCACACACACAGAGATTGTTCAGTTTGTCGAATTCTATCGATTGATATATGAGACTTTCGGATCGATTCGGATTCGGATCGTTTTTCATACTGAACATTTTTTCAAGCATTCTTCTGGTAGGACTAAATAGGACAAATTTATCACTATCTAGAGACTATCAGTTGATGTTTAAAGGGAATGAAAGGGATCCATGGAAATATTCTTTTTTACGTAAATTTTCCAACCATTGATAAATACTAATAAATAGTTCTATCACAGCAATCGTATTGGCAACACTTGTTTCGCGATACGCGTTATTTGTTTTGAATGAATATTCACGGTTTAACTCACACCGTTAGCAACAAGAACATTCACTCGCACACTAAACACTCGAGGAAATGCCGAAGCAGAATTGCCAGGTATATCAATATGTATGTTTAAATGTCAATTTCGAAGATTGCTTTTCATTTTGAGTTTGAAAACTTCACACATTTATGATCAGCCATTCTACAAATAACGGCCTAAAGTATTCTTCTCGGGTGCTACACAACGTTGACCTTTCGTATACGTCATAAACTGTTAGCAGCATAAATGCTGCCAGCTCTGCCCCGAAAGAGCAAACATCAGAAAGCCAGCTTCACCGAGACGAGACCGAGCCTTCAAGGTGCGGAGCAGATCTTCTTTCTTCTGCCTGTTGGGCCACCCAACGAAACGGGTGGTGGGGCGGCAGCAAGGGGTTGGCACTTGGAAAAAGTTCGATTCTTCGTGACTTTTTGTACGATTTCTCTCGCCTTCAGTGTAGCTTTTGCGCCAGCCTAACTGCACTGCTGCTGCTGCAACTTGAGACAGCTTCCATCTGCGAAGCAAGGTTACTCGCCGCACCACCACTGACCCACTGGGTCCCCAGCCGAACCATGTCCATCCATCCATCCAACTCAGAATGCACTTTCAAATGCAACCTCATCAGAAAACCAAAATCGAGCTCACCGCAAAGAGTTAACTACCTTTCACGAGAACATGTGGTTTCCCACCGCACCGTACTACCATGGGGGTAGGCCTCAGACTGGGGAGCCGAGCTTACCGTCACCCGATACGAAGCGCGGCCGCGACAGTTGGCATGTATCCACCGCCGAATGGATGGCGTTCACTCAGCACGCATGTGTGTCACACGATCCGCGCCGCACCACTCCTGACCGGTGAGGAACGGTGAGGACGGCCGCGGAGGAGTGGCTCTTGAAGCATAACACGAGGTGTGAAATATCCACCCTCAGCTTAGCTTACGGACAGTTTAAGCGAACGGCAAACGATGATGATACTACATCGTTCATCTTTTTGACATTTCCAACCCCCTCGCACACGGACAAGGCCAGATAGATTATAAAATAATGCTTTTTTACAGTACAGTTCGACCGAACGTGGTGCAGGAGACGGTGGACGCGAGAAACTTGACCGCCCGCCTTGCCCAGCAGCAGCATAGTAGGCCGCGCGGTACATACATGGAAACGCGCGATGGCCGGTTGAGTGAATGGGATGGATGATGGCACCATCACCGACCAACCGACCGACCGGTGATAGGCGACGGGGAAAGGTCGTCGACGCGCGTTCGATGGTGGGCAACTTTTCTACTACGCGGACGGACGGTGCTGACCGCGGACCCAGACCCGGACCGGATCGGCCAGCAGCGGTTGAGCAGGGCAGAAGGGTGGCAGCGAACGATGAGGACGATGTCGAAGTACGGAAACCGTTAATCGGCCGAACACACTGCGAAAGAGAGGCTATAATAGCGGCAGAGGTTTTCGCCTGCTCGATGCGAGTCGCCACTGATCGACCACCACACCACTGACTGTTGGCATGTCCGTCCACTGAAACCACCACCACCAATAGCAGCAATAATAATAACAACAGCAACAACAGCGTTGTGCGGTTTTATTATGGATCTATAAAGAGACCAACCAGACGGACGCAGGCCGTGAAGGAGGATGCCAGGAGGCAGCAAAATGGATGAGTTTCCGTGGAAAATGCGAACTAAATACATACATTGTGTCAATGCCGAAAGCGTGGACTGAGGTGAATCACAGATTCGTGCAGTGATTTGGTGGATTGGGAAAACCTGCATTTTGGTCAACGCCAAACTATGCCTAGATACAGTGTATTTTTGTTTTGCTTGGCGCTTAAGACTGTTGATGACGCTGTCATCGCGAACAGTTGTCGGTTGTTGATTTATTGCATTTAACAAAGTAGCAGGCGTCGCCAAGTCAACGCAAGAAAAACGTATTAATGAACATACCACCTGCCGTTAAATCCTAAGTGGAACAAAGAATTCGACTTATCCCAGCTAACATTGCTGAAAAAGTAGATAAAGGCGTAGATACAACACTCTGTAGGTCCATCCTTATAGTGCCAAATAGTGCCCGCCATGATATTCAGCTTGTAATTATTGGCGTGGTCCAAACCGCTATATAAACAGGACTCCGTTATTGGCCGATTTAAATGGAACGAGTTGGTATGTGACAATAGATCTCACAAATGCTTTAAGAATTACTTAGACATTTTAGTCTTTGGAAAAACACGAGAAGAATACGGACTTAGCTGTCATGCTATCTCGACTTAAGGAGCACAATATGGAACTTAATCATTCTAAAAGTGTCTTTACAAGTTAGTCAGTCATGTTTATTACATGGCAGATCGAGGAAGAAAAATTAAATGCAATTAGGCATTTCTGAAGACCCGAGTGCTGTTCAGAGGTAAAAAGCTTCCTGGGATATGTACACACCTTAACGATTCGGTAAAATATACCGAAATCTAAACAGCTGAACGTTCGGTAAAATTTTTTATTGCACCAAACATTACTAATGATCTGTAAACGTCGATTGGCACCATCGTAATTTTTACCGAACATTTAGTTGTTTAGATTTCGGTAAAATTTTACCGAATTCGGTGCTTTTTATTAAGTGTGTAACATAACATTCCTTTTAGACTTTTAGAATTTTTAGATCGTACCCCAAAGACAAAATGTCGTCGATCGTTAGCTAATGCGGTTGATTTATATTGGACTTCAGAGAAAGAAAAAGAGCTTACACGATTACAAAATGAAACTATTAATGTAATCAAAACTCTGAGATGTTTGCACTGAAGAAACAATTGACCTTGACCAATCCACAAATAATTGCTTGTGTTTCTATATTTCGTCGTCCCGGTTAGAAACCAACTAGATTAAAACTTTAGTCGCAGTTGGGGATTGGGGGACGTTGAGAGAGTTGATGATCATCGGTGATCGTCAGTGATACGTTTATCTTCAGCTGGTTCATGTCCTCTACCAGAGGTAGGAAAATTCGAAAAATGAATATATACGCCGAGCATCGGCAAACGGTTTTATCATGAGAAAAATAGAGATGCGAATGGTTCATTATAATGAGCCACATACATTCACGCTTCAGGACTCGAATGAACGCCTTGCGTTTAAAAAATCCCAATAAACTAATAACAACAACAACATTAACGCTTCATAGCATCGCTAAATATACGAATACCGTGCGCAACGCAATAGTGCGAAATAACACCTTCTGCTGCTTCTAAAGTTGCTAACGCTACTTTAAACTAATTTCTTTTCATGTTGAAACTCTCTTGGATACTTTCCGGCGTCCTCGGGTATTCTAAGCCTGCTAAATCGACCACACTAAATTTTCAATATTCAATTTTTGAACGAATTCCGATGGTTACGATGAGGTTATGTTCGTGTTACCGTTCGAAAACTTTGCCCCATAGAACCCCCTAAGAGCACTCAAAGCCGGAGTAAGAGAGTAACAAGCATACTAGAGTTCGTGGTGATCGAATTGAGATCCACGCTATAATTAGTTAAACTATTGAATCGATGATAAATATGCTATGATTCTAGACTATGATAAGTATGCTATGATAATATTGATTTTAATTGATACGTATATTATGATTAATAAAACAGAAGCTCAAATGAAAGTAGGGAAATTAAGGAAATAGCTAGATAGAATGATGAGCGGCTAACGGTCATTTCAAATAAAATTGTAAATCTACTCACACACAAAATTAACGCAACAAATAACACTGATAAGATCTCCCGGAAAATGGGGATATTTGGAGTATGATGGAGGTATGAAAAGGAAGGAAAAAGGGAAATTAGAGCTAAAAAAGGGTTATAGATAATTAGCCTAGGAAGGCTCGGTCATTTCAAGTTCAATCAGCAAAGGAAAAAGGTTGACGAAAAATATTCCAAAGTTACACGTGCAAGTTTAACCAAACTATTACTAGTGTCTGATAAAATTAAAAGATAGCTTAAGCTTGAGAGCTATAAGCTTAAGATATACGTCGATTGAAATAATACTGTGCAGAAATCAGGTAAAACTAAATCCAGTTTGATCGATCGACGATTGATCGAGCCAAAAGCGAATAGCAGCTAAGACCAGTCCTTTCATTCCTTCCGATAGACCCATTAAGTTTAACCCTGAAGAACTATCAGAGGCAGTTACGTGCCGTTTAGGAGGTTTACCGTGGAAAATCCATCTGCATTGGAAATTACGACAACGACGAGCAACTCCTCGCTCCTTGAGTACGACACGCACGCTGGCAGTGGCACATCTGACAGCCACCCATCCGGAGAGCGGTAATTTTCCCGCAAGCAGCAGCTAAAGCCACAAGCAGTGGCCGGAACAGACAGCAAAGACCGAAGCCGAAGGCAATCCGCCTTCCGCGATAGCAGCTGCCAGCCTCAACAGCAGCCGTTCGTACGTCGATAGTTGCCCCTCCGCAGATCTAGCAGCAGCCGGCCGGCAACCACAGTAATACACACCCACACAATCATTGTAAGTTAGGTTAAATAAAATTAAATAACTAAAGTGAGAGTTTTCAGTAGTCGCCGTGGGTCCCTGATCGGTGTCATAAAGCCGACCTCGAGAAGGAGATTCTCTCCCTCTAGATCGAGCTAGCCTAAGAAAAGAGATCTTGAGTGTCCACCTCGGAAGTCCCCAGTGGTTCGACCAGGAACTTGGGGTAGTAGCGAGAGACCCTTCCGGCCTCCGAGTAACATTCGTGATGAGATTCAAAGCCGAAGGATGCAATATCGGCGAGGCAGGCGAATTGTGTATGTTCATAAGGGATGTTCCTCGATTCAAATAAGCATTTTTTTGCGAATTCTCCAACCACTGTTCTCTAGTGATCCCTTGGCACCATGAACATTCTCTTCTCGCCGAACGTCAGTCATAGAAGGATCTTCTTTGGGAACTTGGTCCGAATGATTTTCTCGACGTTGCTTACCTTCTTGGTGGGAAACCGAAAGTACTTGGTCCTCTGCTTGTTGTTGATGTCCAGCATCAAGTATTTTTCGTCACCAATTATGGCCACGACTTCGTGCTTCGTCGGAAAGATGTTTTTCAGCCATTCTCTGGGCGATTGCCTGCTACTCAGACACAGCCAGCCTCGACTGACGCTTCATCCGTAAAAAAACGTCCTTTAGCTATTGCTGCACATTACGGTCGCGCAGCACTGTCGGGCGGCCGGAACCCAGGCTTCCGTTCAATGCTTCAGCCTTTCTCGCCTTTCTTACCTTGTCCAACTCGTTACGGGGTGGATCTGGCAGTACGAACAAAGCATTGAGCGTAGTTGTTTGGTTGTTACATGCAAATTAACTGTTAAAGTGGCATAAAAAGTCGGTTAAATCTGTCCACTTTTTTAATGCCTAAGGTTATTGCTAATGCTGTTCTGAAATGTAGGCCCTTTTTAGCGCCCAGAGGACGAACGCCTTTGGTGGGGACCAGTCTGGTCAACCGTACGCTACGGCGCTGGTCATGATCGACCATTCGAGTCTTCTAATCAAAACGTTAGATACCTTCAAATTGGTTTTCCAAAGCGACACATCTTCATAGGGTAATTGATCTTGAATGGACCTATTTAGCGCTTTTTAACACCACCACTCGCACTCCTGCTCAATTTACTCGTCATTTATAAATAATATGTGGTGATGTTACTATTTGTTGGAAAGTACCACCTTTTTTCTACATTATCAGTACTTTAAAAATGTATAATTGATGAAACTTTTATTAAATATATCGTTTTTTGCCAAAGCCTTTTTTTGATCTTGAATGGACCCAACATGATCTTGAATTGGACCTATTTTTGATTTTGAAATGGACCTAAATTAGGATTGTCATAGTTTCTTCCATGTAAATGACCAAAATAATAACAAAGAATTTTTTTTTAATAGTACAACTATACTACTGTTATTTATTAATAGGACACAAGGTTGAACAGCTTTTATCTTTCTTATACTCTGTTAGAAAGGTATGAAAGTCGGTTGAAAAATTTGAAATCGGTCAACGTCACCGAGGGTCTTGTTTTTATGTCAGCCCACCAATTGAACAATGTTTCAGTGACTTGATATGCGTTGTGTATGTATCTGTGTGTGACATTTGTATATTGGGAATTTATTATTACCTGTTGTTCAGATATGGTTGAAACGATTTCCACGTCATAAAAAAATTATGTCGCCTATTAGTTTCAAAAATTTAAACCATTCATTAAAAATATGTAATATAACTTGTATTAAACGTAGTTTATCAAGTACAGCGGGGTTCGAGTTTTTATTTAGTGACTACATATTTCGAAAGGTCAGACTTTTACTGACGTAGGACTACGTCTTACTGCAAAGCAACTAAAGGTTTGCGACAGCCCCGGCGAACATTTTGAATATTGCAATCGTGAAAAATTCGTTAATTAGTGGTAATTATTCAATTTTTGACACATTTATATGCAATTTTTTCAGTAGAAAAATGGTCTAGATTTTGCCACGGTTTCGATTTTGGCAACATAGGCGACACGCATTTGTTGTCAAATTCGAAATCATACTGTAAATGGTGCTTGAAAAAATTAGACTTGGTAATTCTACTAGGTTTAAAGGTAAGCTTAGATACTAGGTTTTAATTTTAAATGATAGTCGATGAAGAACTGTACCAGATAGAAAATAGGAAGTTTCAAAAATGAATATTTTAGATCTCAGGGTCACTCAATTTCGGTGGACAAGGAGGTATTAATTTTGTCACAAGTCAGAGGGGAGAGGTGCTTAAAGAAAACTTTACATCCTCCAAGAAAAAAATCAGAGGGGTTGTGTATAAGATACGACCACGGATGACGTAGTACAACGTTAGTCCGGTTGCTTGATTTTGAATATTTTACTAAACTGATTTTTAATCTATCTGTCAATCGACCAAAAGGTGATGTGAAGTCAACCTGCTTACTTATCGGCGGAATATAAGGCCTTTGCAAAATATTTTTTAAGTTTTTGTCTCCCCCCCCCCTTTAGAAATTGGCATGAAAAATCGGGGGGCTCATCGCCATCAATAGAAACTGTCCGTGGGAGGCGAACGTCATTTTCTCTGGAGTCTTTTCCTACCATATATTTGGTTTTCGACGCAATAATTTGAAACCCAATCCTCCTAGCATCCGTTATAGTCTGGCGTAGATTGCCTCCAAGGTTTCTAATAATGATGTGGAGGTCGTCTGCGAAGGCTAACAGTTGGCTACTTTTGCTGAATATCGTTCGTATCGTTTTGATGCCCACTCGCCGGATCATACCTTCAATGGCGACATTGAATAATATGAGTTCATCCCCTAGCCGCAACCCTCTACGCGATTCGAAGGGACTCGAGAGTGCCCAGGGAACACGCACGCAGTACATCACTCGGTCCAGGGTCGCTTTGATCAACCGCGTCAGTTTGTCCGGAAACCCATTCTCGTACATTAACTACCATAGCTGGTTGCGCTTGACTGTATCATATGCTGCCTTGAAATCCACGAAAATATGTGCGTGCATTTGTCGGATAAAACACGCCTGATACTGCCGATAATAACGTAATAAGATCAGTAATTACAGCAATCGAACAGATCTACTTTTATCCACTGCTCCGGTAGTTTCCCGAACAAGTCGTCAAAACCCGAGACATCTGGTCAGCATACCCGAATAAAAATGTACAGCGAAAACACGTTGAATTTCACTGTTACAAAACATCGAAAACCCACATTGAAACTGTGAAAAGCTTTGTAAGTGACACTGTATATTGATGTTTTCACAATAAACTTTAATGTAAACCGCTAATTTTACAACGAATAAGGGGGTGATTAAGTGCTGTTACAGGCAATTTTTCGACTTGTTCCCATACAAAGCCCAAAAACAGTTAACTTTGTGGTACATTCACTGTAATATAGAGCGAATTCACAAATTTTTACAGTGAAGTTACGTTTTAATTGTTGTAAACAACAAAGTTTATAGTAATCTTGATGTTTTTACACTAATATTCGTTGTGCATTTATATGCGGGTAGGTTTTCTGCTTTGGAGCTCATGGAAACTAGCCATTCTGGCGGTCCGTTCTTCGCAAGAAGAGATGGGAGTATATGTTTTCGCGGTAGCAGCAGTGCACGAGTGTGATTGTTGTGAAACAATAGTTCATATGCATAAAAAGTATGAAGGTCTGTGCCAACCTGGGCACGACCGAGGGGCTCACGTATTTAGGACTACAAATGCAGGTTTAATTTGACAAAGCTTGACATTTCGCAAATGTTTATCACGCAAATTTTTAATTTACTGTATTATTTATTGCTTTGAATCATTGCTATACATTTGATACAAGAAGACAAGATTAAATTTCCTAAATGCCTGTGCTCTGTATATCAGTTTTATCCGTTTCTTAGAGTTTGTAGTTCCACTAAGAGTTTCATCAGACCGCAATCACACCCAAGAAACATTTAGCCGCTGAATAAACATTTTAGCAGCCACAACTATTCAGCCATAGCTGAGTATCCAACGAATAAAATTTATTTAAACAACTGTACAATACTTATTCAGCCGAAATTGGAGAACTTATACAACCTATTTTATTCGAGGCGGAAAAACACTTGTTAAGCAGTTATATCGCCTCTGTGCGCCTTGTTTCCAGCTTTGCGCAAATTGGTTATTTGAAAACGCGCAAAAGCCTCTATTAAGCTCCATTGCAGCTTTAAAGCAGTTATTAGCAAGCCCAAAGCTTGACTTAGATGTTTAAGAGCTGAAAAAAGGTTTTTATTTATAATACTAAACCATAGTTCAGCCACAGGTTAAATAAATTCAGCTAAAAAACGTTTGATCAGCCTGGAGTTGTTACTTGGGTAGCTGCTTTCAAAGGTGAAATGGAGCTTAATAGAGGCGTTTGTGTGTTTTTAAATAACCAATTTGCGCAATTCTGTCAATTCTATTTTTAGAACGAGAAATAGTTTTGCAATACTTGTTCAGTGGCTTAATCAACGTCTCATCAACCTCTATGCAGCCAAAAAATAATCTATTTTTAAATTTAAAAAAGAATAGAACGCGTCATATTTATTTTGCTTTGGCGTCGTATGCTATGTTCTAAATTTTGAATAACTTGAATTCGTATATGCAAGCTAATTAAAATTGCATGTCGTTATCTTTCGGGAATTGAACCGCCATCTTCTGATCCATAAGCACTCATCGTATGATTCGCCCCGTCTGCATCTGCAGAACAGACAGTGAAACTATCTTTACACTTGAAGCAGTCGATAAAGTCGATAACTGACATATATTTTTGCTGCCAGTCGAATTGCGAAACTCTATGATCTGACAGTATGTGTGCTGTGAACCGAATGAAAGCTTAGTATTAGTTTATAAAGTCACTTTAACACCTTTAAGCAACCGTAAAACGGTTCTATGTTTATGGCTGTTTAGAAGCCGATTGTTTAGCCGAAAAATCCGCTATTAAGTTTGTTTATCAGCTTTGGAGGAAAGCTGATTTGGAAAAACTTAAAGTAGCTTAAACATCGCTTGGTCAAACACCACTTGAGTGCTTACTTTATGCAGCTTGGATAGCCTTAAACCAACTCGTAAACAGCAATTGCTCTTGCTCTTCCCGAAAGATGACGACATGCATTTTTAATTAGCTTGCATATACGAATTCAAGTTATTCGAAATTTAAAATATAGCTTATGACGCCAAAGCAAAATAAATGTGACGCGTTCCATTTTTGAAATTTAATTTTTTGGCTGCATAAAGGTTTTTGAGACGTTGATTAAGCGACTGAAAGAGCATTGCAAAACTATTTCTCGTTCTAAAAATAGAATTGACAGCATTGCGCAAATTGGTTATTTAAAAACACGCAAAAGCCTCTATTAAGCTCCATTGCAGATATGAAACCAGCTACCCAAGTAACAATTTCAGGCTGATCAAACGCCAGGGTGTCGACTCAAATCAAAAAATAAAATTCCCTGACTTTCCCTGATTTTCCCTGATGTTTCAAATATTTTTCCCTGACCCTCAAAACTCGAATATCAAGCTTATTTGGGCGATTTTTGGCTTAAGTTTTTAACCCTTTAGCATGGCTTATGCGAGCTACTGAAACTACTAACTAAAGCTAGATTTCTTCATGATTTAAGAACATGTATCAAAGATTCTTAACCTATTTCTTACCAGCGTTTCGAAAACGCCCTTTTCTATCGAGTCTAGGGACAGTTATGTTTGAGGTATCAACTTGAATCCAAAGAAACAAAGATTGAGAAATAATCTAATCGACCTGTTTTTGCACAAAGCTTAGCTGTTACATACAACAAAATTACAGCCGTGTAAACATAACAAATCTTGCTAATTTTCAGTCAGCTCAAACTAGTAACTTTGCCGCTGGAAGGTGGACACATGTCTGCGAGTTTTCAGTTAAACTAAAACAAAATTTTCCTGGAAGTTTCAGCTTGTTATCTTTGCTGCAAAAAGTATGGGGTTAAAGAGATGATTCCTCAAAGATTGGTACAAAAATGTGCGTTTTGCTGGCTTCGAGGTACGGCAAAACTTTAGCTAGATATATTGTTAGAAAATGTCCAAATGGCAAATATTTTAACCCTCAATGGTGGACAGTATACGAAGTTAACACTAAAGCTGTGTGTCATGATTTCGGATTGCAACTATCGAGACTTGAGAGCAACATTGACTCGAAGGTAGTTCGGTGGCCGGCCGTTCGGTCCGATGACCGTATATGGGTGTTGAGAATTAAGGCAAATTCTTCAACTACAGCTTAATCAACGTATAGTCACCAACAAATCATAAATTCGATGATACTAGGGACGAATTGAACCGCCCAGTTAGCTTCGAGGTACGATACTGATCTAACAGCCAGTCTCGGCTAGCCGGTTTTGTTAGATAGAATCAGTAGGATGGTTGCACTGACCCCGTAATTTTCCTGTACTCTAACAGCCGGCTGCGAAGTCTATCGATAAAGAAGGATAATGTCTAGTGACGGTTAATGCTCAAGACTTTGCTTTGCATTGCTAGGGACGAATTCTATGACAGGTTCGAAAGGATTTATGGGGTGTGCACGACTTGAAAATTCAAGACTCTAGCTCCCAGATTGATCCTGTTTAACGGTCAATACTTTTTGGAAGTCACAATATACAGTCTTTTCTTAGCGACTTTGACCACTATCTCGACGTAAAATCCACGCAAGGTTATCGAAATCGGCGAAGGCTCGCACTGAGAGGATGTTGCATTTCAACATCTAGCGGTTTACGGCATATGACGTTGCAGTAGAGTTGACCAGAAAGCTTGATCAACGAATCGCAGAACAGTATGACGAAAAGGAATAAGACGTAAGTAGGCTATGGAGGATCCGCTATTGCGCCAACAACTACGAGGGAAGTGATAGGCACGACGTGGGGAAGACAATCACCCTTATTCTGCGAGTCACGTGACTCAATACGTGTAACAGCTTGTTTGATGTCGAATGCCAGAAAACGACAGATGAGAAGAACCAGGCCAAGAGTCGCATGCTCACTGCGGATCACGTCAGAACAGAGAAACATGTAAGCTTTCTGCGTATTACTTAACCAGCTGAACCAGTCCCGAAGGTTGCCAACTCGCATAAACGCAAATTCTATAGAACGTTAATGTTCCGGTAACCCTTAACGGACATGAATCATGAACACTGAAGGAAGATGATCAATGCTTGGGGCTTCTGAGTGTAAAATTCTGCAATTGGTGAAAACGCTGTAGATCGCGTGTAAATAACAGTCTGTATCCCGCTTTGTGCTCTTGATGTCTGCACCGTGAAGTGCGTGAGTCCTGCCGATTTCGAGCACTACAGCGAGTAAAGTCTGACAATTTTACGGCGCAAAACAAATAAAAAATTTACGGCAAACTGAAAGATAATCGAATCGCCACTAGACATGTAACAAGTTTTAATTCAACCGATCAATCTGCGTATATTTTACACGAAAATTGATTTGATTCCAAAGTTGATCAACAATATTGCCGGGTAAACAAAATTTCCCTGATTGAATTTCGAAATTCCCTGATATTCCCTGATTTCCCTGATCCAAAAATGAATTCCCTGATATTCCCTGATTTTCCAGGTTTTTCCAGGAAATCGACACCCTGAAACGCTTTTATAGCTGAATTTATTCTACCCGTGGCTGAACTATGGTTTAGTTTTAGAAATAAAAACCTTTTTTCAGCTCTTAAACATGTAAGTTTGGTGATTTTATCAAGCTTCGGGCTTGCTAATAGCTGCTTTCGAAGCTGCAATGGAGCTTAATAGAGACTTTTGCGCGTTTCTAAATAACCATTATACGCAAAGCTGGAAACAAGGTGCACAGAGGTTATAATAAAGGGCGATATAATTGCTTGACAAGTGTTTTTTCTACCTCAAGCGAAATAGGTTGTATAAGTTCTCCAATTACGGCTGAATAAGTATTGTAGAATTGTTTACATAAATTTTATTCGATGCATATTTAGCTACGGCTGAATAATAATGGCTGCTAAAATGTTTAATCAGCGCATAAATGTTTCGTGGGAGGGCTGTTTATTTAGATGACAAATCATTTATTCAGCTAGTATAGCACAATTATTGAGAATTATTGAGAGAACCCGTGGTCTTTGCTTAAATTTATTCAGCGTCTACCACCTGTATTCAGAGTTAAATCAGCTGTGACCAAATCAGTAGCATTTTAATTCAGCTTCGGTGTTTGTTGGGCACTTCTTCTGGACGACGATATTGTATTTTGAAAATTTTTGTGTGACCTGTAGCACTAGTCATCTTTAGGTTTAAGGATTATGCTCAAATCATAATGTATTTGTTATTGGATGCACAATTTACGGTCTGTTTGGAAAAAATAAATAACTAATCTGGGTTATCATCATCAACCACTGGTCAATTCGTCAAATTCCTTGCAAATATTTGATACATAGCATCATTTATTGTGACTGGTTGATTTGAAATATAATTACCTTTCAATTAACATGCAATATTTAACTCAACTAACATTAAAATATCATCAATTAGCTAACGTCCTCTGCACAATAGTAGTTCTTTTTGACGTTCTGTTTATCAGTTATTTCACACTTGACAGCAATACAATCGAAAGTATGTAAACAATTGCATGTAAAGCGACAGCCCAAACGTCCAAAACCTATCTTCGGATCAGATAGTCCCTCTCTTTGAAAATTGCTCCATCACGTCACATGCAAGAATATTCCGTCAACCCCTTTTTCATATAAGACATCAGTTTTGAATAAATTTTTGCAGTATGTGGATACAATCAGGCGCAGGATAGGGTTGGTCGCTCAATTTTCATAACTATCCACTTTCAGGACATCAAATTAGACTAGGTTTACCGCGGTACTAAGAAATCGTGTTGGGATGAGAAGACAATCGCTTTTTCTGGCGTACTTCCCAAGCACAGATATTAAACTAGTATCTCTACTAGCACAGTTGTTATAAACTAGTTGTGGTAACCGATTAATGACTAATTTCAGTCATAAATAGGTTGCAGCAACCAGAAATGACAAAAGTGTGCTACTTGGGATTGGCATTAGCTGCTGGGACGAGGAGGCTTTAGCACTTGTTTTTCCGAAAATAAAGTAATCGAAATCACAGCACAGTAAACAAATGGTAACAAATACTCAAGTGTCGTCCCTGCCTGTGAAGCAAGGCAGTCACGAGGAAAATGTATGGGAATATTTGACCTTGAAACTTTTCGTTAATTTTCACTCATTCATAAATATAAAACAAAATTATATTAGAAACCACATAATTGCTACATCTGAGACACTAAAATAAATACTTAAATTATTCAGACACGTGTTTTTCAGATATCCCACGTTGAACCCTTCTATGCTTGTTAGACTGTCTGACTGACTGTTTCCATTATGTTCCCTGTACATAAGAAGGGTGGTACGCGCAACACTGAAAATTACAGAGGGATTAGATTGTTGTTCTCCAGGACTCGAAATAATCGCGAACGACGTACCACAGAGGAGCAAACTGGGACCAATGTTCTTGTACCACAATGTACAATGTTCAATGTACCACAATTGGTCCCAACTTTCCGGTTTTGGTTCCTTATCTTTCCGAATGCAGCAAAACCTGCATATGGCCGTAATTGTAAGACGAACAACGCATTTGAGCGCCGCCTGGTAACAAACTTATAAAATTTTATCGCCCAAACGAAAGGTTTTGACCTACTGATTAACTTTGCTGAAGACAGCAACTTTCTATGTAGCCAGGATTCCGAGATATTCCGCGATAATGAGTGTTGTATAAAATACAACGCGCTAGTATCCGTGTAACAAAAGTTGGCGCGAGTAACGGATGGGTAGATACAGTGCAAACTGAGTTCCACACAGAAATGCAAACATTTCAGCGCTAATGTTAAAATGTTAAAAAAGTAGCAAAAACATATCAGACTACCTGCACGTGGACGGTGTGGGTCCGAAAAATACATGATAGTAATAATGGTTCACCGTTCGTTGCTTACAAGTTACTGAGTCTGGTTTTTTTCTCGGCAAATGTATTTACTCTGACTCTAATAAAGTGGAAAAATTAGCTGAAAATGAGATTGCTAACTCTTACCTAAAGGAATAATAGCTATAATATCCAAAGTTTACATGATCGTCAAGCGGAGCTCTGATTGCCTGAAATTAAGAAAATAAAAATAATAAATTGTACTTCATTAAACAGTAATGAATGTAATCATAATTATTGATTATTATATTAATGTATAGAACACGTTGCAACAAAAGAGAGGAGCAAATAAATGACCCTTCAACAATAGACTAGATCGGTCTCAATTTTCTATAAATAGATAATTTTAAAACCATTTCGCTTCGAGATATGATACCAACTGCGTGATGTAAGGGTAATAAAATAAATTACATTTGTTGCTCTCTGTGAAAAGAGCTGCATGTAGCATTGTATCTAGAGCAAACGACTTTATTTTTTTGTTAAGGTAAATTTTAAAAATAATTTCGAAGAGACAATGATGAAACCTGTAAATCGCAGGCGAAATATGAATCTCTCAGAAAAAAAATATACCACAATAGATCAAAATACTGGTCGCAGTGGTTCTAACCTTCCGACAAAAAAAAAGAATAATGTTATTCATTAATATTAGATTTGAAGAAAAAGTTTCGTTTTTCTCCGAATAAATTGATAATTAATTGGTGATAACTTTTAGATTTTAGGTTAGGTTTCAAGCTGGCAGCTAAACCTGACCGAAGGTCATCAAACAGCTGCGTTTCATCCCGCATTGCTTCCGCCGAAACCAACGGCGAAAGAGCAAGGTTCTGAGCTGTTATATTTTCTTCGATTTTTCCTTCCCAAAGCGACGGAGGAATGTTCCCCATTGTTGTCTGCGCTGCTGCTGACAAGAGCTCAACCGGCAAGAAGTACCGTGTTACCAATGAATGTACTTGAGCATCTTTGTATGTGTGCTTGGGTGTGTGTGTGACTCGGCGCGTCTCTCCTTGGAGGTCGTTTCGGGTGGACTTGTTACAGCCGTGATGTGCCCGCCACCCACGCGCCATCAACATCTCGGCAGTTCTGCCGAATCATCGCCCTCGGGGCTGATGATAATGGGTGGAAGTAAAAGGAGAGAATCGTAATAACACTTTTTAGACAAAGGCATTATTTTTAAAATTCACGCGGGCGAGGAACGCGCGAATTCATCAGACGAGGATGGAGAAGAAAAGAAGAAGGAGAAAAAAACAAACAAAACAAACAACCAAGTCTTGCGTGGTGGTGATCGATTACGACGACGACGCCGACGTTTGGCTCGGGAAGATCTAGCCTGGGATCGGCCGGCCGCCTCCGTCTGGGATGACACAACCGCTGGCTGGTGGGTGGATACTTCTTGCACCGGACTGCTTCAGTTAGATAACAAACAACCTCCTCAGCCTTACGGGGAACAGGCAGGCGAACGAACGAACGAACGAACATTGTCTTGCCTTCCTGCTTGGACGGTTGTCAGCACCGGTGTTGTTGTGTTATTGTCAAATGGCTCTAAAGTTTTTTGTTTTTCTCGTTCTCGTGTGTGGGGGATGCTGTCTGGGTTCAGCGACAATTGACATTGAGAATGAGTAATCGTTACGGTGCAACCAGCGCCAGCGACCAGGTCCACAAATCCATGCGATTTCGAAACTTCAATAATAATAATCTATGAAAGGAAAGATTTATTGTGTACAAACAATCGGGCGTCGTCCTTAGCAACCAGTTTATTAATACCTGCGAAGTACCAGAGGCGGCCCGTCAAAAGGTTCAAGGTCAACGCCGACTTCGAGCCGCAGCAGCGCAGCGTCGCTTTCTCTTTGACACGTCCTCAGAGACGTCGTCGCCGGGAGATTTTTCGCGAAGAAAGCGAGTGTGAAACAATAACAGAAAATTTGCGATTCGCTTCGCGAGCCAACGCGCGATTTGACCGCGGTGAGTGAGCGAATGTCTCGCGGTCTCGGCTCGGCTGCTGGGCCTGGCTGGGGAGCTGATGGTGATTAATAGCGCGCTAACGACCATCGCGCCCGGTGAGTGTATGTATAAATCCGCTGGAAACTGGTCCGATCGCTTTTAGCTGATTGGGGGAACTTTCAAATTTTCCCGCTTGTGCTATTTTGGACCGCGCGTGGCTTGTCCAACGGATTAGCAGCTACTCGCCACATAGAAGCTTATGGCAATAATTCAACGCAAAATTCGACCTTCAGATCTAAACAGAACATTACACAAGACGGGAAATTTTGTCACTTGTTTGACTCGAATTGATGTGCACAAGTGCTTGCACTAGAGCTTTTAATTGAGCGTACCGAACGGAGAAATTGAGCCAGATTTTTATCCGGCGCCGATTCTGATTCCGCTTTTCATTCGTACGTACCCACCCATTCTAACCCTCGCTTGGGGAGGTGAGGTGACCACCTGTTCCACCGGCCAAAGCCGGAAGACTAAGAAAAGCGCCGCTTTTCTATCACTGTCACCGTCCTTTCCCCACACCGACCGGCCGGCCACGCTCTAGGGAACGGCACATACCGGCGCGGTCGGCGGGGGCCACCATATAATCTGACTAATGAAATGAAATGAAATAAAAATACGGCTCTATCCGTTGTCTCTGTTTCAGTGCAGAATTTCTTGAAAACGATCACGCCGCGACGACGACGACGGTCTCTATTTGTGGCGAATTCGTTCCAACTTCAAGGCCACCGAAGAGGCCGGCTTAACGGTACTTTCCAGTTGGAAATCAACTCTCTAGGAAACGGTTTTAGCTGTGGTTGTATGCGTGAAATCTAGTTTCTAGGTCTTTTGTAAAAAGTAAATGATTTCTCCATTGTGAATTAATTAGAATATAAAATCAATATTAGTTACCGAAGTTACCACGCTAGTAACTGACGAATCGACCTTCTCCGGTTCGGTCAAAGTTTGTAACAATTGAAAATAGCTTCAATGCAAAGTTCTATGTCAGAGTTTTGAATTTCGACAAACTCGCAAATTTGGGAAATTTCTCCAAAAAAACAAGACTGTTTATTTTCGCTTTTAAAATCAAATTTATCTACTCAAACCGCATCAAGAAGGATAGCCACACTGACTGGAAGAGCGCCACCATTCAGCTGTCAATCGATGCTTTCTGTGCGTCGCGATTAGCTGCGTTCGTTTGTTTACACATAGAACACCGGTTTTATCACAGTAGTTTTTGGTGGTAGAGCTTTCAAAATGCAAGATATTTTACCAAAATGTGGCAAAACTGTCGTTCACAAGTGGTCTGCTTACTCTCTTCTAGCTAATGCTTGTTGATTTCGAAGAAGCGTTTGTTCGACTCAACCACGAAAACATCTAGGGCGCACTGAGGCGCAGAGGAGTTCCAGATAAGCTAGTCTATCTCATCGAGGCCCAGAACAATCCCACCAACCTCACAAAGTCACAATAGCGTGACAACAGGTTAAGCAAGTAAAGTCTTTCGATAATATCTTGGTAGCCAGACAACGCGGACAACGCCCGACGGTGGTACCAAGACTGATATATCCACATGGATCAGGGAGATTAAAAGAGCCTTTGCAGACAACGCAAAAACTGCAGGTATTCATGCCTGGTGACCTGATAACTGGATATCCAACGAGGAACTCCATCGTCGATATCAGCAACGGCCGATAACAACAGCATCAATTCGAGAACGTAGGTAGAAATGGATCGGACACACCTTAAGGAAAGGAGCGAACGGGATCTGCAGAGAAGCACATGGAGACGCAGCTTAGCCAACGACATCCGGGTCGTTGACGAGAACCTATCCTGGCGACAGGTGAAAGCCATGGCGTGTAACCATTGGCAGTGGTGATTTCACACCTTTGTTCTGCCAAACCGGCGGACATGGATCAATAAGTAATTAAGTAATTAAAAACTTCAAGTTCAACTTAATGTCCTGTTTTAGGTTCAATTGAAAGGTGTAATTTCAAGTCCAACTCCATTTCATTTTAAGTACAATTTCGACTCTAATTTAATTCTAATTTCATCTACCCCACTTTAAAGACAAATTACGGTGTAATTTAATTTCCATTTTAACTCCGAAGTGCATTTTAATGTCCCATTTTAAGCTGCAATTTAAGTCTAAATTAATTCCAGTTTCAAATCCGACTTGAAGTTCATTTTCAAGCCTTTAAAGCCCATTTCACGAGTTCGACCCCAATTCACAACTTGAAGTCCAAATTAATGTCCCATTTGAAGTTCAATTTCTAGTCTTATTTAATTCCAATTTTATCTTCGATCTCGCGATCCTACGATAAAATTGAACCTTGACTTGGAGAAGGGCATTTTAACTAACCAGTAAATGAACCGCGGTTACATTTAATTCTGAATGTGGGTGTATTGTATTATACTGTATTAGAATACTTTTATGAATTCAATTGGGATTCGGGGTAAAAACTACCATGCGTTGTTCAGCAAGTGCTTTTATTCTGAATAAGAATAAGGCCAGTACGGGGATTTCTGATAACTATCTAACAGTTCAAAACAACCTCTCAAAACTTCTTTTTTAGAATGAGGCGGCTTAGAATTTAATGTTACTAAAGGATAAAATCATCAGATCCGGTTGGATACCGAAGAAAAATTATGTAATCAATTTTGATAATGAATGATTAAAATACAAATATTTAGAGATGCAAAAATTCATGTTGAATTTTATTCCATATTTTTCATAATTCATTCTAATGATGTTCCCGTTTGGATCAAGTATTATTTCTGCTAAGGTTGATCGAAGTGTTCTAAAATGTTTATAAGGTTTGTCGATAAGCAACGAAATACAGGTAAACAGTAGTGAGCTGAGAGGATGAGAAGAGGTAAAGTGAACCGCTGAACAACAGTAAGGAGCAAAATATTAAAAATTTTACTTGATTTTATAAATTCAAAAGGAAGAGAAAGACGTTTCGACGTTTAAACGTTGACATGATTGGTCATTCAACTGTATTACGCAGTTGCAAACATATATCTATATAGACTGCGGGGTGACTCCCTACTGCGCTGCTAGCTGTTTGGTTTCGATGGTTGAAAGGTGGGTGCGATTCTATGGTTGAAAGCTTCTGTCAACTACCGCGAACGCCCACGTCGTGCTGTGCTCAATTTACTTTGTAGACCTATCTTGGGACAGTACATAAATGCCAGGGGGTTTGAAGATGACCTTTGTTCCATGGGTCGAGCCCTGATAAGTCGATAACCACTGATGGTCCGAGATTTGTATTCCTATTAGTTCATTTGTGGTTGTTGGAAAATTGATGGCATTTGAGGAGAACCAGTGTTAGGCGGGGCTGACGAGAGCTCCACTTCTTCACTAGATTCACAAGACTTGCCATTTTGATGGTGATGATGGTCCCGTCTCATACCCCCACAAAGGTTTGAGCAAGACGGTTTATCTATAAGATAATTGATATAATAACAATTTCAACCAGTTATGCAAACAAGACGAACTGATTTCATAAACAGATATAAATTCCTTCAAAAACAGTTTACCTGAGATCTAATAAAAAAGCTTTTGATGTCTACCACCAAAGTTCGCAAGTTTACCAAGCAGCCTGCCGAAACCTACTAATCATTTATGATTTCTCTCAAAGCATGCAAAGGTCATAAATAAAAATGTCGATTTCACGATTACTTAATTGTTTTTAGGCCGAAACATGCTTTCTAAAGGTCCGTGTCCCTCCTTCTGTTTGATGTCTGGGCACATCAGTGACATATTGGCTGGCAAATCATAAGAGAACTTCAAACATATTCTATTCTGGCACACCTGTAACATCACTCTGAGCATTCAACTGACACGATTGAAAATCACTGCGGGACACTTGATCATACAGGCGAAGCCTTCTAAGCCCGGACTATTCCGCAAACTCCAGGAAGTCTACTTAATTTGAGGCGACATATGCCAAACAGTAATCTGAACAAACTCGAGAGCATCATTCTCTCTTTCTCTGTATGTATATTATCGATGCGATCAGTATTTTGACCTGATTGCGAAATCGTCCTGGTGTTTTTCCGTATTCCACACTTTGTTCTGCACGAAATTGCTTATGAGCAAGCGATAAGCTTATTATCGTGCATAAGTGTCGGCGTTTCTTCGTTTTTCATACACATTTTTATTCCTTTTGAATACCAATTTCGCTCCTAAAGCCAGAGAGCGCAGAAACTAGCTATAATTTGTCCTTCAACAAGAGGTTTAGTAACTCCTTTCGAGTCAGTAGTGGAACAAGTGAGCTCGGCAAACAACAAAAGTCTTCATATGACATTCAGAAAAACTATCATGAAGCATAACGAACAAATATTCTGACCCATAGAAATTCTCATCTCTACTCTCTAGTCTCTGGTTTATAGTCTCCAATCTTTAATCTGTTGTATCTAGCCTTTAGTTTCTGTCTCTAACTTCTGCCTCTCGTCTCTAAACTCTGCTCTCTACACTCTACTCTCTATTCTCTAATCTCTACTCTCTACTCTCCAATCTACTCGACTTTCCAGTCCAATCTACTCTACTCTACTCTCCAATCTACTCTACTCTACTCTCCAATCTACTCTATTCTACTCTCCAATCTACTCTACTCTACTCTCCAATCTACTCTACTCTACTCTCCAATCTACTCTACTCTACTCTCCAATCTACTCTACACTACTCTCCAATCTACTCTACTCTACCGTCCAATCTGCTCTACTCTACTCTCCAATCTACTCTACTCTACTCTCCAATCTACTCTACTCTACTCTCCAATCTACTCTACTCTACTCTCCAATCTACTCTACTCTACTCTCCAATCTACTCTACTCTACTCTCCAACCTACTCTACTCTACCCTCCAGTCTACTCTACACTACTCTCCAATCTACTCTACTCTACTCTCCAATCTACTCTACTCTACTCTCCAATCTACTCTACTCTACTCTCCAATCTACTCTACTCTACTCTCCAATCTACTCTACTCTACTCCTCAATCTACTTTACTCTACTCTCCAATCTACTCTCCAATCTACTCTACTTTACTCTCCAATCTACTCTACTCTACTCTCCAATCTACTCTACTCTACTCTCCAATCTACTCTACTCTACTCTCCAATCTACTCTACTCTACTCTCCAATCTACTCCACTCTACACTCCAATCTACTCTACTCTACTCTCCAATCTACTCTACTCTACTCTCCAATCTACTCTACTCTACTCTCCAATCTACTCTACTCTACTCTCCAATCTACTCTCCAATCTACTCTCCAATCTACTCTCCAATCTACTCTCCAATCTACTCTCCAATCTACTCTCCAATCTACTCTCCAATCTACTCTCCAATCTACTCTCCAATCTACTCTCCAATCTACTCTCCAATCTACTCTCCAATCTACTCTCCAATCTACTCTCCAATCTACCCTCCAATCTACTCTCCAATCTACTCTCCAATCTACTCTCCAATCTACTCTCCAATCTACTCTCCAATCTACTCTCCAATCTACCCTCCAATCTACTCTCCAATCTACTCTCCAATCTACTCTCCAATCTACTCTCCAATCTACTCTCCAATCTACTCTCCAATCTACTCTCCAATCTACTCTCCAATCTACTCTCCAATCTACTCTCCAATCTACTCTCCAATCTACTCTCCAATCTACTCTCCAATCTACTCTCCAATCTACTCTCCAATCTACTCTCCAATCTACTCTCCAATCTACTCTCCAATCTACTCTCCAATCTACTCTCCAATCTACTCTCCAATCTACTCTCCAATCTACTCTCCAATCTACTCTCCAATCTACTCTCCAATCTACTCTCCAATCTACTCTCCAATCTACTCTCCAATCTACTCTCCAATCTACTCTCCAATCTACTCTCCAATCTACTCTCCAATCTACTCTCCAATCTACTCTCCAATCTACTCTCCAATCTACTCTCCAATCTACTCTCCAATCTACTCTCCAATCTACTCTCCAATCTACTCTCCAATCTACTCTCCAATCTACTCTCCAATCTACTCTCCAATCTACTCTCCAATCTACTCTCCAATCTACTCTCCAATCTACTCTCCAATCTACTCTCCAATCTACTCTCCAATCTACTCTCCAATCTACTCTCCAATCTACTCTCCAATCTACTCTCCAATCTACTCTCCAATCTACTCTCCAATCTACTCTCCAATCTACTCTCCAATCTACTCTCCAATCTACTCTCCAATCTACTCTCCAATCTACTCTCCAATCTACTCTCCAATCTACTCTCCAATCTACTCTCCAATCTACTCTCCAATCTACTCTCCAATCTACTCTCCAATCTACTCTCCAATCTACTCTCCAATCTACTCTCCAATCTACTCTCCAATCTACTCTCCAATCTACTCTCCAATCTACTCTCCAATCTACTCTCCAATCTACTCTCCAATCTACTCTCCAATCTACTCTCCAATCTACTCTCCAATCTACTCTCCAATCTACTCTCCAATCTACTCTCCTCTGCTCTGCTCTGCTCTGCTCTGCTCTGCTCTGCTCTGCTCTGCTCTGCTCTGCTCTGCTCTGCTCTGCTCTGCTCTGCTCTGCTCTGCTCTGCTCTGCTCTGCTCTGCTCTGCTCTGCTCTGCTCTGCTCTGCTCTGCTCTGCTCTGCTCTGCTCTGCTCTGCTCTGCTCTGCTCTGCTCTGCTCTGCTCTGCTCTGCTCTGCTCTGCTCTGCTCTGCTCTGCTCTGCTCTGCTCTGCTCTGCTCTGCTCTGCTCTGCTCTGCTCTGCTCTGCTCTGCTCTGCTCTGCTCTGCTCTGCTCTGCTCTGCTCTGCTCTGCTCTGCTCTGCTCTGCTCTGCTCTGCTCTGCTCTGCTCTGCTCTGCTCTGCTCTGCTCTGCTCTGCTCTGCTCTGCTCTGCTCTGCTCTGCTCTGCTCTGCTCTGCTCTGCTCTGCTCTGCTCTGCTCTGCTCTGCTCTGCTCTGCTCTGCTCTGCTCTGCTCTGCTCTGCTCTGCTCTGCTCTGCTCTGCTCTGCTCTGCTCTGCTCTGCTCTGCTCTGCTCTGCTCTGCTCTGCTCTGCTCTGCTCTGCTCTGCTCTGCTCTGCTCTGCTCTGCTCTGCTCTGCTCTGCTCTGCTCTGCTCTGCTCTGCTCTGCTCTGCTCTGCTCTGCTCTGCTCTGCTCTGCTCTATTTTACTATTCTCTTTGAACTAGATTGGATTTTTATTTAGATTCATATTGGATGAAGCTTTTCTCAAGCTGTGTTTTGTTTACGAAACTCAACAGTTATAAAAGTTATAAATCGTAGTTTTCCAGGAGCGGCGTTTTATTCAGCCGCAGTTGTTCCACGCCGCACTGGAATGCTTATGTGTATGATCGTTTTTCGGCTACTTCCCGTGGTCGTATCATTACAAATTTAGTATCAAAATCAGCAGAAAAGACTGCAGAATCAAAATCTGAAATAAAAAAATTATGATTTTTTCAAAATTCTTGGTCGTTCATGTCCCCTTAAGATTGAATTTGGATTGAATGTGGATTGGGATTGGATTCGATCGGACTAAAATAGAGTCAGAGATTTTGTTTGGATTTGGATCAAATTTAAATTGGATTTAAGCCGGGTATGTATCGGACTTGGATTGGATTTGAATTGGAATTAGATTGAATTAGAATGTATTCGACTGGATTTGGATTGGATGACAATTGCATTTAGTCCGAATATGTATTGGATTTGGGTTGAATTTGGACTGGATTTGGATTGGATTTGGATTTAAATTGGATTGAATTGGATTGGAGTGGATTGGACTGAAATTTGATTGTGATTTTTTATTGGATTTAAGTTGGATTTAATCCGGATTTGGGTTGGATTTGAATTGGTTTTGGATTAGATTGGATTGGAGATTTTGACAGAATTTGGATTAGATTTAATTTGGATTTAATCCGATTTTGTATTGAATTTGGATTGAGTTTGTCTGTAATAAAAAAATATCAATACCCTCATGAAACTGTAGGAAGTATCGCATTGATAGCATGCATCGGTATATCTAACATCTTTGCTTCTGAATCACGGCACGGAATTCGCGCGACTCTTTCGTGGACAATTTTACGCGATCGCGATTCTCGGTCAACCGTGCGGTGGCGAAGGCGGCGGCCGGCGGCCGGCGGTGTTGCGGTGGCAAGAAGAATGGGCACCTCTCGCTCTCGTGACCGAGGTGACCAAGAATGACAGTGTGCGCGGCACTTTGCAATATTATTACTATTATTATTAATTCCCATTGCACCGACCACCGTTCTGTCCCCTTTTGCCAAACTGGCTGGACCGCGAATCACGCGCACCAACCGTCCAACCAACCGACAAGACAACAGGTGTGGTGCCGTGCGACGAAGCAGATCGAGCAGATTAAATGAATTAACGGTGAAAAAATATTTGCTGCCATGTCCTCACACCGTCCGTCCCCGACCAGCGACCGCGACCACACGATCCGATCGACGTATGGTACGATCCGGGGAGGGACCTACCTGTTCGGTCGTGTCCATGCTAGCTAGTCGGAGTATAAATTTTGCAGCTTTGCATGACGAAATGAAAAGCCGTTTACCTCGCACTCAGCTCGGATCCCGAGCTCGGAGACTCCGGATTGTGGTTGACCATCACCTCGTCTCGGTTGCAATCGAATGCAGCAATTTGCGCGCTGAACGTTGCATTTTCAGATCACTGCTGGTGTCCGTACCCGCGCGCCGGACGCGACTGCACTTATCGTCGTGTGAAAAGACGGTCCCTTCTGTCTGACTGCCGCTGGCTGGCAAGGGGATTCAACGCCTCCCCAAAACCGAAAAGTGGTCAGTCTGGTTTGTCAGCGAAGGAATTCAAGGAATTCACCATCCCATTAGGAGAGCGCGTTGCTGTCCTGTTGGCGAAAACGAAATAAAATTCGCACAGCGACCCCGAAACCTCGGTCCTCCGTTGTTGCTTGCTGGTGGTGGCACGGGAGTGGCGAGGATTATCAAAAATGTAACGACGTCGGCGGATTCCATAGGCAGGAGGAATTTTTCGGCCGCCCGCTGATTTAAGGATTTTCGAACTTTATCAATGCTCGCCGCCAAAGCAGCAGAGCAGAGCAGCAGAGGTGCTTTCCGCTTTTAGACGGTAGTAAATGAAACTTGAGAACGAGACATTGAACTTTGTTGGATCGATAGCCGTTTGGAAGACTTGAGACAAAGTGTGTGTCTGTGTGCGCACTCGCGTGAGCGAGAGGGAGAAGGCAAACGCTGGCAGGGTTTATGTGGCGCTTATTTGCATACCATAGCTAATGATGGGATCAGCTCCCGGGGGGAAGGGCAAGGTGATTGATTATGCTGGAATGTAACTTGATAGAAGTTTCCGCCCAGGTTACGGACATAAAATTTGATGGCCTAGACGATTTATAGTGCCATTTCAAATTCCTCGGACATGTTTGAAGCGGTTTCGGGATAATTTTAATTCATCGATTCGGTCTGCCAACTTGGCAGACATCTCTCCGTGTGCACACAGTATCCGACGAATCCCATTGAAGTGCTTAGACCGATAAATATTCAATCGAAGCTCATATATTAACTAGAAGTTGGGGACTTCGAATGAAAATGGAATTCAACCTGGTCGGGTCCTCACACACCGAGCAAGCAAACGGAATGCCATTAGCAGCAAGGCTATGAACTCAAAGCTTTACCCGTGCATCGAGTGTGCGACCGAGCAGTTCCAACAACCTCAACAGAGCAGAGTCGAGTCGAGTCGAGCAACTTCATCAGCTGCATCAGATTGGCACAAACGGACTCCGTCGATGTACTTCGATTCATTGATGCCGCCAGCGGCGGTAGCAGCAACAGCAGCAGCAGCAGCAATAACAAGCCCACAGCAGCGGCGCAAGAAACCGGCCGCCCGCTCACGTGCTGTGCGAGCAGCTTTACATTTGATCAAGCCTGACAGCCCAGCCAACCAACCAACCAACCAGCCAGCCAGTCAGCCAGTCAGCGAGTCAGCCAGCGGCGGCAGCAGCGCTTCTGATTGTAGGTTAAAGCAATTTTGAAAGTTAAATTACCTTCGAAAAGCGGAGCTCCCTCGACCGACCGTATGTATATGTATGCGATTTCGCAAGAATAACTATCCCTCGCCCCTCCCGCAGGTCGTTGCCATTTCGCGGAGAGCCTGTTTCTATCTAGCCCTGAAAACTGAAAAGAAGAAAAAAAATATCCGGCGGGTCTACGAACGCTTGATCTTGTCCTCATACTGATTGGGTGGCTATTCGTGGTGAACAAAAAAGCTCTCGATTGGCCCGATACTCTGTTGTTCGGGTTCGGGCCGCGTGCGAAGCAGCGAACCCCTTTTATTGCTAATTTGCTGTTAATGTTGTGTCAGTCATGAAAGTATGGAAATTAAACTTCAACCGACTTTGGGTGTTTAACGGAGTTAGTCAATTTCAACACTCAAGAAAGGGCCACTGCTCAGAAAAATAAATAAATAAAAATTCCAATTAATTCTACTATAACAAAGTTACGAGAGAACTAAATGAAATCCTACCATTTCTCCTTGATTGCTATTTGCCTTGTTAATTCCTTAATGTGCTGTACCACCAACGGCAACACAAGCGGTGCCGCAGTTAATTTAATTTCAATAATCGTCACATTGAAAAATTGTCTGCCGTGATCAAGTGATAGCAATTAAAACCAAGTTGACGCCAAATTAAACACTACTGACCCCAACAAATGCGCAGGAAAACGCAATAAAACTAAACCCAATGTTTTGTTTTAATAATTATTGCTGATCCAACAAACGTTATTGTGATCAGCGGAGAACAATAATCTTTTATATCTTCATATAAACAGTATTAGTATTAGCAGTTTTAGTTGCATCTTTTGCATTAAAAAAACGGTTTTCGGTAACTGACTGCAGTAATACGTAGCGTTATTTTTCTTTGGCAGCAAAAGCTGAACGGCTCACTGGCAACTTTGCTCTTTTGTTCAAACTGAAAATGTTTGATCCAGTTTGTTCAACGTAGATGATGGAATGACGGACCATGGAAAATAGGCGGGACCGATTCTTGTCGCTTGCTCTGGTTTATAACACGACGTAAACCGGCGATCAGCATTATTCAAACGCTAGCTGAGCTACTTCCAACATATCAGTGGCATGTCTGGACGCGACAAAGGAGGAAGCATCAAGGACAAACGAAAGTCATGCTCGACTCGTGCACGTCTGCAGTTCCCGGTCGGTCGCGTTCATCGGCTGCTGAGGAAAGGAAAGTATGCTGAACGTGTGTTGGAGCTGGAGCACTAGTTTCGCTGTCGCGACGGAATATTTGGCTGCTGAAGTTCGGGAATTGGTAGGAAATATGCTGTCCGCGACAACAAAACGACCACAATTCTTCCACGTCACTTGCAGCTGGCCACCTGGACTGGTATTTCTTCGTGACTCATGACCATACATGAACGGCTCGCGGCATAACTGCTGAGGCTTTCCGGTTGATCCGTTGCAACAAGCCGTGCCTGGCTTGCGATTATCGGTACTCCAATTTACCGAAAAGAGAATTACGTTAAGTGCGTTAGTGCAAGTTTATTGCAAGCTGGAGTTATGATAATCAAACAATCGATCCTGTCAAGAGCCACACAACGTTTGAAGAGTTTATTATATTTTCTTGCCCAGTTAATACCATAATAACACAGGCAACGAGGGAAAAGTTGAATTTTTTTTTATTGTAACACATTTTTTTTTGTTAGATTATAGTCACTTTAACCAGCTTGGGTCATTCGTGACTTCTGCGGGGTTGGGATTTGAACTTAGGTCCTGGGCGTGAGAGGCGTGAATGCTAACCACTACGCCGGGACTGACCCCGAGTAACACATTAATTTTATGAGCAAAATCAAAAATTCCAAAAGAGTTTCTCTTCTTTCGATGAAATCCACGAATCAATGCTCTGACCCGTTTCGCACTGTGTGCTGGAGCATTATCATGAAGAAAAATGTCTTTATAGTGTCTTATCAAACAAACCACATGGTTCAAATTGATTGTAGTTGTTGTTTGATTCAATCGGTACTTGCAGTTCGCACCCGGTCTGAGAAGTTTATAGCAAATAAAACCTTTGCTATTCAACCCGGTGTTGCCACTGATTATTATGTACTGCAAAAGATATAAATTTGGTTCGTTTGTTTGTTTGATAATGTTTTTACATATTTTTGATGAACTTAGCCACAGATACGTCTTGTTTCGTTTCCATTCGTCCCAAGAGGTGTTTCTCTAATTACCTTTAAGGTAATTTTAAGCAAATCGTGCGGAAGCTGTACTAAAAAATTGGACAAATCTGTACCTCTTTCCAGATAGTTCTCTATCATGTGGCACCACTGATTCTACCAGACACACGACTTTCTTGCCAAAGTGATTTGATCTCGCGAATTCAATGACACATTGGCCCTCTTCGACTAAACCGCACTACGGTGGGCTGTGGAAGTCTGAGATTCGTGAAGCCAAGCGTCATACTATGAGGTTCCCTGATAAAAATCCAACCACTGTGGATGATATGAGCACCTTGCTCGTTCAAAACTATTCTCGGATAAAACAGTCGCTGATTTTTCTCGCTCTGAGGATTACCGCATCATGTCACAAGCACCAATTCTTGCAGTATATGGATGCAATCTGGTAAAACGAGAGGATGACCGCACACTTTTCTATGACGTTTCACTCTCAGGACATCAAATTAGACTAGATTCAATGTTTAAAGATAAAATCGGACGAAGAAAAGGGATGGTTTTACACTTTAACCAAATTATTTACTTTCAGGACACTACACTGGACTAGACTAAATGTTCAAACGACAGAATCGGTTGAAGAAAAGGAGTGGTTTTGCACTCTGGCGCACTCCCCAAGCACAGATATCAATTTGCTATAGGTTTAGACGTCGTAAAGAATCTTCGACTTGTTGGAACGAGAGGGGTTTGTTAGTTTTTTTTTTTTTTTGTAAAAAGAAACCATACTAAGCAGTGTTCAATTGTGGTCCCTGGCAGTGGAGCAAGGTAGTCGCGAAGAAAAAGTATGGCAAAATAGCAGATTTTTGGCATACCTGCCGTTTTTGACGTAGGACTATTTACAAGCACTTTGTGGGAACGAAAATAAAAGTATACCATTCGAATAAAAGATTTCAAATGCTAATAGCTACTATATTACTGAACGAAACATAACTGTTAATATGTCGTTGGATAGATAAAATGTTCAGCAATTTTATAGTAACATATTTATAACAATCTTTTGTACGTTTAATAGTGAAAATGGATGTAAAGTTTTAAGGTCAAATTTCCCCATACATTTTCTTCATGATTATCTTGCTTCACAGGCAGGAACGACAATTAAACACACCATCTGTTTAGTGTGGTTTCCTTTTACAAAAAAAAGTAACAAAACCGCTGTCCCAACAGGTCAATGATTCTGTACGACGTTTAAACTTATACCAATTTGATATCTGTGCTTGGGAAGTAGGCCAGAGTGCAAAACCAATCTTTTCTTTCAACCGATTTTATCGTTTGAACATTTAACCTAGTCCAATTTGATGTCCTGAAAGTAAACAAGTTTGTTGAAGTGTAGAACCACCCCTTTTTTTGACCGATTTTATCTTTAAACATTGAATCTAGTCCAATTTGATGTCCTGAGAGTGAAACGTCATAGAAAAGTGAGCGATTATCCTTTCCTTTTGTCAGATTGCATCCATACTGTAAGAATTTGTTTGGAACTGTTGTCTTGCACGGAAACAGAGCTGAAGGGATATTTGTGCATGTGACGTGATGCAGCAATTCTCAAAGCGAGGAAAATCGGCGACGGTGACTGAAAATTGTCAAACTGCGAAATCATCAAGATCAAATCATTCACGAAGATGCAATTTTATTACTTGGTGGTTTTTAAAAAGGTCGATGAGAGATATTCATCCTTCCCACAGAGAAGTGCTACAGCATTGTAGCCACAGAAAGATGACGCACAAAGGATCAGTACGTCGTTCTACCCGAAAGCCATTAATTGGATTAAACAACGCCTTAAACGACATTGAAATCACGTAGTGTTGCACAAGCAATAACTATACTACGTGATCTACTTTGTAACGCGAGAGATAAGATCCCCGTCGAGAAATAATCGGGAATGCATCAAATTAAAAGCAGGAATTGCCTTTCCATATACAGTGTGACACATATATATTCGAACAAAACCAAAGTCAAACATTTTTGTAAATAAATGCTTTATTTGCTCTCGAACAATCTTTTGACGTAGGACTACGTCTTTCAGGAAGGTAGCTGGTATAGGGGGTCATTCCAAAAAATCGAAAAATGCGAGCGTCACGAAAAATGAAAGATTTTTAGCGCTAATGGCTTAGCGGTTTCCCGATCGATTTTAAATAGTTTTGCACCAATCGATCGGAAAATCTTCTACGTATCTACACGAATAAAGAAAACTATTGAGTTTTAAGTGCGCATTATTGAAAAATTGGAAATAATGAAGCCTTGTCCATCTAGAAATCCTAGCTTCCTGATTGGTTGTTGGAAATGACGTCATCAAAGTGGTAATGCATTTTCACGCTTCGGCTTATAATTTAGTCAATTCCTAATAGATTTTCAAGTTATTTACACCAATAGATAGGAAAATCGAATAAGAAAATATAGATAACTATTGATTTTCAATGCGCGCCATTGAAAAATTGAAAATAACTCTAACTCGGTAGTTAGACAGCTGTTTGTTCAACTCTTCGTCGAGATATACGTTCTCGCTTCGTGATTGGTTGGAATAATTTCATTTAATTCTACTATAACAAAGTTACAAGAGAATTAAATGTAATCCTACCCTTTCTCGTTGATTGCTAATTGGCTTGATAATTCCTTATTGTGATGTACAACCAACGACAACACGAGCGGTACCGCAGCAATTTTAATTTCAATAAACTTCACATTGAAAACTTGTCTGCCGTGAATCAGTGATAGTAATTAAAACAAAGTTAACATCAAATTAAACACCATTGACCGCAACAAATGCGCAGGAAAACGCATTAAAACTAAACCCAATGTTTTGTTGTAATAATTTTATTGCTGGCTCAATAAAGTTTATTGTGATCAGCGAAGAACAACAATCTTTTATATCTTCATATAAGCAGTATTAGTATTAGCAGTTTTATTGACAATTTTTGGCATCTTATATAAGAATTTGTTCATTCGTAAAAGAACGGTTTTCGGCAATTGATGAAACTTAGGAAAATTGGAACCAATGCTACAGTAATACGTAGCGTAATTTTTCTTTGGCAGCAAAAGGTGAACGGCTCACTGGTAACTTTGCTCTTTCGTTCAGGCTAAAATTGAAATGCTCCATTTTCTTCAACGTAGATGATGGAATGACGGACCACGAAAAATAAGTGGAAACGATTCTTGTCGCTTGCTCTGGTACATGACACGAGATAAGCCAGCGAACAGCATTATTCAAACGCTAGCTGAGCTACTGCCAACATCTTACTGGTATGTCTGGACGCTGCTGAGGAAAGGAAACTATTGACCAGAATTATCCCACGTCGCTTGCAGCTGGCCATCTGGACTGGTATTTCATCGTGATTTCATCTTGGTCGATCGCATAGCTGGTGTGGCTTTCCGATTGGTTCGTTGCAATAAGCCGTGCCTGGTTTGCGGTTAGCGGTACTCCAATTTACCGAAAAGAAAATTACGTTAAGTGCGTGCGTTAGTGCAAGTTTATTGCAAGCTGGAGTTATGGTAATCAAACAATCGGTTCTTTTAAGTCCCTTCTCGACAAATCTTTTTACTGCATAGTATGCAGTAATCCTCCTTTTATGCCGAGATGTTTGAGGTCATGCAAAATAGTGCCACATGTAGCACCGTTTCGAAATTTATTTATTGTCAACGACCATAACTCGAACATTGGTACGTGCACACCGAACGAGACACAATACGAAAATGAAGCTACGTCAAGTAAGACTTAAGTCGTGATGACACACACACATGTTATTGGTTTAATTGTATTAATTGTATATGCCGTTGCAAGCATAAAAGAGGGTTATGTCTGTACATACCGAAAACCAGGTCTCTGCTCGACTAGACTGCTCGACTGGACTGCTTAACTGAACTGCTCGACTAAACTGCTTCACTGGACAGCATGATTTAGGCTATTGCAAATCATTTTCAAAGTTTTTGTCAGCACTGCTTTTGACTGCTCGACTCAATTGCTTGACTTAACTGTTTGATTCGATAGCTCGACTTAACTGCTCGACTGAACCGCTTGACTGCTCAACTCAACTGCTCAAATAGACTACTCGATTCAACTGCTCGACTCGACTGCTCGGTTCAATTGCCCCACTCGACGGCTCGACTGAACTGCTCGGCTGGACTGCTTGACTGAACAGCTTGATTTAACTGCTCGACTAGACTGCTCGATTTGACTGCTCAACTCAACTGCTTGACTTCTGTTTGGTTCGACTGCTCGATTCAACTGCTCGACTGGACTACTCGACTCAACTGCTCGAACAAACCGTTCGACTCGACTGCTCGACTCAACTGCTCGAATGAACTGCTCGACTCGACTGCACGAATGAACTGCTCTACTCAACTGTTCGACTTAACTGCTTGATCCGACTGCTTGACTAAACTATTCGATTCGACTGCTCGACTCAAGTGCTCGACAAGACTATTTGATTTAACTGCTCGATCAAACTGCTCGTTTTTACTGCTCGACTTGACTGCTTGACTCGACTGCTCGACCGGGCTGCTTGATTGAACAGCTTGATTTAACTGCTCGATTTGACTGCTCGACTTGACTGTTCGACTCGACTACTCTACCCAACTGCTTAACTCGATTGCTTGATTTGACTGCTCGACTCGCCTGGTCAACTCGATTACTTCTCACGATATCATATGGTCAGTGTTAAATCAGACCGGACCAAGTCGCAAAATTTTAAAAAATTAGTTAACATCTAATCTCATTCAAGTCACTTCTGGAGTCCCTCAAGGGTCTCATTTAGGACCGCAATTGTTTATTTTATTCGTTAATGATATCTCATTCGTTCTCAAGAATATAAAAATCCTTATTTATGCCGACGATATGAAATTATACTCAGAAATAAAAAATGAGACAGATGTCAACACATTTTGTAACGAAATTCAAATTTTTTATAATTGGTGTAAGAAGAGCTTACTTCAACTAAACGTGAACAAATGTAAATTAATTAAATTCAGTAGGAAACGAAATACACCTATAACCAACATCTCCCTTGGACATCAAATGATAGAATATTGTGAACGAATTAGAGATTTGGGAGTTATTCTAGACTCAAAATTAACGTTTATAGATCACTATAATACAATTACTTGTAAAGCAAGCAACATGCTCTCTTTCATAAAACGCTTTAGCTTTAATTTTCGAGACCCATACACATTAAAAACACTTTACATTTACTACGTTCGTTCAATTCTTGAGTACTGTAGCGTGGTATGGTCTCCGTTTGCCAATGCACACATAAATAGAATAGAATCAATACAAAAACAATTCTTGTTGTACGCACTCCGTAATTTAAATTGGACGAGCCTTCCTCTTCCGTCATATGACGACCGCTGCAAGCTTATAAATAACGAAACATAAAAGGCGCGTCGTGAATTTGCAATGGTCTCATTTGTTAATGACATAGTCTCACAACGTATTGATTCTGCCGAACTCTTATCTAAATTAAATTTTTACGCACCTACTAGAAATTTACGTGTTCGTACACTATTTGCCACGGATCATTATCGAACTAATTATGCTAAATTCGGGCCCATAAATCAAATGATGGTGCTATACAACCAACATTGTAATTTTATTGACTTCACAATTAAAAAAACCAAATTGAAGCAATATTTTAGGACAATAAGTAATTCAAGTCAATAACAACAGAAAACTCGCAGATAACTAGCAGAAACGAGCAAACATAAATAGAATATGTAGTCGATTGATAACATTAGGTTAAGCTTGTATCACGGTCTACACACGATTGACTGCAAATAAATAAATGAGTAAATGAGTAAATGAGATAGCAAACGATCAAAAATTTCCTAAGCAATATTTTACTCTAATCAGACTACACTAATGTTCCGATTTTGGCAGTTCCCGATTTTATCTACCCCCGATTTCATTAGCTTTTTATCTCGATTTTGTCAGGCTATATATTTTGTTTAACTTTTGTGCTTTTAAACATGATTTATAAAACTTTTCAGTCTGCTTGGAACTATTCTGATTCGCTGGGGAAAGTTTTTAATAAAATGATGCCTTCTTGCGAGTAATTCGAGGTCAAAATTAAGGTATTTTTATAGTAAAAGTTTTATAGTTCCTAAACAAGCAAAGATAGAGGTATGCTACATTCAGCAATGTTGTGTATTTTTACAATTTGTACAACTTTGTAAAACATTAAAAAGTTATACAACAATTACAAACACAGCTAAAATAGAAAAACTAATTTTAACGACTTTTCATTTATGAGAAATAGGATTCTTCTATCTTTGCTGAAGAGATAGAAGGTTACTGTGTTCAGCAAAATTTCTTGTAATAATATGCTGTAAAACTTTACAGAACACCTCAATGTGTTATATTAAAACTGAAAAAAAAATTAATTTTTCATTGCACATTTATTAATCAAAAGTTGAATTCAGCTGGACGATAGAATTTTTAATTCTAAGAAACTCTTCCATAAACCTAAAAGCAAGCTTTCCCGCTCAAAGCTAATGCGCACCAAAAAAGTTTCTGGACCAGTGTGCTGGGCCCGGTTCATTGAGCTTTCGGTTGACCAATTGAGGGTTAAAATTTAATTTTTAGTGGAAGTCTTCGATGTTGCAAGTCTTGAGTCTTGAATTTTGAAAAAAATTTCCCGATTTTGTCAGTTTTCCCATTTTGTCAGCCCAAAATTCAACATGGGGCTGACAAAATCGAAACATTATTGTACATAAATGTTGTAAACAGCCAGAAGTGTTTATTCAGTTAAATAAAATCCAAAACTATTTGTTTCAGTTTCCGGTTATGACTCTTTTATGTACAACATCTTAGAGCTATATTATGCAATAATATCAAAGAACCAATACACAGATTAAACATCTTCGCAAACACTGGCCAATGGGATGTATCGGCAGTTTTCGGAATTCTGAACAGACATTTATATTTTCCGGAACGTAAGATTCGGGCTCAGCTATTATACATATATGTGTCACACTGAAACGTACGTAAGAAACTTACAAATGACTTCAGTATAGCAATGTATGCCTTTGGCAGTGAACATGTAACGTTAAGGCTGCTGGGAAGGACGGTATCTCGGCTGAACTTAAAAAAGCGAGCAAGCGAGCGATTTCCGAATTTGATTCTGTAGACTTAGACCGCTAGCGGAGTCCTTCGTCGGTGAGTACCAAGCTGATTTCCGTCAGGGACGGATCAGATGTTTACACTGCGTCAGTTACTAGACAAGTTCCAGGAGCACAGCTTGCAGACTCATCATCTGTTTGTGAACTTTAAGGCGGCGTACGATTCAGTCAAACGAAACAAGCTGTGGCAGATAGTGCTAGAATATGGTTTTCCTACGAAACTAGTTACGCTGATTCGTGCGAAGCTGGATGGGTCAAAATCATGCACCTGAATAGCGGGTGAGACTTCAGCCGCTTTCGTGATGTTTGTTGGACTCTCTAGCCTGCTATTCAACATTGCCTTGAAAGGTGCAATCCGAAGAGCAAACGTAAAAAGAAGCAGGACTATTATAACGTAAGTTTTTAACCAAAATTTTATAGGTTTTGAAAAATGCGATTCCATAGGATTGAATCGGGTCATTCTAGCTTGTGGTCACTGGACATGACAACTGAAAATAAAATAAGCTTAAGGCTTAGACCAATCAGAAAATTAGTGCCAGCCAAGATCACACAGGTGAGCATTATTAAGCAGATAAAAATCAGCAGCAAAATAGCCAAACGATACCTCAAATTACCAGGTCAAATACACCATTGGATTAATATCCTTGCAGTGGAAAAAAATCCGCAACTCCCTCTGCGTGTCCAGAGCGCTCAAAACATACAGCCTCTCGGGAAGCCGAAGGGACTATAATTTACCACCTTCAAATTAAAACCGCATTAAAGTGGGCGGCAGAACGTTCAACTGCCTGGTTCCAGTTCCTCCGTCCAGTCGGCCGTCCGTGCAATGCTGCCACGACAGCCCGCAATTATATTATCAGTGTGAAACTGAACCAACCAATCGACGGACCGACCGACTGCAGTGCAGAGTGCATTCTGAACTTGCACCGCTGGCTGGGCCTGGCTGCGCCACTTCCAGGGTCCGCTAATCATCGCTCCACTAACAAAGGTGGAGGTTGGTGGTTGTAGCTGTAGGTATGATGTAGGTTGTGTGGTACACGAAACCATTCGCGAGTGGCGTGTCCTTGAAAGGTTTCGCTGCTGCTGCTGCTGGTCATAAGAAAACCCGCACCGACAACAAATCGGTAACGACTCGATCGTGTCTAATGGTTTACATGGGCCGCGACGAAGGGACGGATGGGGTTGAAATTAAGCTGGTGGTAGTCCGGTGGTGGCAGTGGCGGCTGGTGGTAAAGACACTCGTCATCTAATGGCACTTCGAGTGCACAACAACTTAACAAAGTATCACGGACGGTGAGGTGCGGCGCGGCGCGGCGCGGTGGCGTACGATCGACCGACCAGCCATGATTGCTTTTCGGTGAGCTCTCTAGCCGCTACTTGAGCAGGAGTTTAGTAGGTTTTTGTTGATGATTGTCCGTGAAGTGGAGCACACAGAAAGTATATCACATTTATTGCTAGAGTGACCAACCGGCGCTATCAAACCCATGTTTAAATTTGCCCTTTTCCAACTCGATTGTTTGAGTGACGAAGAAAAATTTAATTCCAATCTGGGCACCCTATCCTGACCCGAGAAATCCGCAAACTCACCTCGTTATCGAGAGCTCGACACACGAACAAAACGCGATGCAAATTCAAGTTGCGATTACTTAGACACAACAATGCCGGGTAATTACAATACATTTAGCGCGAACGGTCGGCCGGTCGGTTGGTCGGTCGGTCGGTTGGCTTGGCCGGGTTGAACGCAGTTGGATGGGTGGTTTTCAATTGACCTTGAACGTTTTCCACTGTATCAGTAGCGGCAACAGGAAGCAAAATAGACCTCCTCGAGCTGCGTCGTGGTGATCGGTTCACAGGCTGAGAACTGATCGCGAGCAGTCAATCACATTCGAATCGAGACGAATGAGTGGGCAGCCAGCGCGCAGCGCGCGGCAATCGCCATTAGAAGAGCATGACCATTGATTGCTTCTTTGTCCGAGTTCATTTGATTTAGATTCGCGTGGCTCCTTCTACGTGATGGAAATATACATCAAAATCGGCACCCGGTTCTAAACATGTACCGCGGCGCGCGTGGTTTGCTGCAACTGGCCGCAAGGGAAGTCCACTCCAAGCCAATCTGATGTGTTTGTCCTGCTGATTGCGCCGCAGGCTTTCTAAGCCTCCACAATCCGAAGTCCGAGGTGCTTCAAAGTTCTGTGTCAATGACTTAGAGACGTAGAAAAGGACGGAAGGACGGTGAAACCATGATCGCGCGAGTTTTCTATTCGCGCTGCCCCAGTCAGTCCAAAGGCAGCCAGCCAGGTAGGCATCAGGCACTGCCTGGCACAAGCCGCACAACAATGCCACCAACACCGGCAGCGGCGAACGGTGAATGAACTCCGCGGCCACACCGACTCGAGCGGTTGAAATGAGGCCCACAGAAGAATCACAATATCCGATGAAATCTCATCTTAAATTGTAAATTAATAATGAAGAATAGATGTTAAACGAGACTCTTGTATGACCTAGTTAGTATCGAAACGCTTTTTAATAAAACAATTGCAGCGCAGTTAATTTTGTACTGTTTACAACAGTAGTTTTATTACTAAGAAAAAATGCTCTGGTGATAAAGCAGCGTAGGAAACATTGACTCTAACAGTTTTGAATCTAACAGTTTTTACTTGGATTTAGAAAGGAAATCAGATTTGAAAGAAATTTTAAAGTTTTTGTTTGAATTAGACTTGGAATAGGATTTGAAATTATGCCCGAAATTGAGCTTAAAATAGGAATTAAAATTGGATGTAAATTAGATTCTTTTTCTCTTCTCCAGTTTCATTTCTCCATTTTATGTTCCGTTTTTGTTCTTCTATTCAGTACCGTTATCTGGTTTTTGCTCTTACTTTGCTTCGTTTTCTTTTCGTTTTCCCTCTTGTTCTCTTTTTTTTTTGTATTTCCTCTCCCATATTTTCTGTTCCGTTTTTCTGCTTATCCTGTTAATTTTTTTCTCATTTTAGACCTGTTTTTCCTCTTTTTTTACACTCATTTTTTGTAATTTTCTTTTCCATGCCCCTTCTTTTTTCTAGAATGGTTTTAACCCAGAGGGTCATATACCAGTGTCCCTTCTTTTCTCTTCCTTTTTCCTATTTTCATTGCCAGTTCTCGGACCCTATTCTCACAACCACCTCACTCACCTCACTTCACTCACGGGCTCACTCACTTTCACTCATCTTATCTTATTGTTGTCATTTCATTTGTACAGTCAGTCACACCCAGGTAACCGAAATCATCTAGGCGACTTTTAGAATTGGGATCTCACCTGAAAAACTTAGGTGAGATGACGGTGAGAATCATGTCTTTTTCTAACTCTCCTCCTTCTCGTTTTTTTTCTCTTCATCTGTTCCGTTTTACCTCTTTCAGATGCCCCGTTTTCTCTTCTATTCTGCTCTCTTTGGTCCCCAGTTTTTCTTTTTGACGTAGAACTACGTCTTACCGCAGAGTGTCAATCCAAAATTTGGATTCAACCCAGCGTCACGAAAGAATGAAAGATTTTGAACGCTAATAGCTCTGCCAATTAGGAATGGATTTTAATGGTTTAGATACCGATCGACTCATAAAAGATGTAGCAATTATGTGAATATTCTTTTTCAATTACCAATGAGTAATAATTACCGAACAGTTTCAAGGTCAAATTATCCCATGCATTTTCTTTGTGTTCGCCTTGCTCCACAGGCAGGGACGACAGTTAAATACAGCACCTGTTTACTGTGATTTCAATTACTTTACGTTTAGAAAAAAAGCAACAAAACCCCTCGTCCCAATAGGTCGAAGATTCTTTACAACGTTTAGACTTATACCAATTTGATATCTGTGCTTGGGAAGTGCGCCAGAAAGAGTGATAAAGTCCTCTCGTCCTAACCAGATTTCTTAGGACTGCGACAAACCTAGTCCAGTTTGATGTCCTGAAAGTAAACAATTTTGCTAAAGCATGAGACCACCTCTTCCTTTCAACCCAGTTTATTTTTAAACATTGAATCTAGTCTAAATTGATGGCTTGAACGTGAAAAGTCACAGAAAAGTGAGCAGAAATCCTTTCCTTTTGCCGGATTGTATCCACATTCGCGAATACGAAGTTGCTAATATTTGTTTGATTTTTGCGTGAGAAAAAAGTGAAGTGAGAAGGAAGTATTTTTGCTTTTGTTTTCACGCAAGTTTTGACAATGGGTTTTCGTGAAGTGCGAACAAATTAAAAATCTCTTTAGCTTCCGCAGTAGCGAATAGGTACTGCAAGAATTTTTTCGGAACTGTTGTCTTACGAGGAAACACGGCTGAAGGGATATTTGTGCAAGTGAAGTAACGCAACAATTCTCAAAGTGAGGAAAATCAGCGACTTTTTTATCTGAGAATAGTTTTGAATGTTTTAATTGCTGCTTTGCGTCAATTAGTTGCTTGCAATTCATTAAGCAGCATTAATTTCTTTCTAAACAGCTGAAGTGCAGTTAAAGGATTCAGGCTGTACTCCGATTCTGGCACTGGTAAAAATATTCGTTTTTGGCATCACAAATTACACAAAATACATACCAAAAATACGATACAATTATTTACCACTGTTATTTACTACGCTATTTTACGCCACACATAGGATAATATGGTGTGAAAGACAAGTCAAGGTTTCTTCGCAAAAAACCGCCTAACGTAGTTCTACGCCAGCTACGCGGTTGTGTCTGGAATACGACCTTTCTGATTTTTAACTCTCGTTTTTCCCTCTCTTTTCACCAGTTTTTCCTTTTTGGTGTGTTTATCCTGTTTTTCTTTTCTTCTTTTTCTGTCCCATTTTCCCATCTCTCATTCCCATTTTAATCCCTTCTTTTCCCTTTTCCTTCCCATTTGACCTCTTTTTCTCGTTTTCCTCGTTACTTCCATTGGTCTTCTTTATTTTTTCTCGCAATGCTTCTTTTCCCTTTTAGTTTCTCTTGATTTTTGTACCCTCTTACCCCTTCCTACTCTCGTTTTTACTCTTTATCTTTTTTCCTGGAATTAAATAAAAAGAAAACTTATCCAATTTAATTCCACTATGTATATTTATTCTTGACTGATACGTATTTCGCCTACGACTTGCATGCTTCCCCAGTGTCTGTTTTCGAACTCCAGGTTTCGTATTCTAAGACGCTTCAAAAACTTCAGTCTTTATCTTTCCCGTTTTGACTTTTCTCTCTCGTTTTTCTTTTTTATCTCTTGCTGTTTTGCCCGCTGTTTCCTCCTTCTCTTTTTTTCGTATCCCGTTGTTTGGCCTTTTCAGTGCTGATTTTCCACTCGCTTTTCTCTTTTCTGTTTCGTTTTCGTCTGTTCCCTTCTTCCTCTAAAGATGTTCGGCTTTTCCTTTCTTCTGTGCCATGTCCTGTTATTCCACTTGCCTTCCGTTTTCATTCTTTTCTCTTCATTTGCTACTACGTACGTAGGACTACGTCTTACGGCAGGGTGTTATTCCAAATCTAGATTCTAGTTACTGTCACGAAAGATTTTGACCGCTAACAGCGCTGCCAATTAGGAATAGATTTCCATGGTTTAGACACCGATCGACTCATAACGGATGTAGCAATAGGACGCCGCCTCTCGTTTCTGTTAATAAAGAACAGAAGTTGGCGCTAGTGTCTCATCATGCGCCATGCGTGAGAATATGCTTGAAACTATCAATGTTTCCCTGTTGAATACAACAGATGTCGTTACTTTATAACGCATACTAGCTGACCCGACAAACTTCGTATTGCCACAAATTAACCTGTGTTGTACATAATCATGAATTTCGGATGATCTTTGTCACAATCTCGAGTTTTGCAAGCCCCCCAGTGGACGGCGCTTCCGACGGCGGGTCACCGACAACACTCGCGACCGTCTCGTCCTGAATGATCTAGTGTTACTATAGATAGTTTTTGTGGTCTTGTATTGACTAATGTTTTATGGAAGAGTCTCGAATTTCCCGAGTTCGATTAGTTTTTGAGTTTCGCAAAAATTTCTGTTTTATTTGTATGAGAGTCCATATCCCCCTACCACAGGGGTGAGAGGTCTCTAACTATCGTAAAATAAATTCAAGACTCCAAAATCTCCCACATGCCAAATTTGGTTCCATTTGATTGATTAGTTCTCGAGATAAGAGGAAATTTGCATTTCATTTGTATGGAAGCCCACCCTCTTAAAGGGGAGATGGGCCATAACTCGCTTTCTAAAGAAGAGAGGGGTCTCAATTCACCATAGAAAAAAATCTTGCGTCCAAAACCACTTACATATCAAGTTTGGTTCCATTTGCTTGATTAGTTCTCGAGTTATGAGGAAATTTGTTTTTCATTTGTATAGGAGCCCCCCCCCCTCCTCTTAAAGTGGGGAAATCCATAGAAAATATACCATAGAAAATATTCTTGCCTACAAAAACACCCAAATGATAAATTTGGTTCCATTTGCTTGATTAGTTCTAGAGTTATGAGGAAATTTGTATTTCGTTTGTATGAGGGCCCCCCCCTCTTAAAAAGGTAAGGGGTCCTAATTCATCATAGAAAAAATGGTTGCCTCCAAAAACACCCACATGCCAAATATGGTTCCATTTGCTTGATTAGTTCTCGAATTATGAGGAAATTTGTATTTCATTTGTGTAGAAGCACCCCCTCTTAAAGTTGGGAGGGGTTCTAATTCACCATAGAAAATATTTTTGCCTCCAGAAACCTCCACATGCCAAATTTGGTTCTATTTGCTTGATTAGTTCTCGAGTTATGAGGAAATTTGAATTTCATTTGTATAGGAGCCCCCCATCCTAAAGTGTGTAGCCCCCCTTCCTAAACTGGGGAGGGGTCCCAATTCATCATAGAAAAAAATTTTGTCTCTAAAAACACCCACGTGCCAAATTTTGTTCCATTTGCTTGATTAGTTCTCGAGTTATGAGGAAATTTGTATTGCGTTTGTATAGGAGCCCCCCCTCTTAAAGTGGGGAGGGGTCCTTATTTACCATAGAAAATATTCTTGCCCTCGAAAACTTTCACATGCCAAATTTTGTTCCATTTGCTTGATTAGTTCTTCAGTTATGAGGAAATTTGTATTTCATGTGTATAGGATCCCCCCCTCCTAAAACGGGGAGGGGTCCCAATTCATCATAGAAAAAAATTTTGTCTCCAAAAACACCCACATGCCAAATTTAGTTTCATTTGCTTAATTACTTCTCGAGTTATGAGGAAAATTGTGTTTCTTTGGTACAGGAGCCCCCCCTCTTAAAATGGGGAGGGGTCCTAATTTACTATAGAAAATATTCTTGCCCTCGAAAACCTTCACATGCCAAATTTGGTTCCATTTGCTTGATTAGTTCTCGAGTTATGAGGAAATTTGTATGGAAGCCCCCCCTTTTAAAGAGGAGAGGAGTTATAATTTCCCTTATAAAGAGGGGACGGGTCTCAATTTACCATAGAATAAATTGTGTTCTATTTGCTTGATTAGTTGTCGAGTTATGCAGAAAGTTGTGTTTCATTTGTATGGGAGCCCCCCCTCTTAGTGGGGGGAGGGGTTTCTAACCATCACTAAAACCTTTCCTGGCCCCAAAAAACCTCTACATGCATATTTTCATGCCGATTGGTTCAGTAGTTTTCGATTCTATAAGGAACATACGGACAGACAGACAGACAGACAGACAGAAATCCTTCTTTATAGGTATAGATTGTACATATTGGAAACAGCTCGATTTTGCGCCACAATAAATTTACTCAACGCAGCGACATTGCTGCTCTCTTTCGCGTTTATCGCTAATCGCAATATAACGTTTGATCCCTGAACCAATAAATAGTTGGTAAATATTGTTTTTATTTATTGCGTTCATGTTGCGAAATTTAATTTTTTCGAATTGAAATGTTGCAAACATATTCAGCTTCCAGCTCTCGTACGGTATCAAATCACTTTTCCGGGATCACGGACGGAAGGTAGTAAGATAAGTGAAAACTTCGATTTTACTACCACTAGAAAAACGCCATCTCTTGAAAAGCAACGGTTCGAGTGGTGTCCTATTATGTGGTTTGTATTATAATTTTCTATTTCTATCACGAATAAGTAAAAATTAACAAAAAGTTCCAAGGTCAAATATCACCATACATTTTTTTCGTGATCGCAGGGACGACAATTAAACAAACCTTCTGTTTATTGTGACTTCGATTACTTTATTTTTATTGTCCCAACAGGTCGAAAATTATTTACGAGGTTCAGACTTATATTAAGTCTGTGCTTGACAAGTTCGCCAGCAAAAATGATAAAGTCCCCTGATCCCAACAAGATTTCTTAGGACCGGTCTAAACCCAATTTGATGTCCTGAAAGTTTACAAAAAGTGAGCGACCCTATCTTTCGCCCGATTGTATCCACATTCTGCAAAAATCTATTCAAAACTGATGTCTTATGTGAAAAAGGGATTGACGGAATATTCATGCATGTGACGTGATGCAGAAATTTTCAAACTGAGAAAGAATTAGCGACTGTTTCATCCGAAAGAAGGTTTTGGGCGTTTAATTTGTTGCTTTACAATTAGCTGTTTACATACTTGCGATTGTATTGCTGTCAGGTGTAAATAACTGAGTGTGTTATCTAATTGATGACTTTTAATTGCCATATTTTTTACTCGTTGTTCATTTGTCGAAAGGCAATTATATTTCAAGTCAACCTGTCACAATTCACAATAAATGGTGCTATATATAAACTATTTGCAAGGAATTTGACGAATGTGAACCAGTGGTAAATGATAACCCAGAATAGTTTTTTATTTTTTCCAATCAACCGTAAGCTGTGCGTCCAATGATAAATATTTTACGATTTGAGCACGATCCTTAAACCAGTTAACATTCGTTTCAAGCCAGTTACCTAAAGTTGACTAGTATTACAAGTCACATAAAAATTTTCAAAATGCGATATCGTCGCTAATCACCAAAAGAAGCGTGATTTTGGTCTTTTGAAACCCTTAGTGGAACTACAAACTCTAAGAAACAGCTAAAACTGATATAGAGAGCTCGGGCATTTAGAAAATTTAAACTTGTCTTCTTGTATCTAATTTATAGAAATGCTTCAGAGCATTTATTACAATACAGTAAATTGAAAATTTGCGTGACATATTTGCAAAATGTGTGGTAGTCCTGCGTGTGACCCTCGTTCGTGCCTCTAGGCACAGACCTTCATCCTTTTTTATACTAGTTGCAACCGTTTCACGTGATTTGTTGGAATGTACTGGAGCATGGACATCCTGGTGCAGATGTACCTGGAGTGACTAGCCCACTATAAAATATATCGGAGTTTAGTGGCTCTAAAGCCTTGTGAACTTCAAATATTGAGGTAATTGATCGAACCTGAACAAGCAATGTGCTCGTATCATCCACTGTGACTGAGTTTTAACTAACCTCATGATATGATGTTTGGCTTAACGAACCTTAACCTCCCACAGCCCACCGAAGTGCGGTTTAGTCGAACTACGTTTACTTAGGAAAAGGTACAAATTTTTCGCTAGTTTCTATACGGTACAACTTACTCACTATTGTGTGTGTCAAAGCCCACTGGCGTGCCCAGCCTGTCTATGGGGCACCGACCTTTCAGAACAACTTATCGTAGGATGGCGGATCTATTTTTATGAAATTTACTAGCTGACCCGACAAACTTCGTATTGCCACAAATTAACCTGTGTTGTACATAAATCATGAATCTCGGATGATCTTTGTCACTTCTCGAGTTTTGCAAGCCCCCCAGTGGGCGGCGCTTCCGACGGCGGGTCACCGGCAACACTCGCGACCGGCTCGTCCTGAATGATCTAGTGTTACTATAGATAGTTTTTGTGGTCTTGTTATTGATTAATGTTTTATGGAAGAGTCTCGAATTTCTCGAGTTGGATTAGTTTTTGAGTTTCGCAAAAATTTCTGTTTTATTTGTATGAGAGTCCATATCCCCCTACCACAGGGGTGAGAGGTCTCTAACTATCATAAAATAAATTCAAGACTCAAAAATCTCCTACATGCTTAATTTGGTTCCATTTGCTTGATTAGTACTCAAATTATAAGGAAATTTGTATTTCATTTGTATGGGAGCCCCCCCCTCCTAAAAAGGTAAGAAGTCCTAATTCATCATGGGAAAAATGGTTGCCTCCAAAAACACGCACATGCCAAATATGGTGCCATTTGCTTGATTAGTTCTCGAATTATGCGGAAATTTGTATTTCATTTGTGTAGAAGCCCCCCCTCTTGAAGTGTGGAAGGATCCTAATTCACCGTAGAAAATATTTTTGCCTCCAAAAACCTCCACATGCCGAATTTGGTTCTATTTGCTTGATTAGTTCTCGAGTTATGGGGAAATTTGTATTTCATTTGTATTGGAGCCCCCCTCCTAATGTGGGAAGAGGTCCTAATTCATCACAGAAAAAATTCTTGCCTCCAAAAACACCTACACGCCAAATTTGGTTCCATTTGCTGGATTAGTTCTCGAGTTATGAGGAAATTTGTATTTCGTTTGTATAGGACCCCCCCCTCCTAAAGTGGGGAGGGGTCCCAATTCATCATTGAAAAAAAAATTGTCTCCAAAAACGCACACATGCCAAATTTGGTTCAATTCGCTTGATTAGTTCTCGAGTTATGAGGAAATTTGTATTTCATTTGTACAGGAGCCCCTCCTCTTAAAGTGGGGAGGGGTCCTAATTCACCATAGAAAATTTTCTTGCTCTCGAAAACCTTCACATGCCAAATTTGGTTGCTTTTGCTTGATTAGTTCTCGAGTTATGAGGAAATTTGTATGGAAGTCCCCCCTCTTAAAGGGGAGAGGAGTTATAATTCCTCTTATAAAGAGGGGAGGGGTCTCAATTCACCATAGAATAAATTCTTGTCACCAAAAAAAACACCCACATGCCAAATGTTGTTCTATTTGGTTGATTAGTTCTCGAGTTAGGAGGAAATTTGTATTTCATTTGTACAGGAGCCCCCCCCTCTTGGAGTGGGGAGGGGTCCTAATTCACCGTAGAAAATTTTCTTGCCCTCGAAAACCTTCACATGCCAAAGTTGGTTCCATTTGCTTGATTAGTTCTCGAGTTATGAAGAAATTTGTATGGAAGCCCCCCGTCTTAAAGGGGAGAGGAGTTATAATTCCCCTTATAAAGAGGGGAGGGGTCTCAATTTACCATAGAATAAATTCTTGTCACCGAAAACACCCACATGCCAAATTTGGTTCTATTTGCTTGATTAGTTCTCGAGTTATGAGGAAATTTGTATTTCATTTGTATGGGAGCCCCCCCTCCTAAAGTGGGGAGAGGTTCTTATTCATCATAGAAAACATTCTTGCCTCCAAAAACACCTACACGCCAAATTTGGTTCCATTTGCTGGATTAGTTCTCGAGTTATGAGGAAATTTGTATTTCGTTTGTATAGGACCCCCCTCCTAAAGTGGGGAGGGGTCCCAATTCATCATTGAAAAAAAAAATGTCTCCAAAAACACCTACATGCCAAATTTGGTTCCATTTGCTTGATTAGTTCTCGAGTTATGAGGAAATTGGTATTTCATTTGTACAGGAGCCCCCCCTCTTAAAGTGAGGAGGGGTCCTAATTCAACATAGAAAATTTTCTTGCCCTCGAAAACCTTCACATGCCAAATTTGGTTCCATTTGCTTGATTAGTTCTCGAGTTATGAGGAAATTTGTATGGAAACCCCCCGTCTTAAAGGGGAGAGGAGTTATAATTCCCCTTATAAAGAGGGGAGGGGTCTCAAATTACCCTAGAATAAATTCTTGTCACCGAAAACACCCACATGCCAAATTTGGTTCTATTTGCTTGATTAGTTCTTGAGTTATGCAGAAATTTGTGTTTCATTTGTATGGGAGCCCCCCCTCTTAGTGGGGGGAGGGGTCTCTAACCATCACTAAAATCTTTCCTGGCCCCAAAAACCTCTACATGCAAATTTTCACGCCGATTGGTTCAGTAGTTTTTGATTCTATAAGGAACACAGGACAGACAGACAGACAGACAGAAATCCTTCTTTATAGGTATAGATTTTAATTATCGTAAATCAATAATAATTGGATCAGATTAAAAACTGCGAACTTCCTTACACGGTTACACCATGAGGATTTTTCTACAGCACAGAGAAGACGGTCTGGATACCTCACTGGACCTGAAACTGGATTTGAAATTCGACTTGGCTTAAAATTACAATTTGCAATTAAATTTAAACTTGGATTCGGGCTTGAGCTTGGATTTGAAATTAGAATTGAAATTGGTCTTAGATTCGGACCAATTTACGCTTTAGGCCAATTTAATGTTCCGATTTTTTCAGCTCCATGTTGAATTTTGTGCTGACAAAATGGGGAAACTGACAAAACCGGGAATTTTTTTCGATTTTTTTTTCCAAAATTCAAGACTTAAGACGTTGCAATTTCGGAGACTTCTACTAAAAAATACATTTTAACCCTCAATTGGTCAACCGAAAGTTCAATGAACCGGGCACAGCACACTGGTCCAGAACCTGTTTTGGTGCGCATTAGCTTTGGGCGAGAAAACTTGATTTTAGGTTTTTAGAACCTTTGGAATAGTTTCTTAAAATTAAAAGTTCTATCGTCCAGCGGAATTCAAATTTTGATTAATCCCTCTAAAAGTGCAATAAAAAAATTATTTTTCTTCAGTTTCAATATTACACATTAATGTGTTCTGCAAAGTTTTACAGCATATTATTACAAGAAATTTTGCTAAAGACAGTAACCTTCTATCTCTTCAGCAAAGATAGAAAAATCCTATTTCTCATAAATGAAAAATCGTTAAAATCAGTTTTTCTATTTTAGCCGCTTTTGTAGTTGTTGTATGACTTTTTCCTGTTAAACAGTTGTACAAATAGTAAAAATACACAACATTGCTAAATATAGTATACCTATATCTTTGTTTGTTTAGGAACTATAGAACTTTTACTATAAAAATACCCTAATTTTGACCCCGAATTACTCGCAAGAAGGCATCAGTTTATTCAAAAACTCTCCCCAGAGAATCAGAATAGTTTCAAGCAGGCTGAAAAGTTTTATAAATCATGTTAAAAATCACAAAATTTAAACAAAATTTATAGGCTGACAAAATCGGGATAAAAATCAGAGAGATTGTATACAAGACACGACCGCATATAGGTGACGCAAGACTACATAAGTACATACATGCATATAATCATACGATTCTTCATGTATACATGCTACATGCATATATAGGGTTTGTTAAAACTGCAGGTTGAAAATATTCAATTATTTTCGAATGAATGTTAATAGCGCCTCAAATCTTACTTCAACCTCAAACACTATTTAGTTAGACATATATGTATCAAAAAATTATTATGTTAAAATGAGTTGGTTGTTCTGCAGGTTGAGAAATCCAAGTACAACGTAATGCTGGAAACTATGTAAAGAATTACCAGCAACTAACTGATGCAAAGCAGCAAATGAAACGTTCACAAATATTCTCAGACAAGAGAGTCGCTGATTTTGTTTCACCTTCAGGACATCAATTTGGACTAATTTCAATCTTAAATGTTAAAGGCGATTGGAGAAAAGGGGTGATTTTATACTTTAAGAAAATTGTCTACCTTCAGGACATCACATTGGACTAGGTCGTTTAATGCTGAAACGACAACATCGGTTGAAGAAGAGGGGTGGTATTGCACTCTGAGGTACTTCCCAAGCACAGATATCAAATTGATATAGGTTTAAGCGCCGTAAAGAATCTTCGACTTATTGGACGAGGAGTTTCTGTCACTTTTTTGCAAAAATAAATACACGTGCAAAGCATGATGACGTCTTTTCTCCGACCAATCAGGATGCGAGAATTTCTAGTGTATTATTTTCAGTTTTTCAATAGTGTACACTTACGAAATACTAACGTTCTTCATTTGAGCCAATTCTTAGAAGATGTTCCGATCGATTCGTGCAAAAATATTGAAAATCGATTGGGAAACCGCTAAGCTATTAATTAGCGTTCAAAATCTGACCACTATTCGAGAAAGATTTTTTGGAATGACACTCTGACCAGCCTAACCTTGCCGTAAGACGTAGTTCTACGTCAAAAGCTGATAAAATCGGGGGTAGACAAAATCGGGATTGCTTGGAATTGAACTTAATTTTGGTCCAATTTGTATTTCATGTAGAACTAAAAGTAGACTTTGAATGAAAATTAAAAGTAAAATCGTAGTTGGACTTGAATTTTTGCTTCAAATTTGACTTGGAACAGGAAATAAAAACAGAGCTTGATGGAAAAATGGAAAATTGATAACCCAGAATTTAAGCTCTGCCCATAGAAGTATATATTGTGCTTATGGATAATAAAGACACAATTTCTAAACGTTGAAAATCCATCATTTTGAATACACAACAACAACAACAACATTACCAAACATAATTACCAAATCATCACCAAGTTCGAAAAAAAACCTCCGTAAAAAGATTCAGTACACAACGCACAAAGCTTGTCAATTATCGTACCTTTGATGTGTGACCCAAAGAAAGGCCAGTCTTCGCGTTTCATTATAAACCGTTTGAAGGTTGACAAGAGTCTCTTTTCCTCTCGAGTACACATCCCCATCCGCTCCTTCCCCAACAGTCAAACTACGAAACCTTCGACGATGTTTTGTGGGTTACCCGACTCCATCCGAGAGAACACTGTACCTAGTCAAGAAGCCGACCGAATGCATATGCACCTAGTTGATAATGTATGCATGGAATGTGTTTACCCATACCCATGATGCATAACTTATCTTCTCTCCGATGGCCACCGATGGGTCCGGGTTATGCTCACCGTTGAAATACCTTATACTCCGTTGCAAAGAGCTGATTGATCGCTGACAGCCTTCTCCCCGCGACATACAAACGCGATGGGTGTCTAAAGGTGCATGGAAATGCAGGCTCTGCTGACTCAGCTGGTGAATATTATGTTGTAAGAATTAGTAGCACAGATATACAGTGGTAACCCGATTTTGTCACTCCCCGATTTTGTCACTCCCCGATTTTGTCACCCCCGATTTTGTCACGTTTTTGCCCCGATTTTGTCACCCCCGATTTTGTCACGTTTTTTACCCGATTTTGTCACGCTTTTGATTTATCAAAAGCTTAATATGTCAAATGTGTTAAAACACTGTGAAAAGAACTGTGTTCAACAAGTTGATTATCGTGGAGTTTCCACAAAAGTTGTTTCTTATCTCCACAACTATAATAGCTAGAAGGTTACTTTCTTTGGCAAAGTTCTTTATAATAATCTTCTCAAAAGTTTTGTAGAACATTGTTTTGCTCTATCTCTTAGTGCCTGAAAAATAAATTTTCTATCTTACTTTTAGGGGGGTTAATCAAAGAATCGTTCATACCATAAGAAAGAGCTTCTTACGCTGTGAAATTTCTCTGAACATAGTTAACCAGTATAATCAACCATTTCGGCGCAATTAAAAAACGCGTGTTTTCATACTTTTGGGAGTGCTGTGAAAAGGTGACAAATGTGCAGAGAGGTAGAAGGAAGTGCGACATGTCCTAAAAGTGATCAGAATGAAGTATATGTAGTTCGTTCTAAGTTATCTGCAAAAAAATAAAAATTGAAAAAATACCCGATTTTGTCACTGCCCCGTTTTTGTCACCCCTAAATTCATCATGGGGGTGACAAAATCGGGTCATTACTGTATCACGTATTTCGTAAAAGAAAATCCTAGCTACAAATTCAAAGTTCACCGATAAGGATCGTGCCACAGTCGCAGAAATCCATCTCAGCTGCCAGCCAGCCAGCCGGAGAGTGTAAGCGACCATTCGGCCCTGGTGGCTGCTACGGTATTACTAACCAGTGAAATATGTTTTCCCTTCCGAAACCTTTCCCCCCGTGCAGGTGGCTGGCCAGCTCCCGTGGCTGACCGGGCCGTGTAACGAGATACGGGTTACCTTGCACACGAACAAGTTTTTCTTCTATCTCTCCGCGCGACACCAGTGCAGTGCAGTGCTCTACTCTGCAAGCAGTGGCCAGCTGCATTCGAATTTCGATACGGTACAGAACCCCTCCGTCAACCCCCAAACTGTAACGTTGGCACACAAAAGGCTATCTCCGCTCGCGCCGACCTCTCGAACCGGACCGACTGCTGACACTCGGCGTCGCGTGTGCCACTTATTAGCGCATTTCTCATGTGAATTTCTAGTTCCACAAGCAGCCGAGCAAGCCAGCCAGAAGTCGTAGGCTACGGCTTTGCTTGCGAGCGTGTCTCAAACAGGAGAACTAGCCAAACCAGCAGCCAGCAGCAGCCAGAACCAAACCGAACACAGGGAGTGCCGATGTTCAATGCAACCGACATTTTTTCCACAATTTTTCAGATCTCCATTTTTAGCGGAGGTTGACTGGCTGGCTGGCTGGCACTGGTACTGGGCTGGCAGGCACACATCGAGAGGCACACAGCAGAACTCTGCTACCAGAATTGCCAGTCGATTCGATTGGGCAACCAAAAGTTGTAAAGCAAATTGGTACAAGACTGGAAAAAATACAGAACCGGGTCTCTAGCTTGCGCGGTTGGGTGAAAGGATGCGAAGGGGTATGGCGAAACAAGCAAACCTCCTGCTGCTGTTAGTGTGCTAGGAAATGTTCTAAGTACGGGGAACATCATTCGGCGTTTGTTTCAAATAGAAGTAATCAGAAACAGGATGGAAATTTAACTGGAACTTTAAATTGTCTATTAGCAGTAGTACAACATACGTTTTCCATGGATTACATCCGTCGTTTTGAAAAAATCACATATGTGTTTTGCTATTACTGTACAGAGAATTTTGCTACGTTTTTCTTCGATTATGTTGGCTTTTGAAAATTTGTTCGATCAGACCGCTTAAAAATGCCAACAGAATGTGTTTGGAGTGAAAAAGTAAAGGGAAGAACTGAACCTCATAAGAAGAAAGGAATCGGACGAAGGTGCAGTTGATCGGAAAACAAGTGGTAAGAAACAATTTGAAAGTTCCAGGAAACTATGCTACGATTAAACGAAAGTAAACATTTCAAAGTTATTTGCGAATGTTAAACGATCTATTATGAAATGGGCTCTAAATTCTATCATCTCACTATCGCAGATGAATAATGAACATAATTTATCAGTTTACAAAAAATTAGTTCATTAGTTATTGCACATCAGCCATCGATCTAAAATGAGGAGCACAGTAAAATCTTGGTGATTTTGCATGTTTATTTCACAAATTATCTCAATTGTATTTTATTCAGTTTTTAATGACTTTCAAGTTTATTTTTCCACCAGATTATATTTTCTGATAGAAAAAAAAAAATCAATTTGGATGCGATCGATGGATCTACGGATTATTGCCTAAATTTACGACAAGCTTCCAAAATACCTCTCTACTCGCAATTCCGAACGGGTACCTACTGGTTTCGATTGGATTTAGCACGTCTGATAAACTTAACCCAAATCAGCCCAACGATGCCACATGACACATTACTTGTTACCATAAAATAAAAACAAATTGATAATTCCATCATTTGGTAACACTTTTTCGATCGAAAATAGATATAGTTTGACAAAAAATATCGCACTAAATATTTGAGCTTTGTACCGTGAACGCACGTAATTCCGATCAGCTCCTAATTCCGACCACTCAAGCTCAACCAAAGTGGTCGATCAAAAGATTGGATTAAAAACTATAGTTAATGAGAATCTACATGATCAAAGCTTGCCCTTGAACTATGAATTTTGATTCAAAAATCGGCTGCTTTGGTTGAGTGATCGGAATTACCTGCATTCACGGTACATCGATGCAATAACATCTCAAGGTTGAAAATTGGTCTGATTTGCAGGGTATTTCTGGGCTGATTCGGGTTGATTTGCCATTCATATCTTACTCGATTAACTTGTCACGTACCGTTCTGATTCAAACTTAGAACAGTCTCAAACTTCGAACACTTAGAATAAAATGCTCGTTAGTATCGATAATATGATAAAATATTATGCTTATTATATAGGGTATGTTGCTGCTTCGTCGTAATTACCTATTCCCGACCTATCCAACACACATTATTAAAAATATCAGCGATTTTTATGGCACACAATGCAAAATTAGTTATTCCCTAATATTTTAGTTTGTTGACTCGCGATACGCGATCAATCAAAGTGAGCTGAGATTTATTTAAATGCCAATTTTCATTAAAGAATTCCTAGCAGCCAAATTTCCTACGTTTTTTCGTGCGACGAAGAAGAAAATGTCGACTAATCGTTTTAATTTCCGTCATTCATAAAATGAAAATAACGTGATTTTTAGTTCGGACGATGAAAAATTTTGATGGACGGATTTTAAAACGGTACGACGAATTTAAGATATAAAGTCAGTTGTGTAATTAGAAAAAAATACTTTAATAATCGCTTTTTACTGAATTCAAATGGCACGGATCGGAAGGCAAGTGTGTTTGAGTCAAATCAGCAGCAGAACTTTTGGAGTATTCATTAAATCTACCTAAGAAATGATGAAAATTAGAGTGGCTTTCCTTACTACGACGGGAATTAGAAATAAACCCTACCACCGTGTTCGTTACAATGTCCTCTATCCGGTGGTATATAACAAGCATAATAATTTATCATATTAGCGATATTAACGCCAAAGCGCTCTACTGTGACTGTGACCAATTTTTTATCGTTTACTTCCTATAACAGATACCTATAATCATTCTGAGCAAACTGATGCAGTCTATTTTGACCTAACAGCAGCATTCGATAGCATTAACCACAAGATTGCCATAGCCAAACTGGAAAAGCCAGGATTTGGCGGCAGAGTTATCAGTTGGTTGCGTTCGTATCTCACTGACCGTCGGCTAGTAGTGAAAATTGGTGATAATTATTCTGATGAATTTTCTGCTCCATCTGGAATTCCCCAAGGCAGCCACCTAGGACCGTTGATATTCCTTCTATGTGAATTTTAAATATAAATTTGAAATATAAACCATTGGCATCCGAATAGATTTATACTTCCCAGCGATTAAAACAACTCCATTTGCAATGCTACTTTGTTCCACGTTTGGAGACAAGAAAGTAGGCATTACCCGTGCTCCATTGTGCTATAAAAGTATTTAGGCTACTTTTTTGTGCTGCCATTCTGGACTTTAGCAAAGAAAAACAACGGGAAGCACAGGTATTCGGTGTAGAAATCAAAAATTTTGCACTTATCCAGTTTCGCATTTCAACACCACATTCAAATCAACATAGCTTCTCATTGGTAAAATATGATTTTTAGCCACACAAGTGTTCTATTAGCCTAGGTTAAATCACGGACAAGAAAATAAAAGAGAAGCAAACTTTCGAGCGCTCGACGTCCCACAAGAATTTTTTTGAAATGCAAGTTTTCGTCGAAGGTGGAACGAAATTTAGCCTAGAAATGACCATGACAGATAGTAATGAGTCAGCACCTGATTTCCAAGAAGTTAAACAAAGAATCGGGTTGCTGAAGATCAACCAGGCTTGCTTTGGCTCGAGCAGGCAATGATATGGACTGAAAAGATTTGCTCCATAACCTTGGGAGCATGCATTCGGTAGTGCTCCGGCTGAAGATGAAAGATGAAACTAAACTGACGCTCATCCTGGGACAGAGTATAGCAGCAAAGCACTACAAAAGCAAAACAACTCGTCGATTATCGCACAGAAGGTAACATCTAACTCAGAGAGAGCAAATCGACCAAATCGGACCATTTTACTCTCCGACAGATCTTGCAGAAATGTCGGGAATACAAAGTACAAGCCACGGCAGCATACAATACAGTCTCTCGACTGTATCCTGTAACTGTGACCAGCTATGGCAGATAATGCACGAACACGGTTTTCCGTACAAACTGATGCGACTAATTAGAGCTACGTTGGATTGAGTGACGCGTTACGGGTACATATCGAGGACACCCTCGAGTCCCTTTGAGACGCGGCGGGGGTTGAGCCAAGGTGAGGGCATCGGACGAGCGGACTTCGAAACGAGTAATAAGGAGATCTAGCGACTTCGCATTCTTCGCCTCTCATTCAGCAACTGCTATTTCTACTTCGTGAAGGAATCAACTGGGTTACGTGTAGCCAAAGGAAGATGGAGTAACCAACCGTAACGGAGAGTCCTTTTGAGTTTCTAAGGAGGAGGAGCATGATAGGAGCGGCTCAAAACAACGTCTGAGCTGTATGCTAGAAGCGGCCAATCATCGTCTTCGTACCACTGTGGGACTCTAAACAGTGCTGTACACGATAGTCCACCGGCAAGATTGAGAATTGGTGTCGCAGATCGCAGAGCCGTTACCATCCTAACATATCAAGTGCGCTGAAAGCGTTCAACTGTAAGTGTACGTTCAGGGATGGCCATACTACATACGGAAGCTGCAGCAATACACACTCACGAGTGAAGTACAACTTTCATATTGAAAGGCTAGTTATAGAAACGAGTGATTGGGTGGTAGAAGATTAACCCTTGAGTTCTATGCAAGCTAAGAATCAAGGACCGGTTCAATATAACCATCATCAACGTGTACAGCACTTAATTGGAGCATAAATAAAACCTCCACCAAAAACATGGCATCAAATTCGTCAATTTCAATGTCCACGTCGGCCAGGAGGAGAAATTCGTACATCAGCCAACTCATCGACTTTTTCGCCTCCAAGATCATAGCCGTACGTAATACCTTCTTCCACCACGAATCCCTACACAAGTACACCTGAAAGTCGCCAAATCAGACAGAAACGAAGAACGGCCACGTTCTGATTGACTACCGGCACTTCTCAGACATCATTGACGTCAGATTCTATAGAAGCACTAACGTTGACATGGACCACTCTCTGGTAAGGGTAAGGTGCGCTTTGGGAACAACGCTGTGCGAGATTTAGTGTTTACCGAAATTTAACGAAATCGCAGAAAATTTACCTTAAATTTTATGGTAGAGCTCTATTAAACTACATTTAAATTAGGGGTAAATTTCGTTCATTTTCATTTACCGTCGGTAAAGGCGAAATTTCGCATAACCTTGGTTGGGAACAGCATTCGGCATCGACACCGGCCTCGGTAAAATCCCACGCGGGTTACGCAGCCTAAAGTCGCCAAAATTTTCGCACATTTACTCGAAACTATGCTGCCGAAAGCTGAACAAAACCATTGAAACACCATTAAAACTACGAGGCAGAGAACATCCTCGACCACGTGGAATGAAATCAGTGAAACGACTGATATAATAATAATTTTAGGAGGATGATGGATAAGCAAAATGATGCACGAAACTTGGAAAAGCACAGGTTGAAGAAGATGCAGCGAAATCAAATCTTTCAAGAGAAAAGCGCTGCTTAGAGGAGTAGGCGGAGTTTGCAGAGTTGAAGTAGCTGCGTCGTTCTCAAGAAACGCACAAGTTTCATCAGAAACTCAACACTTTCTGTAAAAGCTGTACTGCGAGCCGAAATTTGTTTGGCCAAGAAAGGTAGAATCATGATGGACAATTGTGAAGTGAACAAAAAATGGGAAGAGCACTTAGTCGATGACAAGCTGGACTGTGAGTACTATCGTGCGATCAGCTTTCTCAATGCCACCTACAAAGTGCTGTCCGAAATCGTTTTCCGGTGAAAATTTAACAAGCCGTAGGTGAACGGTCAACAACAGATCAGATATTTAATCTGCGGCAGATCCTCCAAAAATGCCAAGTAAAAGTTCGCACGCACCATTTATTCGTTGACTTCAAAGCTGCATTTGATACCATCGACCGAAAAGAACTATGGTAATTCATGGACGAGAACGGTTTCGACGGGAAGTTGATCAAAAGGATTAAATCTGAGATGGTATACAGTACTGTGTGAGGATTTCAGGTGAATTTTCCACTTCATTCGAATCTTACCGAGAAATTTGTTAGTATAATGGTGTGCAACTTCGTCTGTTTTGCGGATGACATGACATTGACATGGATGACACGGGTGGTGACGACTAAACAGTACACAAGACTAGTAACACGCAAAACAGGGAAGATTGTTTTAAAAGTAATTGTGTCTAAACCAAAGTACGAGGCTGGCCGGCGGAACCGAGCCTCATAGTTAGTGTAACGAAAATTTGTCTACCCTAAACTTTCTCAGTGTTTTACCTCATGGACATTGAACTATTAAGTTTATAGGATCTAAAACCATCGAGAAAGGTAAAAATATCATCGCTCCATGATAAAATGAATCACTCTGAACAATCTCAAAACTGACATTTAACTCTTTAAATTACCTGCTCCTAAAACAGGTCGAAACTGTGACTCAGACAAGCCCCCGATTGGATCCCCGAAAGCCGAGTTTACAAACGGAAATGGTCGAAATATCTCACACTTTAGACAATGGCCACCCGCATTCGCGATTGTCCGTCAGCTGTCCCACCAAAAACCAAACTGTTCGACAACAGGATTTGCTCGTCGGCCCGTCGAATCGTTTAAAGGAATGACTAATTATTGACTTTAACGATCGAAATGACTCAAGTTTACCAGAGCGGTTAACCATCTGCCACCGACGATATATGGCACCGATCATGTGCTTCTAAGTGGAACATCCTAGAGACCTGCTGCGGCAGTGCTTCGATAGATCTTTACCGCAACACAACCGTCACAACCGTCGTCGTCCTCATCTGAAGCTGCTGCTGGTGGCTGATTCGGCGGAATCTCGTTTCATCGGCTCGACGGTAACGGGTGACTGATTGTCCAGCTATCCTGCGGAACGCTGATGAGTCATGATTCATGCGATGCGGTTCAGCTGTCCGTATCATCTGGCCCGGTGTGACTTGCGTTCCAACATGCCTACGGAGCTGGTCGGTCGGTCGGATGGTCGGTGTGCAGTGTCAGGTTATTACCGTGGCCGTGTTGAAGAATGAAAAAAAAAACGAACGGAACGGTAGCTGTGGCCCTGGTGAAATACACACAAAAAAAATTGATGGATCTGCGAGTGGAACAACAGCGTATGTACGTGCGATCCAAACTGAGCTAGACCGGCTGCAAAAGATCGCCGGGCGGCCTTGGGCCGCTTCTAAACGGAACAGTGCACTGAAGAAGATGTCAATTAAGCACTGTGAAAGGGCATTGAATTTTCAGGCATGGTTAAACATGTTTTATCAAGTTGTTAACGAGAAATTTGGACTAAAATAATCTTTGTCTAGACGTCATAAAATTAGAGAAAAAAAACTAATTCAATTTATAATATTTCAGTCCTTGATACTTCACACAGTCGACCTGCCTGTCATTCTAAAAATCACACGTCCAACCTGTCTACAAGTCAATATGTATACTTTCTAAACCTGTCCACTCAAAGGTCACATCTTCCGATCGCACCGGTGGTGCGCATAGGCAATTAGCTCTCCTTCCCCGATGTCTCCAACTTTACGACTTAACGACATGCTGCTCTTCGCTTTTCAAATGCATTTCGTCGCCTATCAAAAGGCTCCAGCTCGAGCACAAGTGGCCTTTTGCGCAAACAAACTTACAGTCACACATACACACACTCACACAGTCCCGAGCCCTGTGCTGTGCGGTGCGGGACAAGAACAAGTTCTCCTCCAGCCAGCTCCGTCGCAGAGAGCACCAATAAGCAGTCCATCCATTCTCGATCGATCGACAGCTCCACTTGGCACGAACCGGATCACCTCCACGCCTCCTCGTTGACTTCCTTGTGATTGGATGTCGAGCCCAGCAGCGACAACAACGACGACGACGACGGCATCGACGAGAAAAGAGGTCACGACTGGAATCAATCAAACTGTGGCCTGACACTTGCCTGAACCTGGATCTCAGCGTAGTTCAAGGAGGTGGCTTGATAGGTCTCTGATTGAAAGGACCGTTAGCCACACAGAAAAAATGGAACAGATCATCTGATTGTTTGACACGACTGGCTCCTTGCTTGCTCAAGGTCTTCAAGAGGTTGACAAGCAGTTCCAAGAAACAAACATCTGCGTTACCCTCCTCAGCGTGTATGAATATTCAAATTCATTTCCGAATGATTTTGGTGGTTCGCTAAAATAGAAAACTAATTTATTCAGTTCTCGAAAAGCGATTCCAGTCTTCCCACCCGACTCGAGCGGCTCTCAGAGCCGCCGCAATCAAAGGTGCGCGTTCCGTTCCGAAAGTGGTCAACGCAGCAACAGAATGGTACATCGATATCGAACCGTGAATCAGGCAGCAAACCATGGTTGGACGACGCAAAAGAGCCAAATCAAAGAAGGTGACGATCATCCTCGGGGCGAGCTTTCCAAAAGAACGGAAGAACCATAAGAAGAAAACGGCAAATATGGCGTGCGGGAACAAACAACCGAGGTGGAGACAAAAGAGAAGATCCACGCAACCAACACAAAGGCGCCAGCAACAACAGCAAACATGTGGGGATAAGCCACAGCCACACGAACACACACGTGCATGGGCCGCCCGAACAGGGCCGTACCGAGCGAGCCAACCAGCGCAGCGCAGCGCAGAGCGGTTAGGGGGGGAACACGGGCGGGCAGGGTCCCGACGACGCTCACGCACACTTTCGCGAAGGTCATCTTTTCGTTTCCTCTTTTTCACACACGACCGACCAGCAGCAGCAGCGGCGAAGCACGATAGCGGATCCGTTCCCCACGTCCTTCAGCCGAACCTGTGTGTAAGTGTTCGAGGCCGTGCGATCTTTTGTTCGCTCGTCTTCCACCTTCTTTTTCTTCGCGTCTTTCCTCGCACCGCACCGCGATCGCTCGCTAGTGCCAACCATCGACACGATAGCGCGAGCAAAGTCGGGCGATGCCGACGACCCTATTTTGGTTTGACGACATTTCAATGACCTTGAACTTTGGCGAATCTGCCTGTTTATTCAAACTTCCTTCACACACTGAAGCAGCAACAGCAGCAATAAACACAACAACTCGCCAGGGTAGAAAATCTATAAAAAGATGAATCACATCAAACCCGCCTGGTAGCATGATTATCAATAATAATTTCAGCCGATGATGTACAAGTAGGCGGTTGTTTTTCCGTCGAGGTGTAGGACTGATTTCCGAAGAAGCGATTACGGGGCATACAACCTAGGCACGGCTATCAATCCAAGTAAACATCGGAACGAACAGCCCGCAACGGGCGACAAAGCGAAAAATATTAAAGAACACAAAAAAACGGAAAGGAAGCACACAAACAAAGTCGGCTGGGTAAAAAATAAACAGCACAGAACGCGCAAAAGACCTTGAAGGACTTTGGCTAATGATTCTTATAAGACGAGAACAAAAAAAGAAATATAACGCCAAGCTCACGAAAATTATACCGACGATGTGCTCGAGCTCGTATGAATGCGTCGCCGTCGTCGTCGTCGTCGTTGGGGAGAAGCGTGAGCCCGCGAGTAAGTAGCGGAATAATAAACTACACTCGGGTTAAATACGTGTTAGATTAACGAAAAAAAAATCTGCCAGAATCATCAGGTGGCGTATGGCTGAGCGATTTTTTGCTGTGCGTTCTTTTGTTTGCCGCACAGGAATCGAAGACTATCATGGTTGATGATGCAAATCGCAAAATGTTCGCTGAAGGCCGTCCAGCGCGTGCGGGAAGGATGTTTTTGTGCTACCCTATAAATCAATCGCAGTTTTTTTTGTATTAAATAACAATAGTCATTATTGGTTTAGATAAAATCAAACTTGTAACGTTTTCAGAACGATAAACTAGTTAAGCATGAGGTGCATTTTTCTAACAAAGACGATGCATCGATGTTTTTACGCAATATTAAAATTTAAAACCTTGATAAATCTGGCGAAAATTTCGCAAACTTTAAAGCTTTTAACACCAGCAAAACCTTTAATCGCGAGTTCAACCCATTTGCCATGTGGCTGTGGCGAAATCCGAACCTGCAGTCTCTATGAAAGTATTAAGCAGCAAGCCATGGATACAAGCGAAAATATATATGAAAAAAAAAACGAGTCAACTCTTTCAACTCACTTCTGGTCCCAAAGGTTCCAACTTTTATCCGACGTTTCTGTGCTTTCCGCTGCTTCACGTATTTCACCTCACATTCGGACGCCAGAGTTTATTGACACTAGCCGTCGTCGTCGACGATTGCTGTTACTCGTACACCATTACAGACGCATAATCGCAGCGCAGCGGGCAGCACGGAGCACTCTGCTGCAAGAGCAGCACACACAGGTAAGAACGAACGACGAGAGTATCAAACGAGAGCAAAGAAAATAAAAACACACAAGCCCGTCGTGTCGTTTATGCTGCCCTCTCTCTCCCACTCTCTTTTTGCATTCTCTTTTTTTTTGTATTATTACAGTCGCGTTCTTTCACACATCTACACAATTTTGCACAACACTGGACTCGTTTGCACCGTGAATCAAAGAAGGCTGTTTTGGGGGCCACTCACTCTTTAGCCCGATTCTTGCGTTGGTTTGCTTTGTGAGCCGCGACCTCCACAGGATGGTCTCTATCTCATTTCTATGTTTCTTCCATCCACAACACCTTTCCGTTTGTTGCTACTGTTGTTGCCGTTTCTCTGGCTATTGATATTATTCTCCAAAGTCGTCGCGTTTCACCTTCTTTTTCTTCTTCTTCTTCTCGATCGTATTGCTCCGCCAGCGACCACCGTTTATGTATTGGTACCGAACGAAGGAATCGAAATCGGTTCGAGGTGAACGAAGAAAAAATCTGCACTTTTACACGGTTTAAATCACCGATTTCAGTCCGCCACTCACCCCAACAATCACCAAAACCGAAACTTAACAATATAAATTTCACTTCCACGTTTCGTTTGCATTCGGCTGCAGGCGGCAGTAAATTCTACCCACATGTGCATGTTGCCCTTTTCCGCATTGATAGCCAGCACAAACGCGTCTAGCTTTCACGTTATTCCTCTTATCGCGCAATCAACGTCAAGGTCGAACGGAAACAAAGGTGTAAATAAATGTTAATTCTGCATCAACACAAAATCACACAATGAAAAACAACAAAGACAGGCAGCAGGTCAATCGAAGCAATCGAACCAAAACAACGGTGAAAATAAAACCTTTTTTTTCTTTCTTCTTTTCTTCCTTTCCGTCCGACTTTTTCTCCTTCGCAGGTCGTCGATGTCGACAGAACTCTCCAACTTTTATGGTCCAACTCGAATGCTACTCTCCTTTCCTTTCCCAAAACACTCCGTCCATCCAGCAGCAGCAGCAGCGGGAATCGGTGAGTACATCAGAATGTGCTGTGTGCGCGAACGGGGAACAGAAGAACGGAAGATAAAACCTAGAAACGCGTTCACTCTCGCTGCCGACTCGAACTGAACTCGTTTCATTCGCACGAGGAGCACTGGACTGAACCTAAAACGGGCTGGCTGGCTGGCTGACTGACTGGCCGAAACCATCGAAGCGACACCATCGGACAACGAACGAACGAATGAACGAACCGGACGACGGCAGAACAGAAGCAGAAGACGAATGAACTTTCACGAAGCGGTCTTCCATGCGGGGGAACGGCACAGATGGATTATGTGTTGGTCGAAGAAAGAGATGGCTGCACGAGCGAACGTCAAGTGTCGTTGACATGTTGCGCAGGTGTGCACCAAGAGTAGTGCTGGGCGACAGATGTCGCCCCACTATGAAATTTTATGTTTTAATTTGGCAGTTGGTAAAGAAAAGTATTGCAAAAATATTCAAAATATGTTTTTCTTATTAACCTTTTAAGGGTGGAAATTTCACGACAGCGCTTTTTTTTCGATTCATGAATATGGACGAAACACCTAATTTTTCTGAATATTCATTTTATTTTACTTTCATATTTCAAGCACGAAGCTTTATAGACCAAGCAGAAAAAAACCGCGTAAATTCCTAAATTAGCGTTAAAAGCAACTTCAGTGTATTTATTTCTAGCTTATCAATATCCAGTCTTTAAATGATGATATATATAAATTTTGGCACTTATTGGCACTTTTTGTGAGAAAAAACACAAGTTTCCGAAATTTTCGACATTTAACATGATTTGCCTCGCCCAAGAGGAACTTTGACTTCACGTAACTGCTGCTTTCGTTTTTTACAGCAATGCAGAAAACTACCCTTCCTTCTAGTTTGTCATGTGCATTTTTTCATGTTTTATTTATATTTCTCAGGACCTGCAAAATTCTCTGTCTGGGGATTTTTCCGAGACAATACTATATAATTTCCCAATCGAAGGTTGTCTCTTTTTTTGAGTCAGTCATCTTCATGAACATCGTTGATGGCCCGTACATATCTGCATCCTAGCATACTCAACGTCGTCTTACCAGATAGAGAAAAAATTGCTTCTTGCTGTTCATTATACATGACAATTAAATATATTGGAGTTTTTCAGAACATACCAAACTTTTTAATTCATCTATGGTCTTACCGAATCATATACTTCGTGTCACCGAATAATTGAAAAAAAATTTTGAAAAATAGTTTAAATCCATTGGAAACTGCAGATTGTCTGGAGCAAACAATTTATCGTAAACCCACAAATATAATCTAAATACCAGAAAAAAGTTGTGGACCTGATAATCTACTTTTGTGCTTTTCAACTGAATACTGAGAATACTGAAGATACCCAAATTGTTTAAAAATTGCAATAGTAATACCTGTTTTTGAAGCTGGGGTGAATCTGACCCTTTCAAATACTATTCTATTTCTACACCCTCCATAATAAAAAAAACTTTTGGTAAAAAATTAGTCAATTTTTTAATAAATTCAACGTCTTGTATAAATTTCAGTACGGGAAGGAAATGTTGCCGCACCTCCAAAGCGATAGTTGAGCTTGTTGACTTCTTACTAAATAAAATAGACAATACGTGTATCGTCGCAAGTCTTTTTATTGATTTGGAAAAGGTTTTCGATACCTTAAATTACGACATTCTCTTGCAGAAACTGGAAAGTTGTGGAATACGGGCAGAAATTTGTGGTATTCAAAGATGCCAATGGCTCTTTAAGATCTATAAGTAATAGACTACCAAAAGGAAGCAATAATGAACCACTTCTATTTCTTATATACATAAATGATATAGGAAACATACCACTTAATGGACCTGCTAAATTATTCACTGATCGTACTGCATTTTTTGATCCAAATTATGATGTTTCATCTATTGTGCCATCCATAAACAGTGATTTACAAGTACTTACGAGATATAAAAAGCAAATTTGCTTTCATTAAATTTATCAAAGACCTAATGCATGCGGTTTTCTATTGACCAAGGAAACTGAAAGTCTGAAAGCCCTACAAACACTACAAAATAGATGCCTCAAAATAATCTACAACCTACCGCGGTTATGGGCTGGTGAACGGCTGAATAGCTTTAGCCTCTTGTACAGCAACTCTTATCCCCACCTCCTCGTGGTACTAGTCGGAATACGAGTAACCTTGGCGCAGATCGGGTAATCAACCCCGGTGGAAACTAAGGTCGTGTACATCCAAGGAAGGAGAGACTGTGTTATCTTGGCACCTAAGATGATAGCCCCATCACGATACTCGGTAGTGTGGTCCTAGTAAGAACTGAAGACCAACAAATCTACTGGTGAGAATAGCCTACTGGCAGAGCCAAGAAACTCTGGTAACTGTTCTACACCGGGTTATTTCCAAGATTTGGGAGGAACAGAAGCTACCGGAGGAATGGATGGAAGGAGTGGTTTGTCCCATCTACAAAAAGCGTGACCGGTTCGGCATGCACGCCAAGGTACTTTCCCAGATTCTGTCACCGATAGCACAAGGTTTTTTTTAAGAGTGAATAAAGACTGGAAGCCACAGTAAGCATTTTTTATATACTAGGGTAGTCGCTCCATTAGTTGCGCAGCTAAGCACAATCTAATTTCTTTTTTCTTGTTTATTGAGGTATATGCTTAAATTAATGATTGTGGGGTATAAATTTATCAAACACAAATATTGCTTTAATTTTAAAAGGCGTAGTCTATCTAATAATACTCATAAGAACTTGTTTTATATAATGAACATAACTGTTTTATTTAAAACTAGCTGACCCGACAAACTTCGTATTGCCACAAATTAACCTGTGTTGTACATAAATCATGAATCTGGGATGATCTTTGTCACAATCTCGAGTTTTGCAAGCCCCCCAGTGGGCGGCGCTTCCGACGGCGGGTCACCGGCAACACTCGCGACTGTCTCGTCCTGAATGATCTAGTGTTACTATAGATAGTTTTTGTGATCTTGTATTGACTAATGTTTTATGGAAGAGTCTCGAATTTCTCGAGTTCGATTAGTTTTTGAGTTTCGCAAAAATTTCTGTTTTATTTGTATGAGAGTCCATATCCCTCTACCACAGGGGTGAGAGGTCTCTAACTATCGTAAAATAAATTCAAGACTCCAAAATCTCCCACACGCCAAATTTGGTTCCATTTGCTTGATTAGTTCTCGAGTTATAAGGAAATTTGAATTTCATTTGTATGGGAGCCCCCCTCTTAAAAGGGGAAGGGGTCGTAATTCACCATAGAAAAAATTTCTGCCAAAACTCCCACATGCCAAATTTAGTTCCATTTGATTGATTAGTTCTCGAGATAAGAGGACATTTGCACTTCATTTGTATTGAAGCCCACCCTCTTAATGGGAGATGGGCCATAACTCGCTTTCTAAAGAAGAGAGGGGTCTCAATTCACCATTGAAAAAAATCTTGCCTCCAAAACCACTTACATGTTAAATTTGACTCCATTTGCTTGATTAGTTCTCGAGTTATGAGGAAATTTGTTTATCATTTGTATAGGAGCCCCCCCTCCTAAAGTGGGGAGGGGTCGCAATTCATCATAGAAAAAATTTTTGTCTCCAAAAACACCCACGTGCCAAATTTGGTTCCATTTGCTTGATTAGTTCTCGAGTCATGAGGAAATTTGTATTTCGTTTGTTCGGGAGCCCCCCCTCTTAAAGTGGGGAGGGGTCCTAATTCACCATAGAAAATATTCTTGCCCTCGAAAACTTTCACATGCCAAATTTTGTTCCATTTGCTTGATTAATTCTCGAGTTATGAGGAAATTTGTATGGAAGCCCCCCCCTCTTAAAGGGGAGAGGAGTCATAATTCCCCTTATAAAGAGGGGAGGGGTCTCAATTTACCATAGAATAAATTCTTGTCACCGAAAACACCCACATGCCAAATTTTGTTCTATTTGCTTGATTAGTTCTCGAGTTATGCAGAAATTTGTGTTTCATTTGTATGGGAGCCCCCTCTCTTAGTGGGGGGAGGGTTCTCTAACCATCACTAAAACCTTTCCTCGCCCCAAAAACCTCTACATGCAAATTTTCACGCCGATTGGTTCAGTAGTTTTCGATTCTATAAGGAACATACGGACAGACAGACAGACAGACAGACAGAAATTCTTTTTTATAGGTTTAGATGCTACGGTGACGAAAATATGCATTAATAATGAATAGTAGCACAACTATTGGTACTACCACAACTATTGGATCAACTACCCTAGTTATTTTGACTGGTTTTGGTAGAAATACCGTAAACGCACCTAGTTTGCGTGGCGCATAGTGCCTAATTCTGTGCACCCCACATTTCAGTCAAAACTTCCAAATTGCTGCAAATTTAAATCCTAATTAACACAGCTTGGAAAATATGTGTAGGGTAGATGATCCTTTAGTTGCGCCACTAAGCACAATATACCTTCATTTTGCTTGTTTATTGAGGTATATGCTTCAATTAATGCTTGTGGGATATACATTTATCAAATACAAGGTATACAAGGTTAATCGCATGACTGACGCAACCGACTTTACGAAAGTTAGGAGGAGGCGGAGGAAGAAAATAGAAAAGTATAAAAATAGAGCTATAAGTGCTGTTTTCTAAACTTTTGCCAATGTTTCTTTAGAAACTGCTTAGCGCTCTATGCAGCGAACTTAAGGCAACATTGAGTTCGGTTAATTACAAGTAAAGCTGCTTAGCAAGCTATAGATCCATAGACATAAAGCTTGTTAACCTTCCTTAGACACCATTATCCGAACTCTAAGTTACTTTAAATTTGTATGTTGAACTTTCAAGCTGCATGTTGGACTTTCAAGTTGCTATAGATATTAACGGTACTTTAATGAGAATGAAGTTCGGTTTACAAATGTAGTGTCTGGTTGTTCAGCAAGAAAGTTCTGCGGAACTAAATTTGAACCAAATATAAACGTTCAAGTTTGTTTCTTAAGTGAAATTCGAACTTTTGGTTGCTTGGGTATATGTCACAAGGCAAGACAATTGCTTTCGTTGTACGAGAAGCTTTATAAAGAAAATAATGAATTTTCCGATTCAATTATATTGTACCAACAGTTGCGCTAATGTTTCCTACATTAAGTTTGATATTCCTTTAATTGTTATTCCATATACATTGCTAGGTTGCTAAGTGAAAGAACATCGTAGCAAAACTATAGATGAGCGCCTGTAGTTGTGCGCTCCAACTGCGCGTTAGATTTTGGAAAATTAAATGGTGTAGTCTAACTAGCAATGCTTCTAAAAACCTGTTTCATATAATGAATGTAATTGTTTTATCTAAAATGCTACGGTGACGAAAATATGCATTAATAATGAATAGTAGCACAACTATTGGTACTACCACAACTACTGGATCAACTACCCTACATAGATCTGTTTATTTGAGAATGCTATGATTTTAATGAAAATATGAAGTGCGCAGAATTAGGAACCACCAGCAGGATTGCGTTTATGGTAGGTACATCGTACATTGTACATGTATTTTCAAACAAATCTAGTGTTAATTGTAATTAGAGAATATTGAGTTTAAAACTACCTGTTTGCTGAACTTTCTAATTTTTTGTGGTTTTTGTGAATGAACGTTTGAAATCACATAAACCCTTCCTCCCCGTGTTCCAAAACTGACCTGTTTTTCAAAGTGCCCACCCCCTGTTCGACGAACGGCTTTCTGGAATGGCGCCATGTTTTGTTTTCCTTAATCACCGGTGTTTCAGGTAGGCGTACTTGCGATGTGCGCTAAAACAACACTCCCTCGTTCATTATTGAACGAACGATCGGACGTCTACCTTCGTGGCTGATTCGGAATCATCGGAATGGAATCGCGGGACGGGAGAGAGAGTCCGCTCCATTCATGCCTCCAACGAACGGCCATGTGTGTGTTGCATAATGCAACATTGCTCTGTGTGCGGTGCGGTTCGGAATGGAGAGCTTTCATGCAAAGGTGCCAGTTTTAAATATTGTAAAATTATTGCTTTCGTGCCGTGTCAAGTCTTGTGCTCTTTAAACCTGTTATTGTTTTGCACATGTGTTTAATGTGTTTTGTTAAGCAAATTAGTAAGGCCATTGCAAATCATATTCGAAGTTTTTGTCACCCCCCATTAGAAATTGGCTTGAAAAATCGGGGGGCAAAAAATAATTTGTAGGATATGAGTCAAATTTTTTTTATAAAATCAATTGTCTGTGGGCTATACAGTCTGAAAAACTCGAAAAATGAGTCTCCGTGTTGAATTAACGCTTCTAGCACGAAACAGAACTGGAAATTCAAACAATGGAATTTCCGAAAATCGCCCAAAAAACTTTTCCTTCGTTTTTGTATTTTATCATACATTTTTGCATAAAAAATAATAACGTTTATATTGTAAGCAAGAATAGATTCGGTTTTCACGTTTAAACCTGAAATAAAAAGTCTTAAAATCCATGTTTTTTTTGCTCGATTAAAAAATGCACTTTGTTTTTTTTTCGCCCCCCCCCCCCCTTCAGTGGCCGAACACCGGAAGGACAAAAACTTTATAAAATATGTGTAATGGCCTAAATAGAGGAAAAGTTTATATCTTGTTAGTTGACATATTTTGCTACAAATACCAAAGATAAATCTTTTATTATTTGTGTTTTATGTACACTGAAGTCGCTTTTTACGCGGTGTTTTTACGCGAATTTCGGAATTTACGCGGTTTTTTACGCGAATTTCGGAATTAACGCGGTTTTTTGTTCGCGAATTTCGGAATTTACGCGGTATTTTACGCGTTTTTTGGAATTTACGCGGATGTGCTCAAGACGTCTATTTTTTCGCGTAGTGTTGAAATCCATAAAGTTTTTTTACGCGAAATTTTGGTTTTTTTTTTTCGCAAATTTTGGAACTTACGCGATTTTTTTCATGCGAATTTCGCGAACTTACGCGGTTTTTTTACGCGATTTTCGGAATTTTCGCGGTTTTTTACGTGAATTTCGGAATTTACGCGATTTTCGGAATTTACGCGGTTTTTTACGCGAATTTCAGAATTTACGCGCTTTTTTAACGTGATTTTCGGAATTTATGCGGTTTTTTACGAGGTTTTGATTTACGCGGGACGTATCCTTCGCCTAAAAAGCGACTTGAGTGTATTTAATTCAAACTTTTAAAGTCGAGGTCAGACTGTATGGCGAATTACAGTGGGATTTCGAATTTGGCACGGTTCGATTTTGGCATGGTTCGATTTTGGCAACACAAGATATTTCACATCCATAAATATGCTTAAATATCAATCAGTTTCCGCATACATCCTTTAAATGACGAAAAAATGATGCCCTCAGTATGTTCATGAAAAAAAGTTATGTGGTTTCGAACAACAATATTTTTTTTTTGCCGTAGGACTACGACTTACCGCAGCCGGACCGCAAAGGACGGATAGCTCTTGGCGGACTTTTTAAACATAAAATGGTTGCAATCGTTGATTAATGAAATTTAGTCAATTTCTGAAGCATTTATATTAGATTTTTTCACATCAAAAAAGGGTTTCGATTTTGGCAACATAGGTGACACGCATTTGTTGCCAAATTCAAAATCCTACTGTATCACATTTTATTGTTGCAAAATTAGTGAAAATGTGATAGAAAAAATATGGGACCCTCATCATCCCATCCTCACCATAAATGCCACATTTTTCGTGGCAATGCTCTGCCATTTGACAATACGGCCTATTTTGAAACAGTTACAGAGACTATAGATTACAGAGACGACAAGGCGCTAAGTTTTAAATCGAAGCGGTGAGTACCATTATGAATAAACGTAACTCTCCGCTTTGATTCAGCATTTAGCGCTTTGGGGTAGCCATCTAACAGGCCTAGAAGTTCGACGCTGGTTTAATAAGCCAGTCATCGCACGTTTGAATCTCTACTAAGAGAGGCGGTAACCTGTAGGAATCAATAGGATAGTAGCACTAGCCCCGTAATAGTTCCATACTCTAGAGCAGATGGCTGCGAAATTTGTCGAATAAAACCATAAGGTCAAGTTCCGTAAACGGAATGTAGCACCAAGACTTTGACTTTGACTATGTGGTAGTCATCTTCTCTTTTAGGTGGCTTGCCGTCCTAAGACAAAGTTTGTTGAACAAAGTTTCTCCATGTAACTCGGTGGAGGACTACCGCTCTCCATTTCCTCGGACACCGAGTACTCTCCGCCAGATCTCGCTCCACCTGGTCTAACCATCTTGCTCGCTGCGTCTGGTCGTCTTGTTCCTACCAGATTTGAGGCGAACACCATCTTTGCAGGGTAGTTGTCCGGCATTCTTGCAACATGTCCTGCCCATCGTATCCGTCCAGCTTTAGCCACCTTCTGGATACTGGGTTCGCCATACAGCTGTGCGAGTTCGTGGTTCATCCTCCGCCTCCATACTCTGTTCTCTTGTACACCGCCGCAGATCGTTCTTAGCACGCGTCGTTCGAAAACTCCGAGCACTCGCAGGCGCAGGACTATTGCAGTTTTCTGGGAAAATTGGGAGCGTTAAATTTTTTAAACATTGTTTCCTTTATTAGTCAATCAATTGGTTGGTGTCGGACCGAACCAAGTGACTATGCTTGAGCTTGAGTAAAAAAAATCATAAAAATCTGGTACTTTTCGTACGGATATGTACATATACGAAAATTAAGTTACATTCCCAATGATTAAATTTGCGGGTATTTAAGTTCGATTTGATGCAACGTTCACGAAAGATTAGGAAGCTTGGTTTCAAAGTTAAGTATGGCAACTATGCTGAAAGCTCGTGCTGCAACGGCGCTACAACCTACAACTACACTACTTCGGCTGAATACATACTTATTGTTTTTGACGTTCGATTCGAACTAGACGAACATTATTTTACATTACTCTACGACATGTCTTTTCATTAATGAAATTCTATTGTGTAAAGAATAGGGTTGTACTTCTGCAAACGAAAAGAGTGATTATTACAGATTGTCAATCCGGCACTATGATTGTTGTTAGTTGAAAATAAACCGACACAGCTACGCAACTTTGTTAGCAAATAACTTTTAGGTAATTTTTCTGGCGTTCAAATAAACCGTTATTCGTTGTATCAGAAAAACAAAAACATTTGGTTTGACACTTGCTGTTGTCAATCCACCCTCTCTCCACCCTGCGGACGGGTGGCCTTTCGTTAAGTTCGGAACACATCGACCGTGCACACACACCCTCGCACGAAACCGTTCCAGCAAAGTGAGTATTTTTCGTACTTTATTTGCTTGCTTCTGCCAGAGCAAGTGCTTTTAAGCACACCGGTGTGTGCGTGTATTATTGCAGCACACGTACGGGTACGGTAAACGCGAGCGATCACTGCTCTTTCGTTCGGTTCGGTCCATCATCCGTCCATCGGATACTAGTTTAGTTGAGTTGTGAGTGGTGAAGCAGCAACAACACGGGGAAGAAATTTCGTAACTCTTTGAAAGCGCGTTTGCGGTTTACGGTTTTCCTCCTCCGTCGTGTCCGATTGTTCGATGAAGAAGACTGTGGCTGCTGCCTTTTGAGACGTGTTTCAGGTTTCACAGTGCGTTTAATTTTTGCTTAGAATAATCCGTGTAAAACTGAGTACGACAGCCGTCGGATCTTAAGTGCAAGAACGTCATCATCTCGCGGTAGTGAATTTGATATGCCCTGAATAATTGTGCGGATTTTCACCGAATCGTTCCAAAGTTCAGAGACGTAAAGTGTTTCCGTTCGAACGGTTTGATTGTGTACGTGTGTGCGAAATATTCTCGACTCATTATTATTGTTGCTGTTGCTAGTAGTGCTACTTGTACCATCACGGTCGGATATTATTTGTTCCGGAAGAATTTCTGCAAATTGCAAACCTATCATCGTCCGTACGGGAAGTGTTTACTGGCAGAATCTAACCAAGGATAAACGAGCTGAATTTGCAAGTGGATCAATTGTGACAGCCGATTGCCGCAATCCAGTCATCGCCATCGATTTATTACTGAGGAATAACAGCAATTGAATGTAATAATGCCTTTTTTTATTGTTTTTCAATTTGTCTAACAGCAAGACTTTTGTTTCGAGTTTCCTACTTTAAATTGCTAATCAGGTTGCATGAGATTTCGATTAGTGAAGTAATCAAGGTTGGCCTTGACCGGCCAATTACCATTAATTTTGCCTTTGTTTCGTTATCAGTTAACTAGTTTATGCGTTTATGCATTGTCGTGACATTTTTAACAAAAAAAAAGTTCTTAGCAAGAGTGTCCACGACGGTCGACATGGATAAATTTATGCATGCCAAGTTAGAATAGTGTTCGTGTTGGTGCATTTCTGTTTTGTTTCACGCCACGTGAAGAAGAAGGCAAAGAATCAATCTATGAAAGAGAGAAGTAAATAAGCTTGCAATGGCTTTTAGTTGAAGTCAGACTGTGGAGTGGAAGAAAAAGAAGTGCTTGCCTTTACCGTGTGTAAGTGTGTGCTGCGTGGTGTGATGCGATGGTGGTGCTGCTGCTGCTTATTGTGGTTGTTCCACGGGGCCGCCGAACACACGGTGTTCAAGTCTGAAAGATCGTGAGGTCAAAGTTGGTCCCGGACAAGTTTCTGGCTGGAAACAATCGAAACTTGGGCTAAGCTTTTATTTGGCGGCGAATGATTGCCAAAAATAGCCAGCCTACTTGGATTGCATAATCGCCGTTAAATCTTGGAAGAATGGATGTGTGTATCCATAAATGCAGGTATTGTGCATAAAATTGGCGGTCGTTCGTTGGACCCACAGCGGGGCCAATTGCCTTCAAATTCGCTTCGAACAAGACTGGTCTGTGCATATTCATCATTATCATCGCTACCGTCATCGTCGATTTCGCAGGAAAATTAGCTGAATGCTTGTGTCAGCGTCGGCTACGCGCACAGTTGCAAAGTTGAATTTTTTCTTTATTTTGCAGAGCAAAATCGCGAGCCGATTGCATACGCAAACAAGTCTCGTGGACATTTTTTTTTGGAATTATGTGCGCTGCCTGCTTACGGCAGGCATTTCAGCACGGCGAGTTGTGTACGAACGGGGAGCTGAGCTGAGCTGAGTCAGCTTGTTTTTCACATCGGCTGTCGGGTCTCGAGTGGGGTGTCGAGAAGATTCTGTTGCGTGTCTTCGGCGCTGCGGCAGGTTGAAGCAGGTATTGAAATGGAGTAGCCTACTTCGAAACACACTGGAATGTTTAGCGTCAGCTTAGTTATGTCAAAAGCATTGTTTTGTTTTATTTGGCTCGGCGAAAACAAGTTCCAAAATTTAGATTCAGGCGAGCGTCACGAAATAATGAAAGATTTTGAACACTGATAACTCGACCAGTTCTGAACGGTTTCAATGCTTTTTGTCAGCTCCCGATTTTGTCCACTCTCGATTTTATCAGCTTTTTATCCCGATTTTGTCAGCCTATAAATTTTGTTTAACTTTTGTGCTTTTAAACATGATTTATAAAACTTTTCAGTCTGCTTGAAGTTATTCTGATTCCCTGGGGAGATTTTGAATAAAATAATGCCTTCTTGCGAGCAATTCAGAATGAAAATTAGGGTATTTTTAAAGTAAAAGCTCTATAGTTCCTAAACAAGCAAAGATAGAGGTATACTATATTCAGCAATGCTGTGTATTTTTACTATTTGTAAAACTTTGTTGAACAGGAAAAAGTCATACAACAACTACAAAAGTAGCTTAAATAGAAAAACTGATTTTACCGATTTTTGTTTATGAGAAATACGATTTTTCTATCGTTGCTGAAGAGATAGAAGGTTACTGTCTTCGGCAAAATTTCTTGTAATAATATACTGTATACGTCCTACGTTTTGATGTAGGACTACGTCTTTCAGGAAGGTAGCTGGTATAGGGGGTAATTCCAAAAAATCTCTCGAAAAGTGATCAGGTTTTGAACGCTAATAGCTTAGTGGTTTCCCGAACGATTTTCAATATTCTTACACCAACCGATTGGAAAATCTGCTAAGAATTGGCCCAAATGAAGAAAAGTATGGATTCTTGATGTTGAATTATTGAAAAATTGAAAATAATGAACCTATGTTTTACCAGAATTCTCGTGATTGGTTAGAAGATTCATTACGTTGATCTAAACTAAACCTATACCATTATGATATCTGTGCTTGGGAAGTAAGCCAAAACAAGTGACAAAGTTTGCTCATTTCAACAAGATTTCTTAACACCGCGATTAAACCTAGACCATTTTGATGTCCTTGCTTGGGAAGTACGCCAGAAAGAGTGACAAAGCCCCCTCGTGCCAACAGATTTCTTAAGAACGCAATTAAACCTAGTCCAATTTGATGTCTGTGTTAGAGAAGTGTGCCAGAAAAAATGACACAAGTTCGTTGTCCCAACAGATCGCAAATTCTTTACTGCGAGACGATCAAACCTAGGCGAATTCGATATTTGTGTTAGTAAAATGTGCTACAGCTGTAGTGTTCGGTTATAATATGACTGTATGAATACGCATGCTTGCCGTTTCATTAGAAGTGTAGTGAAAAGATGTGCTGTTGATAAAATAGGATTGAATTGGTAAAATCCCTTCAACGTGGAGAACCATGGGTAATAAAAACAATCTTCAATTTCTGTAAGGTAGCAGGAAAGCAATAGTTTGTGTTCTTGATTTTGTTAAATTGTTTCCAAATGCACATAGAAATAACTGCAAACCTAAAAAGGTTCTGGACCGGTGTGCTGTGCCCGGTTCATTGAGCTTTCGGTTGACCAATTGAGGGTTAAAATTTAACTTTTAGTAGAAGTCTTCGATATTGCAAGCTCTTAAGTCTTGAATTTTAGAAAAAAAAACTTCCTGATTTTGTCAGTTTCCCCATTTTGTTAACCCAAACTTCAACATGGGGCTGACAAAATCGGAACATTATTGTATAACATTGGTTTTCGAATGAAAACTAGCGAAAATCAACGAAAAGTTTCATGGTGAAAGTTCTCCATACATTTTCAGTTTGATCCCCTTATTTCCCAGGTACAGACGACAATTAGACACAATCTAACTATTGGAATTTTAGTGATTTCCATTTACAAAAAAAGTGACCAAGTTTGCTCGTTTCAACAGGATCTATATTTTTGCTGCTTGAACCTAGACTAATATGACGTCTTGAAAAGTAAACCGGTTAGTAAAAGACTTACATGGTCCTAATGATGGTCTAACTTCTTAAAACTAGTGGTCAAGTGTCAACGACTAGCAGGGTTTTAGATGTATCTCTCCGTGTAGAGAGAGTATCTAGGTGGATCATCATACATCGGTTTTCGTAGCTCGGTAAGTGATACGGATTTCGACAGGGCAGCCGACGAAGAGCAAAACGCAGAAAGCGGCGCTGGACGGATTCGATTCGTTCAGAACTGTTGTGGTAGTTCGGGTTCCAAACCGCAGAACAGGACTCCAGAGTTAATCTGACCAGGGTGCAGTATAATGCTTTTAAGCAGTAGACGTCTGTGAAACTTGGCGATTCTAAAAATGAATCCCATGGTCCTAGAAGATTTGTTGACGATATAAGATAAGATATAAGATCCAGCTGGCGTTGGAGAGCGATCCAGTCTTCAGTTGAGCGGATACGGGAAAATATTTTCAGATCATCGGCATATGATAACCTTGGTCCTTCAAGCACGAGGTTCACGTCGTTGAAATAGAGCAGGAATATGAGCGGTCCGAGATGAGTACCCTGCGGAATACCTGAATTGGTGCAGAATGTGCTGGATCTACAATCACCGATGTCAACCATCAGGTGACAATCTGTTAGATAAGAACAGAACCATCGCAGGAAAGTTCCGCCTATCCCAAGCCTTTCGAGTTTTGCGATTACGTGATTGAGCTTGTCAAAGGCGGCTGACAGGTCGGTATATATGACGTCGGTTTGCGTCATTGCAGACATGAACTGAAAAGGGGTTTTGCTTCGACGAAAACTACTTTTGGCATGGATTACCGAATAAAAATATATTCGGAGGGCTACTTAAAAATACTGTAGATGAGCTTGATTGAACACGACGAGGTTTTGATGGGTCCAGACTTCGTTTGCCAGCAAGATAATGCTGCAATCTACAAATCAAAACTGACAAAACCGTGGTTTGCTGGTAAATAAATCAAGCTTCGCGAGTAGCCAACCTGTTCTCCGGATTTGAATCCGATCGAGAACCGCTGGTCCATTCTTGCTAATTGTGTTTATGAAAACGGCAAGCAGCTTGACGACGTAAACCAGCTCAGAAGTCGGATTCATGGCGATGAATGTGTTTGAATCTTCTGTTAATTAATTACCATATACCATGTAACTCTGTGTTATTAATGAATGTCGACTAACGCATAACTCTGGAAACTACGGATATCTACATCACTTTATCAAGCCCGGAAATGCGTGATGGTCACAACTCTTTACTTAATAACTGAAAAAACACAAATTAACCTATTATGATCCGGCGTACATTGAAATCACGTATTAAATGTTATACCTTAGGTCGTAATGGGTTAAGGAGAGTGTGTAACCCAGTTTAACAAATGTCCGTTTGCAGCACCTGAGCTTTTGTGCACAACTAGAATAATCGGGAACCCTAACCGCGAAGACTATAAAATATGATCACCTTCATGTGATAGCTTAATTCTCTCTAGCATCTCTGTGAAAGAATTAATGAGCAACTTGAAAGATACCTTATTGAAACAACACGATAATAGCGCATGGAGCAAAAAAAAAAGCAGGAGGCTATTTAAAGCCGACACGATTGTGTGTACGGAGGAGAATTACTTTATAGTCAGGTGTAATTTCTATAAAAACAACTAAAAGTAGCATCAAAGCGCAACCGGTTATCACCGTTATTGTGTGAATTGTTCATAACAAACGTAGAAAATTAGCTGGAAGGAAACCTGTACGTCAATGACGTCTCTGGAGTCATAAAAACGGATACACTGAAAGAAACTAGCAACTTATCGTTCCTTTTTGTTTGATAACCGTATTAGCCCTCAAATTTAGGAACCATTCGTATGTAAATAAAATTATGCTTTTCCGCCGTTTGATGCACAGCAATAAAACATTACGTTTGTGTGAGCCAGACAAATAAAAGGAAAAGGAAAAGGAACAGCAAAATTGAACGGCGGCAAACCATGTTCTAGTTCTTACAAAAAAGCATTACTCTTTGTTTCTGAGTTATGGACAAAAATCTAAGAAATTTTTCTCGATCCGCTAAATTTCACTAAAAATCAAAGTACATTGGAGTTAGGCTTGTTAGAGGCCTGAAACTTCCTTTTCGGCAGAACTGACAGTCAGCTGTTAGTGTACAAAACATTTGTGAGGTCAATGCAATGACCGTCTAGTGGCCACTGTCAGCCTTTCCGGTTGAAATTCGTACAAGCTCCGACTGATTTATGGTAGCAGTATCCTATCTCGGCAGACAGGGTAAGCAGAACAGTAAATTTTGAACCTATGCAGATAATTCAGTACTTGTAAACAGTAATTGTACTCAAGCTAATGTATGGTTCGAGACAAAATTGCTATTTGTTACGCAAATGGCAATGCCATTGCGGTTACCGAGACCTTGCTTGAGGTAAGGCTTCAGGCTTTAGCAAGCAAGTTTGCTAGATCATACGGGAATGAATAGGGTGAATCGAAATGCACTAAATAGTTTTTCTTTTGATGTGTAACTCACTCTAACTACGATAGCGAAATGAGAATTTGCAGCACAAGCCAAACGTTTTATTTAAAACAGACAGAGAGACTTCTTGGCGACATGTTTTGACACTTTTTTCCAGTCCTTTTGCAATTGGTTTCTGTTAGAGAAACATGTTCGTTAAAATTTGCCTTCATCAATGCCAAAAATTCTTCAACTAGTCGAATGTGCGCACAATGAGGGGGACTCATATCCTGTGGAATGAATCTTACATTCTTGAAAGTATACCACAAGCGAGTGGCCGGGGGTTCGAACCTTAGTAGAATCAGGCCATTCGATATCAAGTGACTCTAGCATGGGTTTATTCTCAGATCCCTCATTGCCCTTCCTTCATGCTGATTTCTATATCTATTACCCCTATATGCCCTCTTGACAGTGGCAAAGTCACTTTTATAGCACTCTACCGTTGATTTCGCACAATAGTAAGACGCTAGCTCTTACCAGAAGGCAACAGGATCCTTGTGGCTGCTAATCATGGGTAGAGGTCGTTTTTGTAAACACTCCTTGACGTACATTTCGCTGTTCATCGAAACAGTTGTAATGAATGGTTGCGAAATTTTACCGCAGCCATAAATAGCTTGCCAGACCATAGCTTTTTTGCCAAATTTTTTGACTTGAATGGATAATTCAGACTGGTTTAATACTTATCCTTCGTTATCCCACTAGAAGGAAACTTATTGTTGATGTGGCAAAGGAGAATATTCCTGACGCTTAATTAGCGTCTGATGATAGACGAAGTATAGTAGACCGAAACGTCATGTGTAAAAAAAGGATTGTAACGTAGTCATCATTTCATCACATTTTTGTCATCTTTTCATCGTATTTTCGACGTCTGGACGTAGTGTTTTACCACTCTACTTGGCATTTTTTGACGCTATTTTCGGTGACTTTTTGTTGTTTTGTCGTCTGTTTTGTTGCTCTTTTTGCGTTTTTTTCTTTGTTATTTAGTCGCTCCTTTTCGTTTTTTGTCATCTATTAATCGTCTTTTGTCTTTTAATCTACTTTCTTTCATCGTGCTGTTCGCCGTTGTCAAGACATATTGTTTTTTATGGCTTTTTCGCTAACTTTTTGCATTTTTTGTCACCGTTTTGACACTTTTAAACGTTTTTTGTCGTGTTTTTTGGTTTTGTTTGTCGCTGTTTGGATGTTTTTCCGCCGTTTTGTCATCATAGTTTCACGTCTTTCGTTGTATTTTTGGCGTCTTTCATGATTTTTTTATCCACTGTTCATCATATTTTTGTCATCTTCTCATCATTTTTTCATCGCATTTTCGTCGTCTTTTTGCCGTCTCTTGGTTATATTTTCAATGCTTTTGTTTGTGTTTTCTGAAGGCTCAGTTTTTAATTACCACACCAAAAGAGTAAAGCCACTTTTGTTATTTGTTATTTATCCGACTGGAGTGTCTTAATGAATGTCTGGGAAAAGCCACCTTCAAAATCATGAATGACAATTCTGAAGCCGGCACAAAAACCTGCATCTTTTTGATATAAATAATACGTAGAAATAACTTATTCACTACAAACAATTCACATTACAGGCAACAGTTAACGAAAAATCAAAAATTGAAGTTGTGTGCAGCACTGTTGTAAGATGAAGCAAGACGTTGATGGCGTTGTGGGCGCTGAGGGCAGTGTAGTTTTAGCATTGAGAGGATGGTTGGATGGCTGCCAGTCAAAACTTTGTGAGCCGTTTGAGCCATTATTTCCTTTCGTCGTAGTTCGAGTGTAGTATTACCTAGCAGGAGGCAAAGATTAGCGTATGGTGGCATATTGTCAGGGTCTCTCCATGGCAGTGTACGGCATACCCTACGAACAAACGTTTTCCCCAGTTGTCGTAATACGGGTCCCACACAACGCAAGCTGTCTTCAGAATTGAACGCACCAAAGAGCAATAGAGGATGCGCAGAGTCACAGGGTCCTCGAACTCTTTACCGACTCTCAGGATTAAACCAAGTTGTCGATTTGCTTTGTTTACGATCATTGAATAGTGTTGCCTAAACGTTAGTTGTGTGTCCAGCACAACTCCGAGATCAGAAATCACATCACAGCGTTGAACCACTATGTCATTAATACGATAGTCAAACGTTAAGGTCTGTTTTTTACGATGGAAGTTGATTCAAGTACACTTCGCAATACTTAAACTCATGTAGTTGCGGCAGCACCAGTCAAAAAACAAATTGATCAGCATTTGAAGTCTAGTGCAGTCGTCATACGATGTAATAAGCTGATAATTCTTGGTATCATCCGTATATAATAGTCGTGTGCCGGGTGGTAATAGTTTATAAATAACGAAAACAGTAGGGGTCCCAAAATACTGCCTTGAGGAACTCCAGAATTGTTAGTAAACCAGCTAGACTGGGATAAGCCCAGCTTTAGTGCAATTTTCCGGTTGCGTAGATATGATTCTAACCAAGCTACCATCGCCAAAGAGACTCCTAGCTTATCAAATTTAGCACAAAGTATTCCATGATCCACACGGTCGGTATAGATAGCGTCAACCGGAAGGCATCGGTTCATACCACGTAAGCAAAAAGAAGTGAATTCTAGTAAATTTGTAGTCACAGACCTTCCTAGGAAAAAGCCATGCCGTACAGTAGAAATGTTATTTTTTATGCCGAACATTAGATAATCGTAAACAATCGCTTCGAACACTTTCGGACAGGCGCACAAACAGGAGATCCCACGATACTGTCCTTCTGGAAAACTGGAAACATAAATGATTCTTTCCAGCCAGAAGGGAACTGTTGGCATCGCAAGGAAAGATTGAAAATCATGACTAATGGTAATTTTAAGGCATCGCAGCATCTTTTCAGAAAAATAGCTGGAATGCCATCAGAGCCAGGGCGATAAGACTGCTTAAAAAAAATAACCAATTGCTGTTGCGACTTCCTTTTCCATAATTGAAAACATTTCTGTGGTGAGTAGGTTACTAGGAACATGCGTAAGGGCTGTGGTAATATCATCCGATGATGCACACTCCTTGTTAAAACGCTGAAAAGGTGTTCTGCAAACAAGTCGCATTTGCTGCCATCAGAGGACGCTTCTCTGTGTCGCAAATCCATGCTAGAGGGAAGCCCATCCTCTTTTCGTCTCGAATTGATGAACCGCCAAAAGCCCTGCGATAAAACTGAACCTTAACGTGGTGTATATGGCTTTCTAACTAATCAGTAAATGAACAGCGGTCACGTTTACTCCTGAATAAAATACTTTTATGATTTCAAGTGGGACTCGGGGTAAAAATTTAACAAATGTGATTGTTGCGTTGTTCAGAAAGTGCTTTTATTCCGTTTAGGAATGAGGCCAGTATGGAAATCTCTGATAATTAATAGATGAGTGTTTCTGGGGCTCATCCCTATCTATCACAGCTGGCACAAACATCTCGGAAAATTGCTGGTTTGATTGAGTCGGCCGGGGCGTAGCGTTAGTAAGGGGATGTAAGCGGGATACCAGATCCGGTTTAGATGCCGAAGGAGCACTCTACAATGATTATAGGTAATAATAGAGGTGCTTAGGTAGCAGACGCGAAAATTAGCGGTAGTTTTTCGGAGTTTGGTGACGGATTTGCGTTATAAACGCTGCATTAGCTCTTTGGTCTCAAGGGTTGGGAGGCGGGTGCGACTCTACATTTTAAAGCTTCTGTCGACAACCGCGAACGTCCAGGTTGTCTTTCTTGGGACAGTGTACAAATACTGGGGGGGGGGGGTGAAAGATTGAATTTGCTCTGATAAGTTGATAACCACTGGTGCTCCGAAATTTATCTTTTCTATTAGTTCATTTGTGGTTGCTTGTGTTGGAAAGTTAATGGCGGGCGCGCGGTTGAGAACCGGTGTTAGGCGGAGCTATCATTATATTTAAAATGTGACATTCCGAACTTTGGCAGAGAGATTTTAGAGTCAGTTCGTGAAGTCCGCGCAAGGCCGGAACTCCTCCACCTACGGCCTTGGGCGTCACGGCTATGCTTGGGGCTCTACCTGTGTTTGAGTGGGCGACATTGCCTGTCCGGTCAGGTAGAACTGATGTTTGAGGTCTCCCTGACACTTTGTTGATATCACAAAAGGGCCCAGCGCAGAGTTTTATACGCTCTTAAGCGACCAATTGGATAACCCGAGAAAAAGGAAAAAAAAGGAATTGATAAACCGCCAAAAGCCTTTTGGGTTCAAACGTAAATTGCGCTCTGGTTTTTGTACGTAATTTCGATAGAGTCTTCTGTTCAACGCTTTGTACGATCTGCTTGAAGACATGAAACTGCACCGGTTGACAGGATTTCTATTTTTTCGGTACGCACGAAGAGCAGATTTCCGTGTGCGATTGAGCCGTTTAAGTAACCTGTTACCCCAAATTGGCTTAGACCGCGGGCGAACTCTGGGAATATGCTGTGAAATAAGTTTATGAATTTTAGCATTAAATCTCGATACAGCTTCGTTCGGATTGTTGCAGCCATTGGTTGAGATCCAATCGACTTCTCGTCGTGCTATGTTGACTGCATCATAATCTCCCCGACGAAAATCAAAACAGTTAGAATTAAATTCGTCAATAAAATTAGCTTTGACCGTCCTGTTAAAGCTGAGAATCAATAGCGGATGATGAATGTTGATCACCAATGCAAAAGCGCAAGGATTCCAGCTAATTGGTTATAAAGAACAACCTTATTTACAAGACTACACTAAAGGATTTTTTTTAGTTAGCTCGCACTACAGAAATCATGCCGCGAACTGTTGAAATGGGATAACAAATAGAAACGAATCTATTTCGCCTTTTCCCAAATTTCAATCGGAAAATAGCGAAAGCCTGAAGGTGAAGAATATAATGCCTTCAACGCATATAATGGTAAAGAGTTCTGTCTGCAGTCAAAGCGAAAAATGCAAGCGTTGTAGACCTACCGTAAATCTTCCCTTTCGGTAAATTGGCACTTGATCCGTGGGTAGGTAAAAAATTTCTAAATCTGTAGAACTATGTAAAAACCGTATATCTAATATCTGGTAGTAGCTGTATTTTTCCTAGTTTTTTCAACATATTCGGTTTAAATAGTCCGTACAGGAATAATGACAAGGGGTTACCCATGGATGTCCCTTAAATTTGTTTATACAAGTTAGCATGGAAAGTGGTGTAATCCTGACCGTCGGACATCCTGTTCAGGTCTCCTTGCTTTCGAGCTTGTTTCCTTGCGACAATATGCAAAACGGCTACTAAAATAATAGCATTATGCCAATGGTTGCAATGTCTCTTAATGATCGTCGGAAATTCGGTGTATCTCGATGGGCAGCCACCTAAAAATTCTAACGCAGTGAGTGAATTTGATTTACTTCGTAATTGATTACAATTCTGTCTTGTGAAACGAGTCACCCGGTGCGTACAGTTCCGCCCAAAAAAGTGATATTCGCCAACAGCAAAAGCTTTCATAAGATCGCTGTTACATATGCTTGCACTTTACTATCAGCAAACCGTTCCTGGTTCACCTCAGGTGTTATCAACCTGTATCAGTACCCGGTAAACCATAAATATGTAATGTACACTCAAGCAGCAGCAGTTTACGGCGGTTCATGGTAGCACTCAGACAGTCGTCGGCTGCTGGTTATGGTCACTGGACTTCTTTCCCGCAATAAAATCGTGCTTGCAACCGCACTTAACCGCGTCGCGTCGCGTCGCATTGCCGGGGAGTTCTGAGTTGTGGTGCTTTCTGCAAACCAAACAGGTGTCAGCGACCGACCGGTTATCGGTGAAGGAAACGGTTCAGCAACCGACAGGTACCGGTTTAGAACAAGCTGATGACCATCGCGCTGCTGTTGTGAGATAGGGAAGAAGTAAAATTTCATTACACCTACGACGTTTGTCTGACAAACATAAGAAACAAATGCCCAACCATGCAGCGTGGAATGAGCATGATAAGTACCAGCGCGCAAATCATATTCATAATTACCGTAAATAAATCATGCTGATTATGATTATGAAATGTTCCCGTTGCGAACCGTTGGCTAGCTGGTCTAGTAGTGCAATAACAGTCCCCGGAGAGAGAGACCCCATGTGTGGGTTTGGGGTAGTAAAAAACAAAAAACAAACGCTCATATCATTACGCGACCATACCGCGAAGGTCCCGCTTAGTCGTCCAATGATTAAGTTATATCTACGGCAGGATAGATTAAAGATATAACTAAGCAAACGAGCCGGCTAGCGGGAGTCTTTCTTCGTGGGGGAGAAACTGAACCCGTTCGGACCGCACCGCAGCACGCAGCCAAAGCTCATTACTACCCTCGGCTTGCGGGATTGAACGGCGTCAGGTCTAGCCTAGCAGGCTAGCCAGCTAGCTACCTAGGAAGGTGAGATTTAAATGATTTTGCAACCACCACGAACGCCTTCTTTTGCACACACGTAAACGCTCTGAGGCGGATCCGGTGATCATAATCAGGTGTCAAGTTACCGATAATAGATGAATGCAACTGCAACGGACTGTAGTTTAGTAGGAGCAGAGCAGCATAGGACGGATCTGAAAGGGATTAATAGGTGCAGTCGGCAATAAACGGTGCGCGCGAGTACTGTGATTATTGTGTTGCGAGAGTTGCTTAACGTAATTACGGATTAAAGCAAACGGTCCGCCGAGGAACGTCAGGAATTTCCGACGGGAAGTGTGCAATTTTCATAACTTGTCTGCACGATTAGTGCTTGCGATTAACGAATGTCCTCCATTATCCGTTATGGAGGATTAAAGGTGTTTTGGTCCACACCTACTGCATCATTACTCACGGGCTGGGTGCCGGGGAAAATTGATTACAATTTCCGTTCAGAGCACACAAATTAACAAACAATTAAAATACAGCGTCTTTACAGATGTTGTACAAATTTTGTTTGTTTTTCGTGAATAAAACATACTTTTCCGTTCGTCCATTCGTTTGTGTCTAGATTTATGTCTCTTTCCGAATGACTCCTGGCGGATAATTCATTCACACCACAACAAAGCACCAGTTCCCTAATTGTCTAATCTAATTGTGCAACAATAGGCCGAGCAGGGGCACAAGCCGTAAATAACAATGTAGCTACAATACTGCCGGCCATAAAATCAACACATTAGCATTTTATTTTGTTGTTCACCAGCCGGAGCGACCGCGTATCACGCGACCGACCAGCCAGTCAGTGCAAGAAGGAGGCAAAATTTAAAACCCGCCAGACTACGGCGACGGGCAACGAGCACGGGAGCGCGGGAGCCTTTTTTCGGTTTCGCGATTCTGCACAAAAGCGTTCAAAACAAAGCCCAAACCGAGCCCGGGACGAACCCCGGGCGGGTAATGGACTGTGACCCCTTCGGCTATTAGGGAAGAGGTAAACCCAAAATGAAACAAAACAAAAAACTTTTAATGGCTTTCCCGAACCGGTTTGCCGGTTTGCCAACCATTCATTGACAGGTGATATGGGAAAATAATTTACAAAATGGGCAGGTGAGGTAAAATTCGCTTGCGCATGTTAGGACCTCACATAAGTGTTAGGTTAGGCTGATTCTAAGAAATACCTCGAAATTGAAGGTCGAGTTATTTTACACTCTGAACGGCAACAACGAACAGAAGAAGTACAGTTCGATGAACCAAAAAACAGTTACTTTCGGAAAACAAGTACACAAGCCCAAAGGCAATTGCTCTGACCAAATTCCACTCCGCTGGCTTTTGGCTGTTCGCACGCGGGCGGAAAACCCAAATTTGGGGGCGTGCGGGTGAGTGAATGTGGCGAGCAAGCACACACACCTTACCTTATCGGGGCTTTCGCAGGTTTCGAAAGGATTGATTGCCGCTGGAGGTTTTATTGATTTTCGCGATAGGAATTTGCTACGCCCAATATCATCAGAGTAGGGAAGCAACCGCGAGCAGCAAATGGCGTGTAATCATCACCGCCGGCTTTTTGTTTTCAACCTCGTACCCCAGTTTGGATGCCACTGGCGCGGCCCGGTGCGACGGCAGAGGTCTGCCGTTGCCATCATGAAAACAAACGACGGAACAGAGCTCCGAAAGCCCTGGGCCCGACCAGAGAGCGCGCGAGTGCGCAACTGTTTGGTTTTGTAAGAAACTGAACTGGAAAACGTTGGAAAAGTTTGTGCATTTCGAACCGGCGAAATTCGATCTGGCCTACATTTTCGCGACAGTTAACAGCACACAGGAGGGAAACAAACAAACGAACAAACAAACAAAATATCACACAACTACTCCATCGTCGTGCGTCACATTCGTACTCAGACCCAGGCACAATCATCTTACTTAGTCACTACTGTGTGGCTTTGATAGCGACGTATCAACCCGCGAAGGGTGTAAAAACGGGGACGGAGAATCAACTTACTGGGAAGCAAGCTTTGTGAGGTCATCGTAACCATTAAGCACTGCACACAGCAGAGCCAAACGATAAGGTTTGTTTGATTAATGTCAACTCTGATGAAATATTTATCACTTTGGCTCTACTTCCAAGAAAAAAATTGCGAAAAGTTTGATAAAATGAAGAGCTTAAAAATACGCTTAAGAAGTACGCTTTTTTGTATGTTTATTTGATATCTAAATAACATAAAATATGAAGACCAAATAAAGGAAAAAGAATAGTTTGACAGAGCAAATTTGTAACACTAAAAGACTTAAAATAAATGCGAAGTCCACCGTACATTTTTTTTTGATTGCTGGACACAATTTGCCGGACATTAACAAATTCACTTCACAAGTTGTATCGACGAACCCAACTCACTTGTAACGTTTGTCTTCTGTAAAGTTGTTCAGTAGAACATACTTACTTAGTTTAGCAGCCGAGAGCCGGGGTGGTTCTTGCCGTATTGTGATATCGCCTGGGTGTTTGCTGTATGACCTGCACTGCATTTTTTGCTATAATCGCTATTGAATGAGCGATATGCTTATTAAATTTTATGCGTGCTTGTGTGTATTAGGTTTTACCCTTCCTACAAAGCTTGATCTACTTTACCCACTTATTCCTCGCTGCCAGTACTATCCCATATTATAGCCGTCCCTGGCGAGGACTCATTCGTTCCTCTGACCAGTATACTTAACTATAGGAGGGACTTTTGCACTGTCAAGAGTCTTCAGTGGGTAAATATAGAATTCAGCATGAAGAAAGAGTAAATGAGGGGCCTGAGAATAAACTCATGTTAAAGTCACTTGACATCGAATAGCTTGTTTCTACTAAGATTCGAAGCCATGACCACTCGCTTGTCAAAGCAGACTTGGTAACCTTGCGGCTACGGAGCCCCCCCAATGCATTCCCATTTATCTCACTACGTGGCAACGTGATACATCGTAAATCTGCGGATTCCGTGTTAGAGAATCAGAATCATGTTCAGGTTGTATGACGTGTATACAGCAAAAATAGAAACGGTCTCAAATGACTACCTTGGGGAACGCCGGATGTAACAGCGAAGGGCAACGAAGTGTATTCCACGATTTTGACAGACGTAGTTCTGCCAGTAAGTTCCTCTTCTGTTGGGTACCCTTACCACTGCGTACATTATTTTGAACTATTGTGGAATGCCCCGTTTTATTATTATACTATACGCTTCAAGCTTACCTATCACTTATTGAGGAAGTGCCAGGCTGGTAGCTGGAGCGAGACATGTGCCAATCAGGGACGACTAGGTTTATGAACCTAGTACCCTGATCGGTGACGCCAACCAGATCTCCTCTTTTTGAGATACTGCAGTCTGCGTATTATTTGTGCTCCACGATTGCAGAGCAAGTGTTCCGAGGTTAAATATCATCTTGTACGAAACCGAGATTTCGAAGATGTTATTTACTCGGACAATGTCCCGTCGCAAGACCGGTAAGCTTGCTGAGATCTCTCTTATTGAGACTCAGTGGCGACTCGTGGGGGTTTAGCTTACCTGTTCAACCAGCGAAAAATACAAATTAATACGCAGCTTTTTTATTATCGCATTTCTATATTTTAATCATAAAACAAGCATTAGGGGTATTCACGGGGCGCATGCTATGTTGCGTAAACGGTGTATTTCGTGTATCTACTGCAGCAATTCGCATTGCAGTTCCGGCTTCTATGGAGATGGAACTGTTATGCGAGTAGCGGCAGCATAAATACGCAATACTCCGTATACGCATCATAGCAAGCACTAAGTGAATATCCCTATTATTTAAATAACAACGGAATACAACGGTTTACTTTACCAGCAAACTGAATTTTAACTACGAACCGAAAACTTTTCGTTCAATTAACCTATTGAACCAAATTCAAGAATAACTACCTTCCTGCGATGCGCGCACAAGCCCACACCACACGCACCACAATCAATATGCGTAAGTTGTTCAATGGTAAAGATGAACGAGTTAATGAGAAAATTTTGCGAATAATGCATGCCAACTGCGCTCTATATTCAAATCCCCTTCGTACCAAAACATTGTTCCTGGTGCTAATCTCTAAAGCAACGTTCAAACGTCGTGTTGAACGTTTTGCTCATTAGCTTCGTAACTAAATAAAATGGAATCAAAGCGCAGGCCATAGGGATATGTGGTAGTAAGTTGTTCAATGCTGAAGATGAACGAGTTAATGAGATAATATTGCGCCCGCGCTTTCAAGTAAAAGCTGCTTCACATTCTCTTTTTATCTCCTTCGTACCAACACATTGTTTTTGGTGCTAATTCAGTATCAATAATCAATACCAGGAATAATGTGTTGGTATGCTTGTGCATTGAGATCTATAAAGCAACGTTCAAACGTCGTGTTGAACGGTTTGCTTATCAGCTTCGTAACTAAACTAAATTCGTATTGCATATGCGTCGGTGCAAACGAAATCATGAACGAGTGATAAAAACAATTTTGTCGGGCTGAATTTTGTTGCCTGTCCTATGAACAGGTTGAACATGCGGACGAGTCGCCACTGTTGAGACTCAGCAACTTTTGAGTAACCCTCATACTCGACCTTATATATTTTTAGATTGTTTGAGCGATTGTACAGCCATCCTACTGACCATAACTGTTCGGCTCTCCATTGTTTCCGCCCACCCTCCAGTACATAGTCACAGATCAGACAGAGTGAATCTCGACCCGTGAGTAGAGAGTTGGAGCCAGTAAGTTAGGAGCGAAGCCATGTCAGCAGGTTGTCGTGAATACCCAGTTTGTAGTATTTGGAGTTGGCTTTCTTGTGGTTTATACTGTCGAAAGCTGCAGAAAGGTCGGTATATATGGAGTCAACTTGATAACCTTCTTGAATTGCACGGATGATAAACGATGTTAAGGCGATTACATCTGCTGGCCAAGGAGAGATCAGTTTGAGAAATCTTGGAATAACTTAAACGATTAGTTCAAATACTTTAGAGACAACACTCTAGGCAGCAATACCATGGTAATTAACAAATGTACGTTTGCAACTTTTTTGTACACACGGAAAACAAAACAATCCTTCCAGTACGCGGAAAAAACTCCCGTCCTCAAAGAAACATTGTTTATTTGTCGGACACTTGGTAGTCTTCATACGACAGTAAATACATACAATAGTACAATTACAAATTTATCGTCTACGAGAGAGTCGTCGTTGAAAATTATTGGGCGCCATGTTGAAATCGAACCAACCGTAGAGTTCGTTGAACCGCATTGCCATAAATCGGATTGGGTCGTACAGTCCGTAGTTTGCGTTCCGTCCCTGGTGCAGGAAATACCTAGTTCTGAGGGGTCATTCAGGAGCATACAGATTCAGTTGGCTCAGAAGAACGGGGCTGTCAATATCTCCTGAAAGCAATCTAGCCAGAAACGTGGCTTGAGCGTTGGCACGTCTTCCTTCACGAGTCTCTAAGTCAAGCAAACGGCAGCGTTCCTCATATGACGGAAGGTTTCTGGGATCGCGCCATGGAAGACTGCGCAAAGCATACCGTAGACATTTTTTCTGCATTGCTTCGATTCTAGATCACTGATCCGCATTCCAAAACAGACCTTACAAGTGCATAGTACAAATATCGAAAACAGTACGGGTCACGGAACTGAATCCAAGTTGCTTATTGGCTCTGGAGATAATGCCGTTGTCGTGTAAAGCACTTTGAGATGCTGACGGTAAGGATGTTATTCGAGCACCAATCTTCAAATTTGTCCACAAGGTCTTGCAGTTCAATGCAGTCGGAGTCCATTTTAATTACTTTAAAGATTTTTACATCGTCGACATAAGAAGATCGACAGCCTGGTGGTAGAAGAGTTGATAGTTCGTTTATAAAAAGAGAAAAGAGCAAGGGTCCAAGGTTGCTCCCCTGTGGTACGCCAGCGATGTTGTTGAACGAGTCGGAAAACTCTGATCCGACCAGACGCTTTTTAAAAACCTCAACCAAGCTCAGAAAGAAAAATGCGTCAAGGCTTTCTGCTGAGTCTAGCATTCGTTCTGCTGAAAAACGTGTGACACGAGCTTAAAGCAACACCTAGTTCCTCCACACACCGCACCGGGCGGCCTACCAACGAGCGTGCGGCTTAGTCCATTAAGTAGTACGTACTGGAAAATTTTCACAACCTCCCTGCAGCCGGCATCAATTAACCATGCTTTACGCGAACGCAAGCGGAGGCAAGCAGCCAGCCAGCTTCTTTCGGTGCAGCCGGATGCTAAATCCAATCCATCATCAACTACCAAATTGGCACTGAATACCGGCTCATTTCCGCGTAGCAAAATTTTTGCACTTTCGAAAATATTTCGGCTCTCAGCAACACCTATTATTGTATACACCCTGGCATAATCACCGCTAACAACCCACTAACGGTCAGCTGACTAGCCGAGGTCGAAGGCCTCGCGCCGAACACAGCAAGACCGCGCCAGTCCGTCAGTATACAGCCTGGTGCTGGGCCGCCGCGCCGGCGAAGGTACGACCCGGGGCCGGGTCGGGCCGCGAGAGCTGTACCTTACTATCTTGTATCCTCTTAATGAATTCGAATTCACATTTCAATCAAACCGAACTTGGATCCCCGCGAAATGGTTATTAGCGAACATCCCGAGCGACGAAACACAAAAAAGGCAATCTCAATTATTCTCCGGCGGTGCGGCGGCCACATAATGGACCGACCTATCGACGGCGATCGTGGAAGTAAAGTTGCAAAAACAAGGTTACGGTCGTAACTTTCTCCGGTTTTAGCGTAGGCCTAGAAGACAACCAGCGAACCGGTCGGCCGGAGTCGATTCCGGAAGACACCACCACCGTTCGGAACATGGTTTTAAGCCACGGAGGGGTCAGTAATCATAACCTTCGCGAGCCGCGCTCTGACCTGGTCTGGTCAGATTGTGGACCGAAATTCGCACGTAAATGTGTGCCCCGGCTGGACCAGCCAGGCAGTCAGTATGCAATCACGTAACCGACTAAACAGCAGCACAGCAGTAGCAGTACGAGTCAGTACGAGAAACAATCGTGTGAAGATTCAGACTACTTTTTTGTTGTCGGGCTCGGCGCAGCGGACTTTTAATGAACAATCAGGCGAGAAAACTAATTTTCCACCATCAATGGAACTGTTACGCGATCGAAACCCATTGTAGCGTGCCGTGAAAATCAGTAAAACTAACAAAAAAGCACAAATAAGTCGAAGGAAAACATCTTCGTCTCTGTATCGATTTGTTAATTGCTTTCCTTTCCGTCCTCCCCGACCTTCCCCAAGGGCTGTGTTTGCCTCTCAGCGCGTGCCATCATCATTCCGGAACCGCACAGTGGTTTCGTTTCGAGGTTAGGTTTACTGTTTAGATTGTTGAATTTCATCTCGGTTTGTGTCTATCTGTCTGGCCCGTCCGCTTTTGTATGTGTCTGTTTGTTTTTTGACTATAACACTTGTGACGCATGCGTTCTACTGTAAGAATCGAACTGCTATGCCGGCATCCTAGTTGTCGATTCGTGTATGAGTACAATAGGAAGCTGTTTTACCGAGAATAAAGTACACAAATCCTAAAGTGAGAATGCAAGGTCGTCGTATAAACACCTGAGAGTAGGGTGGATCGAAATTGATTTGGTTGTAGTTGAAAACAAGCTAAACGGTTGACTGAATGACTGAAAACAAACAGTTTATCTTAATGGGTTACGAAAACAATGAGAAATAATTAGTTATCAACGCTCCTGGAGGGGAATTGTTGGCTCTTTAGCCAAACTGAGATGACGCTTTTCTATTTTTGAAGAAAATTCGAAACTGCCATTATTCTGATAACCCGTAACGTCACGGTCACTCTTTCTGGGTGGTACACTAATTCATCATCAACTTCAGCTCCAAGCATTTAATCTTATCAGACCCACTTAAAATAGCCGCATTCATATTGATAACGTGAATGTGGTGTAGTTTGAATGAAGATAAATGGTTGGCAAATAATGTTTAAGCTTTATAAGCATGGTGAAAGAAATCTGATTTGGCTTGCAGGTGTGCATCCGGGGAGTTACTACGATTTTATATCTCCGGCTGTAATATCATTTAATTCTGTTTCAGAATAAAAGGAATAGAGTTTACCCATCCCTACAGGTCGAAAATCATTTGATTGCTTTAAACCTAAACCAAATTGATGTGCTGAAAGTAAACCATTTCGTATATGCCACTACGAATACAAAATCTGGAGTCCTAACTCCAAACAAAAATTAAGTATATGATCGCTCAAAGGATCATCCACAAATTGAAGAGTAGAGACTCATTACCAGAGTTAAGTTCAGACTTATTATATACTAGCTAAGTGCCCGATCATACTCGGAGCCACTTTTTCTCCCAGTCACTTGTACATTCGTAATCATAACGAAAATTCTTATACTGTAATTTTTCTCATTTGGGCGTCCCTAGTCCACTTTTCAGCTCAGCAGTTTTGTTTCCCGCCCATATTTTTTTGTTTATTTCCGAAATTACTTATGGAAATAGAGAACTAAAGCTTTTTTTTTCTAGTTTGAACATCTCCTTTCGTCAATGGTCATGTCTCTTTCATCTCTTTTTCAGACCACTGTTTTATCACGCAACCAATTGTACATCTGTCATAAATCCGGTAAATCGCATAATGCACGCAAAACGAAACCCTGTTTACTTAGTCAGTCTTCTCCTCTATACTGTTTAGTGGCCACCTTCGCCCCTTCTGTCAACCCTCCTGTGCTGATTCCCGCATGCGAAAGAACATGAATGCCAAGCTTAATGAGAATTTCACCGTTCAGGCGTTCGGGTTTATGGCAGTGCGTACAAACATACATTCACTTTTTTATATTTAGATTTTGACTACCTCTCTTATCAGAGGTCATTCTTCGTTTGACTTCTAGCTACTTATACATCTGTTTTTGTTTCGGAAATTCCCCTAAAGAACCAAAGCTTTTGTTTCTCGTTTGGAGGTCCTTCCTTCCTCTGTCAGTTCCTTCTTGTTTATATTCTCCCCCCCCCCCCTGTTTTATGGATATCCCTAATATGAAAGAAAAACCATGTCTTGCTTGTTTTGACCTTCCTCTTTCTGGTGTATAGCTTGACCTCTCTCCTGGCCACTTGTACAACTGTTATCGGTCTGAACGCAGGAGAAACAAAACCCCTTTTATTTATTTGTACCGCCTCTCCCCCTTGTTAGGGATGGCCTCTCCATTTGTCAACCCTTCAGTGCTGATTCGCTTGTGCCAAGGAACATTTATGCCAAGTTTGATGAAAAACTGTACAGGCGTTCTAGAGTTATGGCAGATCATCACTCACGTACCCAGGTTAGGGCACGTGCTGCTCGTTCTCTTAAAAATGTAATATAAAGCAACATAATTCCGCAACAACGTAAAGTCCGTATTTTTTAAATTAATTTTTTGAGACAAGCAAGTTAGTTGCGTAAAAATAGTTTCAGTTTCAAGTCTAATTTCATGCACAATTTCTACATATTTAAGCTTACTTTTGAGGTCCAATTCCAAACACAATTTCAGGTGCAATTTAAATCTAATTTTTCAAGTCCAAATTTAGTTCCCTCTTTAGGTTCAAAATCAGAATGTGCCAGAAAAGGAGGTTATAATAAAAGAAAGAACGGAACAGATGAAAACGAGAATAAGAGGTAAAAAGGGGAAAACGCATAAACCAGGTCCGAAAAAAAGACGAAACTGGACAGAAAATGACAAAAAATGAGAAGGAAGAGGGAAAAAACGCAGCGAAAATCGAAAAAGGGATAGTAGAAAACCAGTGGTGAACGAAACAGCGGGCAGAAAAAGGTAATATGAGAGAAAAAGTAGGGAAAATAAGACAAATGAAGGGAAGACGGGTCAGAAAAAGAAAAAAAACGTGACAGCCCAGGCAACAATGTAAGGTTTTTTTGTACTCTTACGGCAGTTTTCATGACCAATTTTGGTCTTAAATGCCATCATAAGGGTGTGATAAAACCTGAATAGTTACTTGGGACGACGAAAAAGAAAAATAAGAAAATGCAACAAAAAGTTCCTCCTTCCTCTGTGAGTTCCTTCCTGTTCATGTGCCCCCTCTCCTTTATCCACAGTAACTTATACATCTTATATTTCTTATGGAAATTTTAGTAAATTTTCTCAAGGTTTTCATCTGGAGGTAGTCCGTTTCCTACTGTTCTCTAGGAAAAGAAGCAAAAAAGAACAAATAAGAAAGAGGAAGAAAAAAAATGCAAAGGAGCAGAAAAAACGTAGTGAAATGAAAACTGATAGAATTAAAATGATAAAGAGAGAGAGAAACGTGAACGTATGGGACGGAAAAACGGGATGAGGAGAAAAAGATGGGAACGAAGAAAATGCGAGTGGGAAAAAAGAAGAGACTGGACACAAAAAGACTGAGAACAAGAGAAGAGAGAAAGAGAGAGAATATAAAGAAAACGAGGAAAATGAGGGTTAAAACGAAAATAAAAAAACATGTCAGAACTCAGAAGAGGAGGAGAAATAAGCAACAGAACAGAACAGATAAAAAAGAAACAAAAAAGTTATAAAAGGAAAAAAGTGAAAATTTGAACCGAAAAAAGAAAAGAGTCGAAAGAGGAAGGAAAACGACAAAAAAGCGTACAGAAAATAAGGAAAAACAGGCGAAAATCGTAATAGGAAAAGAAGAAAAACATGTAAAAAGAAAAAAAGTGAGCAGAAAAAAGGAAAAGCGAGACAAATGGAGGGAAGACGGAACAGAAAAAGAAAAAAAAGTGACAGACAAGGGCGGGGATACAGAAAAAGGAAAAAGTGGCAAAAAGAGGAGACTGGATAGAAAAAGTCTGAGAGGAGAAGAGAGTAGAAAAATGAAAGAAAAAGAGAAAAAAACGATATAGAAAATGAAGAAAACCAGGGTTATAACAGAAATGAAGAACCAGAAATAAAGCCCGGAAAAAATGGACAGAAAATGACTAAAAACGAGGAGAAAATTGTAAAAGGGAAAGCAGGAAACCATTTAAAGGGCAGAAAAAGGTAAATCGAGAGTAAAAGTTGGGAAAATGAGACAAATGAAGGGAAGATGTAATAGAAAAAGAATAAAATGTGACAGAAAAACGGGAAAACGGAAAAAGAGGGAGAATGCGACAAAAAGTCCCTCCTCCCTCTGTCTGTTCCCCTTGCTCAGGTTACCCCGCCCCCCTCCCCTTTGTCCCACAGTCACTGACACATCTTTCTTATGAACATTTTATTACATTTTCTTAGCGTATTTAGAGATGGGTTACCGATGGATGAGGTAGTTCGTTTCCTGCTGCTCTCCAGAAAAAGAAGCAAAAAAGCACAAATAAGAAAGAGGAGAAAAAAAGGAAAACTAGCTTAAGAAAAAGAAAAACGTGATAGAATGGGAGGAGAAACGGGATACAAAAGGAGAAAAAACGTGGAAACGACGAAAATGCGAGAAAAAATGGGAAAAAAGAAGAGAACAGGACTGAAAATGAACAAAAGAAGAGAGAAAAAAGAAGAAAAAAGATTAAGAAACCGAGGGAAACAAAGGTGAAAACGGAAATAAAAAACAATGTGACAGAAGAAGAGAAATAAGAGAAAGAACAGAACAGACAAAAACGTCAGAAATAAATCATACAAAAAAAACAGAACAAATGACAAAAGTTCTAAAGAAAAAAAGTAAAAAAGAAGAAAAAAGACGAAATAGGACCAAAAAATGGCAAAAAAACGTGAAGAAAATGAGGAAACGCGGGGCGAAAATCGTGACAGGAAAAGAAGAAACACATGGAAAAAGGAAAAATGGACAGAAAAACGAGAGCAAATGAAGGAAAAACGAGACAAATAGAGTGAAGACGGAACAGAAAAAGAAAAAAAAAAGTGACAGACAAGGCGGAAAAGAGGGAAAACGAGAAAAGAAAGGATAAACGGAATAGAAAACAAGTGTAATTTAAAAAGAAAAGAAGAATAGTGAGGTAGAAAAAAGAAAACCGATAGATCAAACGAGCTAAAGGGAAAAAAAACAGACCAAACCTCGTGTTTTTAGTCTTGACCTTGAAGTGCGGTCAAGCATATATTAATGTTTTTTTGAAGCAATGGTTCTACAATTGATGAAGGGACCTTCCAACATTGGACAAAAGGTAGGATTCACAACGACAACTTGTTAAGCGTAGCTACCAATAACCCCCTCCCCCTACCCTTTCCACTCTTTTTCCTCCATTCAAAAACTTTTCATTACTTTCCCCTATCGTCCCTTCATCAATTGTAGAACCACCGTTTCAAAAAAGCAAAAAAGCAAAAAGCAAAAACGAACCAAAGGAAAAACAAAACAGGAGTGAAACAGAGACATACGGGAGATGAAATAGGAAAGCCGGGGAGTGCAAAGGCAGCCAAAAGCAAAATAAACAGAAAAAAAGGAAAAACAGGGAATCTAAAATAGCAAAAACGGAACAGACGAAGACGATAAAATAGAAGGAAATAAGAGCTGGACGGAAAACGAAAGGAAAATAACCAATAAAAGGAGTGAAAACAAGAGGGAAACAGGATTGAAAATTAGTACAAGTGCAAGTCTAATTTAAAGTCAATTTACGTCCAATATCAAGTTCAATTTGAATTCTATTGTTCAAATCTTTTTTATATATACATAGCTGATTACCCGATCTCACTAGGTGCCCCTTTGTCTCTCCGTCACTTGTACATCTGCTTTAGAACGAAAATTCTCCAGGAAACAAACCCCTTTTTCTTCATTTGAATGTGTCTGATCCCCCCTCTGCTGTCGCCCAATCACTTGTAAATCTGTTTTCTTTTCGATAATTGTTGTAAAGCGAAACAAAGCTTTTTTTACGTTTTTAGACCTCCCCGTTGTTGATGGCCAACCAGTTCTCCCTTTTCAGAAATCCCAAGATAAACCCCCTCTTGTCGTCCCCCCACTTGTACAATTGCTATCGGTCCAAATGCAAGAGAGAAGCGACCCCTTTACGCATTTAAACTTTCCACCCCCTTGTAAGAAAGAGACCACCATCCTGCGCTGATTCTTTCTTTGATATGAATGAATGATATGAACATGTGTGCTAAGGTTGACGAAGAACCGTCCAGGCGTTCCGGAATTATGACGGAAAATATTCACATACCCACGTTCCTAGTAGCACTCAACTTAATTTCAACGGGTGGAATTTTTGCAATCAGTTTTGTCATTGCACAGTTGTGCACATGCACAGTTCTTCCAGTTCGCACGCTTAGTGCACAATGCAACTGAGCGTTACCCTACACACGTATGCAAATCGGTTAAATTGCCTCACTAAACAATAACGCTGATAAAAAAGAAAGAAAGATGCTCTTAGATATTATTGAGACGTTTACCAAAGGGAATTTTTGTGGCTGTAAATATGGTAGCGTTTTTTTTCATGTGCATATTAAACTTAACAGTTGTAAAACAAAACAAAAATTAGAGATTGTGTGAAATTAGCGGCAACGTTTGAGGTTTTTTTTTTATTACCGGATCTAGGCTACTGCATCGAAAAGCCGCCCTTTATTATTGATGTAAACTTGATAAAGTGGGGTAGCAAAAACGTTGAGGGTAAAGCAAGCAGCAAACACGCCAGTGTGTTGTAGGCCGATTGATAACTATCATTGGTTGAAGCTGCTGCTTAGCCATCATTTTGCTACTTGTTCGTAAGAAATGCAGTGAGCCTTACTTACGACTTTACAACCAAAATTATGCCGAACGATGTTTCGCACTTTGTTTAAGGTACAGTCATCTGAAGAGGCTGAACCATGTACGTCGAAGGATTAATTATTTGTCATAACAGTATCTTGCGTTAGTTGAATGCCATAAACTTTTTGGATCTGAGATTTTGAGCCAAGCGATAAGCCTTGTAAGTACTATGTACTATCAGAACGTTAGAGGACTCCTATAGAAAATTGATTATTTGTTGCTCACTGCTGATCACATGCACGAGCAATTTATAGGATCTTAATAGGCAAAAATCGTTAAGGTTCGATCGACCATATATTTTTACGGCATTATAACAAAAGGAAATTTTGTTGTTTCAACTTATTTCATATTTGTTAGTTTGTTAACAGAAATCGTATGACTTGCAAGTGAATTTTTTTGCCAGAATCATGACGACAACCAACGCGATGCTCACATCACAAACGGGTGACACGGCATTACTCTTAGGATAAACAAAAACAGGTTCAACACTCAGCCAGTAACCTTGAGTGTAGCCAAAAAAAATCGAAACCAGCACAGCTCCAAACCGAAATGTTTGTCTAACAATTGAACGCCAAATTATACAGGATGTTTTGCACAAATGTAAGCGCATTTAAACCAGCACCGTGTGCCAATGCTGAAATGTTTCTCTGCTTTAAATGGATACAAAATAACTAAAAAAAATTACCCTCGACTCATTTGCTTGCAGCAGAAGAACGTGTGTTGGTTTGAGTCGAACAAGTGCAGAAAAAAAAGTGGAGCTCAAGTACTTCGACCACCGCTCCAATGTGGTTAATAAGGGGCAGACCAATGAAGATCATGGCGATGATGTGTTGAGGTAAACAAATTATTTAATTTGTATTCGCACCTTGCGGCCCATATTTGGCCCAAGGTACGTATCGCCGGTGTAGGAGATCTGCGCTTATCTGTCTGACAACGGCCAGCGGCTTTCTAGGAAGGATAGCCATGGTCAAGCCGCTGCCACCGCCGCCGTCGCCGCCGGCCGTTCCAAACTTGGTCTCTGAACATGCGAAAATGTGCGCTGCTTCACCGCTGCTGGTGCCGCCTGGTGCACCGCCGCTGTAAGTTATTTTTATTTGCACCTACTTTCATCTCGATGTAGATGGACACAAACATGGCAGAGCTGAATTCCAACGGAATATCGAAAACAAAATAATCGAGACTCTCGTGCCACTTGCCTTATTTTTCAATTAATGCACAAATGTTATTATGTACGAGCGACGCACGACGCCGCACGAAATACACTTATTTGAGGCAAACAGCCGCCGGCCAGCCAAGTGTTTGGCTGCTGCAATAAAACACACGCCGCCGATGGCCTTTTGGCTTACTTCCTTCCTTCCGATTGAACTGTTCGAACGGACATATTGCTGCCACCATTCGAATTGATATGTTATCTGTCGAATGCAGCTTGCGCTGCTGTTGCAGCTGAAAAAGGAAAACACGGCGATTGTTCGGCGCTGCCGGTTTGTGCAACTGCACTTAGCAGTTGCAGCGCAAGAAGCCACAACCAACCGGGGCGGGGTCACCAACCCGCGATCGGGTTGAACTGAAATATGCACACTCCCACACCTTACTTTGCTGCGGTAATAAAATTGTCCTCAAGATGCAGCTGATGTGCGGGGTTGTTTGTTATGAAAAATGGCATCAGGAAATGAAATTCCGATGTTATGATGTGGCCCATTACGGTTCTCTTTTAGTCAGAAAAATATAATCCATTTACGATGATTATGACCTTTGTTACGTCAATTTTCTGCAATCATCCGAATTGACTTGGGTTTTGAATATCATTCCTATGAGTATGCCAAGGCAAATAAACGACTAGAGATTCACTTAAAAAATTTCCTGTTCCTATTGTAGGAGTAAAGTAGATAAAAGTCGTTAAAAATAATTAAAAAAAAACTCGCACTTTTAGACGCCGAATTGAAGATTGAACAAATAGCGTTGGCTTTGTACTGAACGCGGTAGCCATTTCCCATAATAAAAACGGCATGTCGTGACTCTTTTCTTCACTAGTTTTTCCGGATTAATTGAATAGTATGACTATTTGCTTTAGCAGAAACTTACATAAGGAATTTTATTGTCAGTGTTTTAATTTCCTGGCTGAAGATAGAAATAATATCGGAGGCGGCGGTTGAAATGTAAGGCGAATTACGTGGATTTACTGTTTTATTATTTATTCAAATGCCATGATAAATACCGTCAGACTGAGACTGGTTGATTTGGTTGTCGCGCTTAATATATATTAACGAACATGTTAGAAGCCAATTTGCCAGCCCATTACCATGTGTTAATTTATTCTTTTACGGTTTATTTATTTATTTCAACGTGGTTATTTTGTCGCGTTGATGATAGAGCAACTTTCGATTCAACTTCTTTATTTTATTAGGGGCCTCCGTTTGATTCCGGTTGACATTTTCACTGATATAGATAAATAGTTGAACCACGAGGAAGTTTTTGCTGTACTGTGCAGTAAAGTTTTTCCTAGATGTACAATTTGTTGGTGGCTGGGTACGACCAGTCAGTCAGTCAGTCATCGATAAGGTCAGTCAGATAACTCGTAAAAGTTGGGCCAGAAATGAGCAGCAAAAACACCTCTAAAATACCATCATTAACCAATGCTTCATGATTTCCTATGACATCCCAGGTCGCTAATTAGTCCCCGTAATTAGTTAGGCACGGTAAAAGCAAATAAAAATGCTCACTTCGACATAGTGAAGAAATTCGATATTGTATTTGCTTCTGTTTTCACTGAACCGAGTTATAAAATTTAACAATTAACCAAACCTCACAACTATGCACAGTTTTTTGAACGAAAGTGTTGAAATTCAAGATGGCAGCCAGAATTACTATTTGACGCCGCTCAAAAATGCCAGATGACAGGAGACTTTGAATATCCGTCCAAACCAGCTATGTATTTCGGCCTTGAACCTCAAGCAAGCAAAGCGGATTACTGCGCTTGTATGTTGTTTACCCCGGAATTCCGAGTGTACGTTCCAACCCGTTCAGTGGCGATCGACGGTGTAGTCAGCGATTCTAGTTTGATCGTCAAGGACCTTCTGGACTTTGGAATTGGTCGTTTCAAGGAGTCCAACGTTCAGCTGGTAAAGATACCGGACTACAGGCAATCGCATAAAGTATCGCTTGAGAATGGAATTAAAGTGTATACCACATTTCGTCTAATTTCACGCCTTTTTGCGCCGTGGGTTATAAACTGTTTTAATTGCAGGCTACCGACTGTTGCAATAAGGCACGACGCGGTAAGTGCATTCTGGCTCTGGGTTATCTGGTTGACCCTTGTGAGCGGGTGAATAGTACCTTCACTGTAGGAAGATTATGCACGTACTTTTGACATGCTCCGCTTACAAATTGCGCGGTCATAGAATCAAGCGGACTCTGAAAAACCGTTTGGCAATTTTTTAATAACAGCGTTCCTTGTTGGAAATCGTCGCGTTACCAACGTTCGAAAGTTAGCCACTTTTCGTGTTGCTCACATTTTTAGATTTTAAGACGTAGTTCGTAAAATCTTGAAACCTTTTGATCAAATCAAATCTTGAAAAACATAAAAAACAAATATTCTTCATGTTTTTTTACGATTGAAAAAATAAATTAAGTCTTAAAGCAACATTTTTCATATCTCAGATCTCAGTGAATTGTGCAAACAAAAAACTGTAAGCTTTCCGTAAAGGAACATCTACGCAAAATTTGAACAAAATCGAAGCGTTGAATACCAGTAGTATTTTTTTTAATTTATGCAAAATCGGGAACATTACTTAAAATTTACATTAAGTTAAAGCGATATTGGAACAAATTAAAATAATTACTGAGAGAGAGCCTTACTAGGCACTTTTTGGATTCTTCCTATACTCTTCTTGGATTCTTTTTGGACTCTCTTTGGACATATTTCGAACTCTTCTTGGATTTTTTTGAGATCTACTTAGATTTTCTTGGACTCTCCTTGGACTCATTGTGGATCATTCTTTTGAATTTATTTTTGATTTTTTTTAGAATATTTTTGGGTTTGTTTTGAATTCTTCTTAAATTCTTTGGATCTCTTCTATCTTTGGACTTATGTTGGACTCTTTCTGGATGTTTAATACCGTAGTGAAAATGTATTATTTGTTACACTATTCATTGACAACCCCTCCACTTGCTTTGAAAAATTTCTACTCTCATGTTTTGAAACCCGCTCCATGAGCGTCAATATCTCTCATGTATCAACGAAACTCCAGAAATAAAATTATTCCTTTGCTCACATTCTTCAAAACCGGAAGTGTTTTCGTTTACCTTCGAAACTGTCCGCGTGTGCTAAAAGTCCACTACTAAAATCGAAGGTTCGCGAATTCCGCACGGTTTACAGTTTACACTGGATTCATTTTGTAGCCTTTTTGGACTCTTTTTGGTCTCTTTTTGGTTTCGTTTCAATCTCTTTTTTGGAATCCTTGAACTTTTTTTTGTATTTTTTATCCCTCCTTGAATTCTTTGGATACGGTTTGGTCTCTTTTTGGACTATTTTTGAATTCTTTCTGAACGTTTTTTTGGGCTCTTCGAACTGTTTGGGTCTTTTTGGAATCTTTTAACTCTTAAATTCTCTTCGGACTCTTCTTGGGCTCTTAGTACTATTTTTGTGGACTACGTTTGGATTCTTTTGGAGTTAGGTTTTTGGGACTCTTGCTTCATAATAGTATTTTTATGTATTTTTTTTGGACTCATTTTGGATTGTTTAAGCCCTTTTTGGACTCTTCTTGGTCTCATTTTGGACTTTCCTTGGGATCTTCCTGGACTCTTGTTTTTTCAATTTAGAATCCTAATTTGTTTGATTCTTGGGACTCTATTTGACTCTTCGAACTATTTTTGGATACTTTCTTGACTTTTCGTGGAAGTTTTCTGCACTTTTCTTTAATTTTTCTTTATGCCTTTTTGAACTCTTCTAGGACTCCTCTTGGACTCATTTTGGGCTTTTCTTAGGCTCTTTTTGAACTATTTCTAGACTATTAAATTGTCTTTGCACACTTTTCATACTTTTCTTGGACTCTATTTAAATTACTTTTTTGGACCAAGTACTTTTCGGATTCTTTTTTGGATTCTTTGACACTCGTCGGATTATTTTTGGATTCATTTTGAACTCTTCCTATATGCTTTGCCAACTCTACATAGACTCTTCGGAATATCTTTGGATTTGCTTTGTATTCGTTTTGAACTCTTCTATGATTCATTTTGGACTCTTTTTAAACGCCTTTTTGACAATTTTGGACTCATTGAACTCTTGGACTTATTTTGGACCCTACTTGGACTCTTCCTGGTCTTTCTTGGCCTCTTTTCAAATTCGTTTTGTACCCTTTTTGAACTCTGTTTGGAATTTTTTGGACTCAATTCTTTTGTTGTCTTTGAATTCTTCTTAAACCATTTTCGTACTACCTTTTGACTGGTTCTGCACTTTTTCAAACGTATCTATTTGATACTCTTTTTAAATTCTGTTCGACCTACTTTGGACTCAACCGTTTTTATTGTCTTAGAACCCTTCTTAAGTAACTTTCGGACATTGTTGGATTCATTGGGGACCTTGGACTCTTTTCGAATTATTTTGAACACCCCTTGGACTATTTTGATTCTTTTTTGGACTTCTTGGACTCATTTTGGACACCCCTGGGCGCTTCTTGAATTTTTTGGATTGTTATTGCAATCAGTCTGAACCCTCCCTGGGCTCCTCCCAGATTTTTTGGATTCTTTTTGTACTTCTATTGCGGATTTTTGTGGTTTATCTTCGAACTCTACTTAATTTTTTTTAAATATTCAGACTAGCTTTGGACTCTGGTTAGACTCTTTTTGGATGTTTTCGAACCCCTCTTGGACTCTTTGAATTTTTTTTAATGGAGAGTCCAAACTCTTCGCATTTTTTTGGATTCTTTACTAATTCTTCTTAAACTCGTTTCAAACTCTATTCGATTGTACTGAATTATTCTTGGACTCTTGTTGGATTCGTTTCGGACTTTTTTTTTGACTCTTGAAGTTTTGTTTTGGAAACTTTTTTTTAAATACTTTTTAAACTCTTTTCCGATGCTTCTTGGACCCTTCGGAATATCTTTGTACTTAGTTTGAATTTTGTTTCCAAAATAAGACTCACTTTGGTTTCAGTTTGGATTCATTTTAGACTCCTTTTTGATTTTCTTGAACTCCGTTTCGCTTCGTCTAATTCTCTTTTAGGATTCTTAGGACTCTTTCTGGACTGTTTTAAACTGTGTTTGGATTTATTTTGGTCCCTCCTTGGGTTCTTCCTGGACTTTTTTGGTTTTTTCTACCTTTTTTAGACTCTCTGGACTCTTGGACTGATTCAAACTTTTCGGATTTTCTTTTTTGTCTTGGTTTTTTTGAAAAATTTTGGGACTATGCAAAGGTGTTGTTTTTTACTCTCTTTGGATTTATTTCTTACTTTTTTTGGCATTATTTTAGTAACTTTTTGAATGCCATGGAATCTTTTTGAATTTTATGAACTCTTTTTGACTCTATGTGGATTCTTTTTTGGGTTCTCTTCGGACTTATATTGTACTTTTGCATTTGGATTTTCTCCGATTATTTTTTGAGTCTTTAAATTCTTTTCAAACATTTTAGGATTCATTGGACTCTGGATGTGACTTATTTCGATTTTTTTAAACTCTTGTTGGACTCTTTTTGGATTTTTTTAAATTTTTTAATTTGGACTTTTTTCGGACTCTGTGGCTTTGGTTTTGAATTCTTGTTGAACACTTCATAAATTCTTTTCCCACTCTTCTTGGACTTGTTGGGGAATCATTTTGGACCTTCCTTGGACACCTTTTTTATTTTTTTCTACTTCATTTAGCTTCGTTTCGTTCGTTCTTTGGATTCTTTATAGTCTTTTTGGACTGTCTCGAACCCGTTTTGGACTATTTTTGGATTTGTTTTTGTACTCATTTTGGATTTAACGCAAAGTCTTGGGCTTTAACTTGAGCTAGACATCTTTCGAAGACTTGATTCTTCTCTATCGACAGACTTCGCAGTAGGTTGCTAGGTTACAGGACAATAACGGGGCCGGTGCAATGATCTTACTGACTCTTGCAGCACCCTCTAGCCGAGATTCGAACATACGACCACTGGTTTGTTAGACCAGCATCGTACCTCAAAGCCTAAATGAGCAACAAAAGAGATCTCTGAATTATTGGTAAAAATATTTTCGGACTACATTTAGACTAGTTTTTGTTTGTTTCTTTTTTGATTTATTTTAGACTCTTTCTGGGCTTTGCTTGGCATCGTTATAATCTCTTTTTCGATTCTTCGGACTAGTTTTGAATTGTTTAGTCCAAGAGTTGGGACTCTTTTTGGATTCGTTTTTGGAATATTTCCACTCTTTGAATTTTTTTGACGCAGATTAGTCAAATTTTTGGACAAATTATGGACCTTTCGTAGGATCTTCCTGAGTTTTTGTGTTCCCTTAGATTCCATTTGGTCACTTTTGGACTCTTTGGATGTTTTAAATTCTATTTGAACTCTTCTTGAATTATTTTCGGAGTATTAGGACTGTCTTTGGGCATGTTTTGGACTCATTTTAGATTGTTTTTGAACTAATTTTTGATTCGTTTTGAATTTTTGAATTTAAACTTGTCTGACTGATATTGATATTTTTTGGAATTTATTTTTTAAGGCTTTGTATGTTTTTCTCAAACTTTTCTGAGACTCTTCGAACTATTTTTAAATTTGTATTGGACTTATTTTAAACTTGGATTCATTTTAGACTCCTTTTTGATTTTCTTGAACTACGCTTCGTTTCTCTTTTTGGATTTATTGGACTCCTTCTGGACTCTTTTCAACTTTTCAACTTCTTGGACTCATTTCGGCCACCCTTGGGTTATTCCCGGATTTTTTTGAGTTCCTTCCCAAGCAACAATGTGAGTTTTATTGTACTCTTATGGCGGTTTTCAAGACCAATTTTGGTTTTAAATGCCATCATAAGAGTGTAATAAAACCAAAATGGTTACTTGGGTTCTGTACCCTTTTTGAATTCATTTTTAATTCTTTTGGCATCGTTTTCCTTTTGGGCTGTTCCGAACTCTTTTTGGACTCATTTTGAACCCTCCTTGGGCTCTTTTGAACTTCTTTAGTTTCTTTTTCTACTTTCGATCTCTTCGGATTATTTTCGTACTACATTTGAACCGGTTTTTGACTCTTTTTGATTCACTTTGGCTTCCTTTTTCCTCTGGATTGAACCGTTTTTGGAGGCATTTTGCATCCTACTTCGGGCTTTTTCTAGATTTTATCAATGTTTTTGTACTCTTTGTGGATTCCCTTTGAACTCTTCTTTTTGGATTGTTTTTGAACTCTTTTCAACGCCTTTTTGGTTTTCTTGAACTCCGTTTAACTTTGTTTTATTCTCGTTTTGGGTTCTATTTGATTCTTTTTGGACTGCTTTTCGAATTTTTTGGACTTATTCGGACTCTATTAAGACTCTTTATGGATTCGTTTTGTACTCCTTTTGGACTCTTTTTAGATTAAAGAAAAATTTAAAAAAAAACTACCTCTGAACTGGTTTTTGACTCCTTTTGATTTTCTTTTGAACTTAAGAAACTTTAGATTAAACCTCTGTTTGGATGCATTTTGCACTCTTCTTGGGGCTCTTCAGGCTTTTATGAAAATTTTTGTACTATTTTTAGAATCTCTTTGGACTTTTTTAGACTCTTCGGATTCTTTAAGATTTTCTTTGAACTCTTCTTTTTGAATTGTTTTTGGATCCTTAGGAATACCTTTGGACTAGTTTTGGACTTTTTTGATTTTTTTTTCAACTCTGTTTGATTTCGTTCCATCCTCTTTTTGGATTCTGTTGAACTCTTATTGCTTTTTTTGCCTCTTTTTGGACTTTTTTGGACTCTTTTTGGATTCTTTTTGTACTCATTTTTGACTCTTTTTCGATTTTGTGGGATTTTCGGATTTTCAAATAATCTTTGAATTCTTTTTAAGCTATTTTCGGATTACTTACAAACAGGTTTTTGATTATTTTTGGATCCTCTTTGGAATCTTTTTAATCTTCGTTTTAATCTTTTTTTGGTTTCTAAAGTTCAAACTTTTTGAATTGTTTTGAACACTCCAGATGATCTTTGGATTCTTTTTTGGAGTCTGGATTTTTAACCTTCTTTGGACTCATTTTGGACGCTCCTGGGACTTCTTTTTGGACTGTTTCTGGACACTTGGATTTTATTTTTACTTTGTTTATACTTTCCGTGAACTCTTTTTGGAAACTTTTTGACCTCGTGGACCTTGATTTTTGAGCCTCTACGACGGCGACTAGTTTGTTAAACCAAGTTGAAGGCCAACTGGGCGGTTTGAACTACAGTGTGTTCTAAAAAAGCTTAGTTTTAACACTTTTTTCTTGTCTTATATATAAAAATGGATTTCTGTCTGTCTGTCTGTCGGGATGTTCCTTATAGAATCAAAAATTACTGAACCAATCAGCGTGAAAATTTGCATGTAGAGGTTTCTGGGGCCAGGAAAGGTTTTTGATGGTTAGAGACCCCTCCCCTCACTAAGAGGGGGGGCTCCCATACAAATGAAACATAAATTTCTGCATAACTCGAGAACTAATCAAGCAAATAGAACAATATTTGGCATGTGGGTGTTTTTGGTGACAAGAATTTATTCTATGGTAAATGGAGACCCCTCCCCTCTTTAGAAGGGGAATTGTGACTCCTCTTCCCTTTAAGAGGGGGAGCTTCCATACAAATGAAATACAAATTTCCTCATAACTCGAGAACTAATCAAGCAAATGGAATCAAATTTGGCATGTGAAGGTTTTTGAGGGCAAGAATATTTTCTATGGTGAATTAGGACCCCTCCCCACTTTAAGAGGGGGGGGGGGGGTGCTCCTGTACAAATGAAAAACAAATTTCCTCATAACTCGAGAATTAATCAAGCAAATGGAACCAAATTTGGCATGTGGAGGTTTTTGGAGGCAAATTTTTTTTCTATGATGAATTGGGACCTCTCCCCACTTTAGGAGGGGGAAATGAAATACAAATTTCCTCATAACTCGAGAACCAATCAAGCAAATGGAATCAAATTTGGCATTTGGGAGTTTTAGATGGCTGTCTAGGTTTATTTGTTTTCTTAAATCTACCTGGGTTTCCTGGAACGAGCGACAGCGAGTAAGGAGAGGATCGCTAAATGGTACTTTCCACGAAAAAGTTTTCCGTGAAAAGGTACATTCCGCTTAAGGTTTTTCACAAAATGATATTCGGCGAAATGTTGTACAATCATGGCGAATATTACTATCCGCTTTCGGGCTATGCAATGAGGGGTATCAGCATCTTTGGCTCGAGCAGCACGTTCCTCACAATCATGTCGAGGACAGAGACAATGAGGGGACAGGGGAGTTGTTTACTACTTTACTGTAAGGAAAAATTGCAAATTTGTATATTAAACTACCCATTCCTGGTAACTAATAAGCCTTAACGCAAGCAGCAAATCAGCGTATCTGGCATTTTATACTGCATGTTATTGTATGTTAGCTTTTTGACTGCGTAGGTGTTGTAAATTGGCATCCAAAATTGTATTCAAATTCTTCGTGTCGGTAATTAGCTGTAAATTAGCATTGTCAGCACTATAAGAATGTTATCAGTAAAGTAGCTGTATATTTTGCCAAAATAGCATTTAAGTAACATTTAAGGCGACTTAAATGCTTATTGGCCTACATTTGTATAGCATTGGTGATGCTTATTGGTTACCTGGAATGCTTTCATAGTTACGTAACTGCCAAAATGAATCATCTAAGGTTGAACTCATCAGAATCTTGCAAAACTCGATTTGTGGCAGTACGAAGTTTGTCGGGTCAGCTAGTATTTTATATAAATTTTATTAAATTTTAATTTCAATTTTCTGACAATTTTGAGGTTAGACCCGTGGTCATTAAGATTTCTTTTAAAAAGTTTTAAAATTTCACGAAACTGAAAACAATATAACTGATTTGGACGATATAATTCGTTAATTGCTACCAGGGCTTGTTCGTTCACTTTGGCTCAATGTTGGTTCATTTGACAGTACCGTCTCAGTCGAACAAAATTTTTCAAAGTTATGTATGGGACATTTGTAGAACCAGTTATTATCTACAATTTTGCTGAATGAAGTTTTACTGTATCTTTTGTATTTACGGTGCTACAATGCTAGTACCTTATTAGTGACTAAATGAATGCTCATTTAGTTGCTAATGACGTACTAGCATTGTAGCATCGTAACTACAACAGATATAGCAAAACTTCATTCAGCAAAATTGAAGATGATAACTAGTTCTACAAATGTTTTATACACAACCTGGTCAAATTTTGCTCGGCTGAGACGGTACTGTCAAATTAATCAAAATTGAGTCAAAGTGAACGAACAAGCCCTGATTGCTACTAAATCTATGTAAGACTATATCATATCGATTATATTATGGAATTTAAGATCTGACTACAAAGCTTAACTCCATTCTCTGCATTGATTGTTGGACTTACGGAGGAATCTGAAACGATTTCATTTTCCATCGGGCTTATAAAATGATTGAATAATTTCATTACTATGCTTTTCTGTAAATTCTAGTAAACAATGAAATTATTTTTAGCGTATGCTTGAATTTATCTTATGTTGGCTCAAATTTACCTGAATACTCTGTAAAATGATATGGAAACTTGTTTCAGTTTCGTCTTAGTTCCGTGTCCATTCCATCTAAATGGTGCTTAGCATTATCTAGATTTAGTTTTACCGTTCTACCAGTTTTATTTCGATTTCGTTTCCTTTTGAAGTTATTTTTAGATTTTTGTTTTCAATTTTTACTCACTGCAATCATCGTAAAACTATCATCGTTACCTAATCAACGATTCGGTCTATCATTAGATAGTAGCAGAAGTTCTAAGACCTTGGCAGAAGTTTAATCACCGGGCATTCATTTCCTACCGTAGTTGGAAAGAAGTTAACAAACAGATAGACCACTATCGTTCTATCCAAGGCAGTTGTTCATATCACTCGGGTATTTCCGATAATTAGCATCAAAGTAAAATTGAAGCAGACCTAGTTATATGTTAGAATGAGTAAACTTTTTTTTTCGCAACTATTGATAGAAATAATTTGCCTAAAAGCGATAGCCGTCAATTAGCAGTCAACGAAGTATGTCGACCTAATAAAATTTGCTAATTAGAAAAATTTAATGAGCGACTATATGATTAAAAACCTCTCGTGGTTGATTGTCGTTCAATCGCTCGCTGCTTGCTTCGTGGGGCTTGTGCCAATGAAAGCACGTCGGATAGCAAGTTTTCACGACCAGCAGCAGCAGCTGATTCGCTCTGATGTTCCAATTGATAATAATCAGCAGCAGTTGATGACGTGCATACACCGGAATTAATCACTATCAGCAAGCAAGTGGCGGAATGGCCGCGTCCGCGTGGATATGTTGTGTGGAAGTAGCAGTGGAAGAAAGCTTGGCGAGATATTCCATTTCCTCTTTTTCGCGCTCCGATTACCGAGCGGCCCGCCAGCCAGCCAGCCAACCAGCTAGCCGGGTGCGGGAATTGCTGCGCTTTTCTTATCGCTTCTACCCTGGCTGGATGGATGCTTTGATTAGCGTGTGATTGGTTCCGCCCGGTGTTTCCTCTCCCGAGCGACGACCGTACCCGGCCGACCGACCGACCAATTACTTACACAATTTGTGCAAACAAATAGCCGCGGCCACAGCCGTGGATGATGATGACGGTGGTGTTGGTCATTGTTAATTTTGTTTGTTTTTTCGCCTATGAGAAATGGCAGAGTCTCAACCGCTTTGTTTCGGCAAGCAAAAGTGTCAAACGATTATCGTTTCACTAAACTGCACCGTACAAATTCCCACAAGGGGCGCTGCTCGGATAACAAATCCCGTTGTATTGTAGGCGAAACGGCATTGTGTTTTGTCTCCTTCCCCGAAAGGTGGAAAACAGATGGATGTGGTTATCTTCGCATTTAACAAAAGTTCACGTTGGCCCCAGCATTGCTCCGCGATCAGAGGAGACCGAGGTTGTATTCAAATTGAATTATTCACCTTTTGATTTCCATAATACGCACGCTCTGTGTCCGGGGGTTTTGTTCGTTTTTCTTTTCGAGCGGAGGTGAAATGGGCGATCCATTAGCACGCGGGTATGGCACTTCGTCGTAACACGATAAGATTGCTGCTCTGGGGGAGCATTCATTCAACAGCATCGCACGTGTGCGAAAGGAACTGCACCTTCGACGAATGTCGTCGCCTCGCCCGGATGGCGCTGCAACACTATCTTCGACTCTCTCGAAGGGGGCGAAAGTTCGTCAAAATTTCAAAGACCGCGTTTGAAAGAGGTGCTAAAATTGGAATTTAATGCATTGCACATATTATGTTGCGTATGTGGCTCATTCACAGGGGATTAGGTTTCCCGGCTGATTTCGTAAGAGCTTTGGACTGTGCAGCTCCGCGGTACCCAGGCCAGGCCTGGCTCAGGGTTTGGCTGCTTTGAATTCAATGGCTTAATCAGGTGTGATTGAATGGCGGCCACTTTTACTTCGTTTAAAATGCGATTGCGCTGCGGACAGCATCAGCCAGCGGCCCCAAACGAGAAACTTAAACTATGTGCAAGCGAGAAACCTCTCGAATTTAACATCCCCCTAGGAAAATGACTTCCATTTGCAGTTTGATTTCACCTTCGCACATTTGCGATTTGCGAGTCGTCGTTTCCGGGGACTGGTATAGTGCAAATTAAAAGTGTAAAACTGCCTAACTGACTGAGCACGGTTGAAAACAAAAGCCCAACACTAGCTAGCTAACTGGGAGGAGGATGAGACGTAACCACCCACCAACAGGGGCAGATTGCCAGTTGGGTGACACTTTCGCGTAACTCGGTCATTCGATATCCTCCGGTAGACCTCGAATTACGACGAGCGAGCGGACGACGGCGGCGGTAGGGCGGGCCACATATGTCCTAATATCGTATGCCCTGTGTCGCCGAAGCGGTCGCGCGTACCCAGGGCACACCGGCAGCAGGGCAGGCAGGTCACGAGAGATAATGTGAAGAATGCCCTGCACAAATTTCACGATGCCTGGAAGCTAAATGGCAAACAGTGCAGTGTGTGGGACTCTCGGTAGGTATCGTGTTCCATGAGAAACGCCTCGCCGGTTTGTTTATCTACGCCTTTCCGTAAGCGTATTTATGTCCACATGCTGCACAATGAATAATTCACACTGTTTTTCCGAATGTGTCATTTTTTCCGCTGGACTGCCCCTGCTTTGAAAGTGAAATTTTTCACTCGACTTTAACCGGATAGTTGCTGGCTAGCTTGGTGGTTGGTGCAGCAGTTTCTATTTATTTTCTGTCACTTTTTGTTCGGAACGCACTTACCAGACGGGTGGTTTCAGGTGTGCTACCATTTTTAAACATATGCTTATGTGTACCGAGCTGTCAAATAGAGAAGAAAAAATTGTGATAGTAGCTATCTCGCCCTTTTGGTCCAGCAGCTCAGCTGCGACAATATTTGCACAGTGCTGTTTGCCTTGAAAAGGTTCAACTACTGCTTACTGGCACTAAATTCGTTCCAGAGGCCGTAAACTCTAATTAAGTTTCAGAGTAATTTAAATAGTCGGTCAAAAACGCACGCAAAAATGCGATTATTTTCGCTTCAAAACTAAGTATACAGCCTTCCCACCCGGCGTTACTTAATCGCAGCGTTTGAATTGTTTCTATTTTTTATTCATACTTTTTGTTTTCATTGATACCAATCTATAAGCATAATTCCATTGCATTTTCACCGCCTTTCGCCTCATTGAACGCAGCCGGTCGACCGGTCGCGGTTCCCTGTGGCTGACCGTGGCTTGTTACATTTTAATTATTTGCACTTTGATTAATAGTGGTAATCAGATTATACGATAATGCTCCGCTTGCTTGCTGCCCCGTCTCTCGCTGACTGTCTGTGTGTGTGTGTGTCGCTCAATGATCGATGCGATCAGAAGGCGTCATTCAGAGTGCGGCTGCGCCGCCGTCGCCGCCGCTCGTGGGCAAGAATAAATTTCATTAACTGCACGATTGTATTCAGTTTCCATTTCTGTCTACGGCTGTCTAATCTAGAGAGGCCCGGTAGGGGCCTGCCGCGCCGCCGTGCCGATACTGCTGCTCGTACTGACACAGGCACTGTCGCTTTCGAATCCCGTGCGCGCTTGCGATCGCGCTCGCGCTCACGCATCGTGATCCGTGATCCCGTGGGGGATGATCGTGGACTTCCTGGCTTGAGAGCTTTCGTCGCTCTGTCGTAGTTGTCGTGGGCTGGAGGAACGCGCTCGCCCTCACCGGTATACAGGGACACACCGCTCCGTCGCTAAGCTGTGATTGAAGTTTCCCGATATGGGAGAAACGGTTACTTTTTTTTGCGCGTGTAACGGCTGCAATCGACATTATCGTTACCATCATCAGCCGTAACAGCAGCGGCACCGGCGATGGCCGGCAGTAGTAGAAGCAACTATAAACATCCTCAATAACAAGAAATAACCGAATCAAGACACGTCCAGTTGATGGCTTTTGAGTGTCGCCACCAGTAGTGACCAGTCATCGGTGAATCATGCATGTGCTGTCATCGATTTGCAACTATGTTTCATTGTTATTTTGTGTTTATTGCAGCACCTTTACTTTAGCAATAAAATTTCTTGGAAATTTCCTGGAGAGATCGTTTTTTACGGTTGTTAGTTAAGACTTTTAGAACTTGCAATTGAATAGTTAGTGTTTTTGCACTAGCATTGAACTGGTTGGGTTTAAGTTCCCATGAATTATCTAATGTTCCTCATACAGCTTGTCATCGACGTACATAACCTTCGAGGAACTCAGAAAACTGTTCATCTCATTAATGAAAAGTACAAATATTAAAGGCCCTAGATGGCTACCTTGGGGCACGCCTCAAACGGAGTGTTGTGTGGTGCAGTTTGGTAACCGCATGCATCTAATTTTTTGTTACTGCGAGCACCCGCCAAGTTAGCTTCAAGCTACGATGCTGGTCTAACAAACGAGTCGTCGTATGTTTGAATCTTGGCTGGGCGTTGCTGCTAGAGTCAGTAGGATCGTTGCACTAGCTCCGTAATTGTTCTGTATTCTTTTAACCGGCTGCGAAGTCTGTCGATAAAGAACACGAATCGGACGAGTGCTTAGACTTAAAAACGTCACTGCTAAGTCAGGTTTCAGTCTGCGAATTGAAGTTCCTAGTCACTGGAGGAGAGTGCCAAGTGAAGATCCTTGGTTTTCTTAATCCAAGAACATTTTGGTAAAATATTGTTACGGAAAGGACAGTTAGAGCAATCGGAGAAGAGTGATGGGGGGCTTCAGATTTTTCAACTGTGGTGCGTCTCGATGTAGATTCTATTTTACTTCCTGCAATCAGCTTGAAGAATCGGACGACAGAGTGCTGAAACAGGTCCCGATGGGGTTGAAAATCTTGACATCATGTTTTACCCCTTGAGAGAAAAATGTAAATTTAGTTTTCAAATCGAATGAAAAGTACTTGGCGACAATGCCGCTAAAAAGTAATATTTTCTTCGAATTCCTTGGCAATTTTCTTTGAAAATGTAAAAATAGTTACTTTCTAAACCTAATACAGCTAAAACTAATCGCCTCTCTTAAGTCTTAATACACTTTACTAAGTGACTGAAATCTTATCTCGTTGTCCGGTGTCTGCACGCTTTCCGTTAAATTAGGCCACATATGTAGAGTAAGACAATTTCATTACCCTGTCTGGTGTGCCGCAGGGGAGTAACCTGGGACCGCTGCTGTTCTGTTTATTCTTCAATAACGTGTCCTTTATTATCCCGCCAGGCTGTAAACTCATTTATGTTGATGATCTGAAATTATTTCTTCTCATCCAAACTATGACGAACTGTATTGAACTGCAACAATTCTTGAATTCTTTCTCTAACGACCTAACCTTAGCTTTATTATGATGATAACCAAAGAGTTCACTGAATTGTTTTGCTTGTGATCATTGTACTTCTCACATGTTCGTTCCATTTTGAAGACATCGACCAGAGTGTGGAGTCCCTACACCGAAATTTGGAATAACCGGATTTAATCAGGACAGGCCAGGTACCTACGTTTCGCTCTAAGGCAGTAGTGCCCAGGGATAAGCATGAGGCGAGCCAAATCAGATGTTCCATGAATGCCGCGGGCCGCATTGACCTCTGACCATTCTTGCGCATTACAAAATGTGAAATATAGGACACCAAAAATTATGTTCTAGAAATCACCACAAGATTTAAATTGGAAAGCATTTAGATCCACAACATATACGAGGCATTACGATTAAAAGATAGTGGGGTTTTACGCGCATTCGAGTGTCGACATCCAGTGGGTTTCCCCCCCTCCAAACTTTCATTGAGACCTAAAAAGGTCAGATGAACAACAAGATTTTTGGAGATATAAGCTAAAGAAAATAAGGAAGTTTGACAAAAACGAGTCTTTTCTTTAAAAAAGGAGGTACTTCCATTAATAGTGGGAAGGACCAACCGACACCAAATTTAGGATTGTGTCTTTCTGAACTAAAACGAACAATCAGTCAAAATTTGGTTCAAATCCGTGAAGCTCGATTATACGGCTCTCGGACACTTCGGGTGGAATGGCCCTCATACATAATTTTTATATTTTAAATTTGTTATAACTTGAGAACGAAGGACGTTTGGAGGATGTCCTTTGTTTTTCCTGTGTATAATAAAGGAAATAAAGGCGATTCACTTTGTGCGGGATCCAAAGTATTTGAAATACTTATAAGTGATGCAATACAGCATAATGTTACTCGTTACATCTCAGCTGATCTGCACGGGTTCTACCCTCGTTCGTTCAAGCGTAACGTCATTTCTCTCTAACCGCCTCCTATCAGTAAAACTAGGAAACTATAAGTTTCAAGAGTTCCCGATTAAGTCAGGCATGACGGGTGCCGCAAGGTAGTAATTTGAAACCGCTGTTATTTTGCAAAATGCATAGTAATTTCGTTTTGGAGAACAAAAATCGCCTTTGGTTTAGTGCAACACCATTAATTGCCAGTCAATTCAACGTGAAACAGTAGTGAAGGATGTTGGAGTTTTGTTGGACACCGAAGTAACTTTCCAATGCCGCTCTGGTCACATCGTTGCAAAAGCAAACAAAAACTTGGGGTACATCGTGAACATTGGAAGGGATTTTCGTGACCCTTACTATTTGAAGTCTCTCTACTACTCGCTAGTTCGTTCTATCCTTGAAACAGCTACAGCAGTTTCGAGTTTGGGCATGTAACAAAAATATTTTCGTCACTCGTTCATCATTTCGCTTGCATCGATGCACACGCAATACGAATTTAATTGAATCAATGTCAATATACTTTCTTATTTCTCTGCTAAATAGAGTCAGTAGCATTATTATACTGGCCCCGTAGCTGTGCTGTACTCTAGCAGCCGGCTGTGAAGTCTGAACATGAAGAAAGGTCAAGTTCTTAAGGACGTTTATACCCATAGCTTTGCTTTGTTTTATGCTTTCTTATTTATAGAATGCACGTTATGTCTTTGTTGCGAACACAGTATGGACAGTTCTCATTAGGTGTTTCAGGGATTTCATTGAACAATTGATGTTGGTGAAAAGTGCCACGTCCTGCAATGAAGGAACTAAAATTGATTTACAAATTGAAAAAATGCACCGTTATTTCAACGTTCAATGCTATGAAACTCACCGGTTCGAGCAAATTAAATAAATTGTTTTGTGGGCCTTTGCTTGCTATTCAGCACTGCACAAGCAGCACTGATAAAGGTGTCTGGTCAAAGTCCGGTTTAAGTCAGATTTAAATCATTTGTCTGTCACTGCGAAGGCCCATTCCAGCTTTATGGAACATATAAAGAATGCATTTGTAAAGGCCCTCATTTTATGAAAAAGTGATAGACGAATTTACTTGTAAAGTAAACCACCGTATTCCGGTGTTATGTAAATTAGTAGCTGACCCGAAAAATTTCGTATTGCTAAACATGAAACTGTGCTGTCCATAAATTCTAGGGGCTACCCTTCGCAGTAGCTGGCGCTTCCGACGGCATGACCCGACTTTAAAAACGTTTCTGGTCTTTACGGAAATGCCTATAACTTTATTATTTTTCAAGTAATCATTTCGAGATTTTCCATAAATATACCTTATTCCTAGAACTTCGCAAAGATGATTTTTCCGAAATTTCATTTGAAACGGTAATTATAGGGGAATGGCAAAAGTTGGCCCAATTACGCTGATTCGTTGAATAAAAATAGACTTTGACATGTCAACAATTTTTATATCTCCAATATAATAAATAATAGCTTATATCTCCAGAAATATTGTTGTTCATCTGACCTTTTTGGGTCTCAACGAAACGTAGGAAGCTGGCCTGTCCTGATTCAATCCGGTTATTCTAAATTTCGGTGTACGGATTCCATACTCTGGTCGATGTCTCCAAAATGAAACGGACATGTGAGAAGAACAATGATCGCAAGCAAACGATTCAGATTCAGACTCTCTGGCTCATAATAATAATAATCCTCATAATAAAGCTAAGGTTTCGTTAGAGAAAGAGTTCAAAATTCGCAGTTCAATGCAGTTCGTCATAGTTTGGATGACAAGAAATAATTTCAGATCATCAACGTAAATGAGTTTACAGCCTGGCGGGATAATAAAGGACACGTCATTGAAGAATAAAGAGAACAGCAGCGGTCCCAGGTTACTCCCCAGCGTCAAAAATAAGTCAAAAATATCACCCACACATGCGTTTAATGCGTTGTTCTGGCTAAAAATATGCGGCCAGTGGAAAGGTATTGCACATAATAATCGTGCGTATCTCGAAGCCGGCGAGGAAGTACATTGATCGGCCCTTGTTCTAGTAATGCGAATGCAGTCAATGTTTTCCTGCATTAGGCCAAACACGAACATCCTTTGTTGATTGGTACGCCTAGCCGACAGTAGATCGAGTATGATCAGCTGACACCGTGTTTGATAACGAAACGAGGAAGATTGATTCGGCCGTTCCGGGGCAAATTGCGCGGAGCGAAACGTAAATTTTTTTCTGTACATGCCTGATTAAAAGGGTTTGCGTTACCTGATGCTGGCATCAAACGGTAGAAGCGTACTCCAGGATGCTACGCACCAACGAGCAGTACAGTGTTTTGTTTGTTATGTTTGGGGTTTTAGTCACCGTAAAACTTGTATTTCTATTATTTCAATTTCACCCCAATTTCTATTATTTCAAACTACCCCAATTTTCTATTCATCGGTAAACGACAGTACGGAAGATGCTCTTAGTACAGCAAGCTCTTTTTCAAAAATATTGAAGAACAATGGTCCTGATACGCTTCCTTGAGGTACGCCGGAAGTAATAACAAACGTTCGAGAGCGAGTAGAGGTCACTACAATGAGGAGTTATGAACAGAGCTATTCTAAAATCTAATCCGGAAGCTTATATGCAAAGTCGTCGTACACTAAGTCCCCCTGCCGTTTTGCTTCGACTTTTCTTTGAATAAGGTTGAGACGTAGCACATCAGATTATAGCGGTTGTAGACCAGAGGCTCACGAAACCGGACTGGGCTTCAGCGATGCCTGGTCCAACTGCGTTGTATAGCGCACCGTGAACTAGTTTTTCTGCTACTCTACTAAGGGCATGGTTCATGGGTAAAATAGGCTTAAGATTCCGCAACATTGCTACCATGTTGTGCTGCTCGACGGTTCGAATCTCGGCTGGGAGAGGCTGTTAGAGTTAATAGGATCGTAGCAACTAGCCCTGCAATTGTCCTGTACTCTAACAGCTGGCTGTGAAAGGTCAAGTTTCGACAACGGAATGTAGCACCTAGGCTTTGCTTTGCTTTTACTGCCATGCTATACATGGTCTCGAAGAGCGATGTGAAGAGTTCTGCAGCATCCCTACTTGTGCAAGTGTCGGTGCCGTCGTAGTGTACGGGATTAGGAATGCAGTCGCTCTTTTCAGATTTACAATAAAGCTCCAGAAACGTGCAGTGTTTCTTTTAGCACTGAGCTGGATCCATGAGATGTAGGGTACCGGAGGGTATTTTCAGCCTGCTGCTAAATTCAGCCTATATTCCTTTATTTTTGCTGCACTTGACCACCAAATAAAAACAATATAACAATACTAAGAAGAATGTAGCACCCGTACGCTTTAATGTATGCATTACTATTTTCACTGAAGTTCAGAAATTTTGCTGATTTTTATTGAATAAACATCAAAACCACTCTTTCTCCACTAGCGCCTTATTAGACCGATGAAATAGAAGCAATCGCCTACGTGTAACCGCTGTGTGATCGCCAATATCGTCGTTGAACTGTCAGCGTAAGTTAGGTATGTTGAAGTCTCTTATTGATAGGGCTATATTGGCATCCAAAGAACAATCTGTCACGCCGCACAGTGGGGCAGATTGACCCGGCGCTCGGACAAAATCTCATAACTTCTTTCATATGCTTCGTAGAGCTTTACTGTCTTCAGCAACATTGTTTGTTATAAAATTTCGCATCTTTTTGTAAGTTTTAAGTAGTAGTATTATTATTCCTATAGATGGTATTGAGATCTAACTTCTCAAATAATGACTTTAGAAAAGTTGTGTCTTCAGAAAAGTTGTTTGTCCTGTAAAGTTACGTAAAGTTACTAAACATACTAAAATTGTAGGACTTACGGCAATGAAGTTATAAATATTTTAAATACTCAAACACATTTTGTTCAGTGTGTAGTCGAAATTAGTAGTTGGACGACCTCCTACACAAATTATCACAATCTATATATCAAGAGTAATTTAGTATTATTATTCTGGTATAGGGTAAATCAACAAGTTGTGGACCTTTCTATAAATTATTTTGAACTTGTAACGCGAAACACCCAATCGATGGTTACAATATTAGTAACTTTCGAATAAGCCTAAATATATCAATTAACTGCAAATGCAAATTCTACAAATCTCTATATTTTACATATTTTTTAAAACAGATTGGAATGTTCATTTTCTTTTTTTGGACCCTAGTGGTTTACAATAGAATAACGACTGGGTCCATTATAGGAATTCTAGTGTATTTTGAATGGAAAGGGTCCGCTAATGGAACATTTTTTGCATTGTTAACCGTATAATAGACCCTCACTTGTTGAAAATGTCGATTTTAATGCATTGATAATGAAATGCAGCTAAAATTTTATAAACTCAAATGTGTGTTATGTTTAGTATGTTCTGTTTCATGTCATATATCCTCAGAAATAAGAAGTACAAGCTAATAAATACCGCAATTTTATTCGAGGTTCATTACAGGTAGAGGGTTCACTATATAGGTTAACTTACCCTACCATCTGATTTAGTACATTCATGTGTTTTTGATGGATTAACAATTTTAACCGATATTAGAATACATTTCTCATTGCAGAGACGAAAATATTTCATATTTCTTTTGCTCTGTTAGCATTCGTTCTGATTTTTAAAGGATAAATTACGGACATCTTTACATATTTTATGGTATGCATCTCGATCATTTATAATACTAAGTTTTCATAGCATGATCTCCGTTATATTTGAAATTTTTATGTCATTAGTTTGGCCATACGCAACAAAAGGAAATGAGTGGCAAGATAGGCCGTCATCGGCCTCAGCCAAATCCTGGCAGAAGGCACAAAAAATAACGAGTAACTAACAGAGTAGTAATCTGTTTATCCTGCAAACATGTATCAACATGTTCGACTCTAAACAAACAAAATGGAGGCTAGTTCAATAGAGCTGAAAGTCTAACCGAACATTTTCTACTGCCAATTTGACTTGAAACAGAGCTAATTGAGAAAAACCTGTTAAGTGGTCGCCTTTACAATGTCCTAAATTCCCCATATCGACTCCAATGTATTTCATAACGATAATAGTGTTGTATCTTACATACACAAGCATGACTACTTAACGTACAGCAGGAATGAACTTCGCAATGGCGCGCGCATTTACTGATTTGTAGCCTAAAATGCCGGAAAACATGCATTCGGAAAACTTTAATATCTCCGAACATCGCAACTAGTAGCAGCTAATTTTTTGCTTATTACTAGTGTTAACACCTTGAATGTTGATTTTATGGTAGTGTCAGGGCGGAAATTTGTGGAAATCTTTTTCTACACACTATTGAAAATTGCTAAAAATAACAAATTTTTTGTTCTAAAACACTTCGTCAGAACAAAGCCTACTAGTAAAAAATCTGTCCTAATATCACCTAAACTATTAGTTTATAATCCCTTTAATGTGAATTGTCCTTTAAAAGTATAGAATTTTAAGCAGCATGGTAGCTAGATGCTAAAAGGTTAAATGATGTTTATTTTTCTTTTTTTCCAAATATTTTTTACTCTGTGTTTTACCTTCTTTAATGCCTATTGAAAAAACACTTATTAAAACAAATTATACATATTTCTTATAGATTATATGTCTACTATACGTAGAATATTAAGTTTGACAGAATACCTCAAATAAAAATTTTGATGTTTTGTCCGAGCTTTTTCGGGTTCTGCGCCATAGTCCGCCGCCGCTCCGCCTATAAAAACTGGTTGATGGGCTATGATCACAGCGTAAAAGCGTATAGTTGGAGGAGATTTCGCTGCTATCGATGGGTTTGTGGAGCCAAATTTCCGTTCGAATGAGAAGTCGTGGTCGCAACCACTCGCAACCAGTCTGCAAACCTCTCACGTTTTGATCATAAATCGAGAACAGGTGATCGGATGCTTCCTTGTTTCAATAACGGACGATTGACAACTGGAAGAGCACTGAGCTAACGACGTTGCGATAATTGCGAGCCCCTTTCCATGCTCTAGTATACGACCGGGATGATTACAAGACGCTGCCGGGAATATTTCGACTGCACGCTTCAGTTATTATTATATTTCAGATTCAAATAAGGTACTTCGAGGTGAGCGAAAAGGGAGGGTTAAACCAAGAGGACACAAAAAAATTAACCCATCAACGTGGCTTATCAGAGAGCAAACAGGTTGATCACATACTAGCAACACATAAATGATGTTAATTGAGTCTGGGAAGGTAAAGTTGATATAATTAAGCTAATCTGCAACTGGAAGTGAAATAATAAAGCGCTATGGCTGATATAGCGTAACTATTTCTTGCGATAGTTTCACTAGTAGCTGTATCGTATTGGGCATGATAGGAAAAAACAGGTCATAATCGTATTTTCGACCTATTAAAGAATGGTTAATCATAAATTACATCTCGTAACAATTGCATTACTGCGTAATTGCTCACGAATTGTGTTTTATATTAATTACAAAGTCGCCCGTTGTGCCTTAAAAATAATCAGATTTTGTTGCGGCATATTTTAATGAGCCCGTGCCCCGGTAAATGAGCCTAGTAGGACCTATTGCCATGATTTTTATAATTCTCCTTAGATTCATTTCTTGTGAATCGATAGTCCTGTTATGTAATTAAACCTTCGAAGTGATACCACTGAAGAGTTTCTGTGCTGCAAGAATTTAAAAATAATCATAAGTGTAGATGACACGGTCGAATAAACCCTAACTATGCAATTTTTAGTTCCCATTTGTCTCGGGGTACCTAATATTGATATAATCTGCCGAACGGAAGGGATCGTTGCGCTTTTTTCTTTAATAGTTTTCTTTCGAGACATTAAGTTTGTCTTGGTTCAATGTTAAAATCGATCAAAAACAAGAGATGGTGTCACACTTTTACCAAATTGTTTACTTTCAAGACATCAACTTGGTCCAGGTTTTGTCGAAATAAATAATTGCTGACCTGTTGGAACGGGAAAATTCTGTCAATTTTTTCTCGAATCGAAGTAAACTGAATCGCAGCTGTGTAAGATATTCGTATCGGGCTTGGAAAGCAAAAGAGTGCTTATATGCATCGAAGAATTTCTGATGGATTGATGCAAATATCTCAAATTTATTGAAAAATGGCTGAGTTATAAGCGCGCCAAACCTAAAATTTGGGAAGCATTTGGTGGCGATCACTTCTTCTCACGACTGATCAACTCTAAACCGCGTAAAATTGCAAGGTCACTTATGATGGCTGCCGCGGGCGGGGTGTCGGTCGGTGACGCCTGCCACCAAATAACGCTTTCTTCTCGCGTGCACCACGATTTACGGTACCATTCATGTGGACCCCCGTCCTCCGCTTCCTCACCTTCCCCTTGTAGGCTGTTACGTTCTGTGCCCTTATCGTCGCCTTCAGTGGGAGTTATCCATTGGGGAAGTCCGGCCGCAAGGTAGGAGACCGAGTAGGAGACACCGCGCGCGCTCTGAAATTCACTTTCATTTGGACGATTTGCGGACCGCCGCGCCGCGTGCATGAAGGTACGAAGACCTTTCACTTGACGGTCACACAAGCGCAGAGTCCGCGTCGTAGTACACGACGTCGTCGGCGGCGGTGTGCACTTTAACGCTAATTCTTCTCCATTCAGCAGGGGAAGACGCGCACTACTGATGCTGCTGCTGCATCGTTGGTGGCAAATCGGACCGCTGCTGCTGTCGTCACCATGACCATGATGCATTCATCGTGCGACGAGGAAATTTTCAGATTCTCACCGCGGCTACGGTCGGTCGGTCGGTCGGTGGTCAGTGGCCTCAGCCACCACGACGACTACGGTGGCGACCATCATAGTAATGATGATAATAATGTTGACGATCGGAAGTCGCCAAAACCAAAAAGAAAATAATAAGTAGCGAAATGAACGGCAAAATCTACCATCCTATCACCATCGCCGTCGTCACCGTCGTAGCACCGCCCCCGCGCTCGGTTTCCCGCGTGACCGTGCACGCTCGTGAGACTGTTGTTTGTTTCGAATTTTGCATGCATAACACCTAGCCTAACGACAAGCAACAACTCGCGCTGCGCACACGAAGCCATGGAGGCGGGGACAGTTCCCATTGATTCATGATTTTGGACGCTCCAAATAGCTTTCGGGACGGTTTATCTCGGCGCTCGGCGCCGATCTCGAGAGTGAACGGAATGGAAAGGTGATTTCGCCGCCTCTCGAGAAGCGGTGATAATGAGTGATAATTTGTCCTAAGGTATTGAACCGTACGTTTGAACGATTTTCTAAGCCGATATTTTCTCGGAGCTTCGAAATCGACTTCTACGTAACTGAAATGGTCATGCACCAAGGAGAACTTCGGTTCATCGTCTCATAAATATAAGTCATATTCAATGAACCCAAAATTTGTTAAGCCGATTAACGGAACTTGTTTTTCTTTTTTTGCTCGAATGCCAATTTCGGCCCACTTATTAAGGCTTGCTCAGCTTTGACTCGATCGTTTCACGAGTCCGATACGTAACTTGCAGCTGCGCCTACACAAGGTCACCCGATGGTTGTCGTCGTCGTCGTTCGACGATTGTATGTGGTGGTAATAATATTGGTGTGAAACCGCCGTACACTTGTCTGCGATGCGAATGGAGGCAATACCCATCAATTATCGTCCCCGTCATAATTACATATATGGTGCAGCACCACCGGTTGGCGCGATCTGCACGGATAGATAAGTAAAGAAAACCACGATGATTAGCCAATGTACTGAGCGGCTTGTTGTGTTTATTTTTTATTCATTGTTTGAATGGTCGATTATGGGTTGAGTACTTGGGTAAATATATTGCGTAGCCCACTAAACCTGCACGTGCACGGCATCGACCTTTTTGTAATAGACGCTGAGCGGGATCTATGCAATCAGCCATAAATAAATATGTTCTATTCAAGTCGTTGCCAGCTAGGATTGTTTAGATGTTATGTTCATCCTTACATTACGCAGCGCACAACAAGTTAACAACTTCTATCAATGCGTACAATATTCTCCCGGTATCTGACCTTTTTCGGTTGGTTGAACGTGCGTTGCGCAACTGGATTCTGCTGTCCGGCAGAGAAAAAAAACAAGAGCTAAACTCATCCACCAGATCGATCCTGACCATATTTGAAACGTTCGAACAATTCACGCGATTACGAAACCAGAAACACATCAACGCCGTCGCCGCCGCCGCCGCCGTCGAACCTGGCGGCTGGTCACGATCTTCTCGCGCGCCTCACGGGCCGGGCCGGCGCCCATAAATCCCGACTGGAAAACACTTTTCTCCCTGTTGCTCGGAGCTGGGGCAGATCCTTATCAGTCGGCGCGTCAAGCGACGAGTGTGTTCGTCGGAACAGTTGGACCAGCTTGAAGCGCCTCGGATAAACTGCAAACGGCGACCACGGCACTGCGCTGCACTGCCGGGAACCGAAAGCGATCAATCAGAGGCAAACTGCTTTGCTTTACAACCGGCCCGGCAGCGGCCGGCGGCATGCGGTGTGTTCGACGTGCGTACGTTAAACAGCCAACAACAACGTGCCACACGGTCAGGGTACTTGCGAGGGTCGTAAAAGTTCCGCTTTGCTGGAGCGACTTTGGTTCGATATGAAGGTGAACTTTCCACGGTCGTACGACGCCGATTGATTATTATCGTCACCTCCGGTGTGTGCACCGAAACTTGAGTGGGCAACGTTTTTCTGTGTGAGATTTTTTAATTTAAAACTAAAACCCAAGTTCCTGGAAAAACGTAACCCGATCTCCGGGTGGCCGACCGACGCGACGAGTCGAATTCATGCTCTTCGACGCGTGACTTCGATCGAAAATGAAAACGGCCGGTCAGCAGCGGCCGATTTGCACGAACCAATCGAGCAACAAAATTGACGCCCGTTTACTGTTTTCGGGGTGCACCTCAGCATGACAACAATGTTTGTTTCCAGTCATGCTGCCAGTATGTACACGATGGTTACTCCGCGACGGATATTGGCCTGACTTTATGGGTTTTCTAATTGACGGAACATTTGCCAACTCTCGAAGTCTATACCAGGACCGAAACGAAACGAAAGCAAAGCGGGTAAATCGATATTGAACTATGCAGCACCGAGTGGTATAAGTTGTTTACTAAGCGGTTGTGGGGAGAAATTTGGTTTGGTTGGGTGAAACATTCGTTGAAATCCATGTTTCAAGTGGCAAATTGCGGCAGAAATCCTGCTTTTCACAATGGTTTGGAATGAGTTTATTTAAAACATTTTTGTTTGCTAATGTGTGACTTCGATTATATTCCAAAGGAGAGAGAGGGGTCTCGAACCACACAGGAAAAAATCCTGCCTCCAAAAACCCCTGCATGACAAAATTTGGTTTCATTTGCATGATTAGTTCTCGAGTTATGCAGAAATTTCTGTTTAATTTGTATGAGAGTCCCCCCTTACAAAGTGGGGAGGAGTTTCGAACCACTAGAGAAAAAAATCCTGCCTCCAAAAACGCCCACATGGAAAATTTGGTTCCATTTTCTTGATTCGTTCTCGAGTTATGCAGAAATTTCTGTTTCATTTGACAGAAAGCTCCCTCATATAGAGTGGGGAGGGGTCTCGAACCATCATAAGAATCCATCCCGGTCCCAAAAACCCCTGCATACAAATTTTCACACCGATCGGTTCAGTAGTTTCCGAGTCTATAAGGATCAAACAGACAGAAATTCATTTTTATTGGTTTAGATTTTAAAAAATGACTAAAAAGAGTCCAATGAATCCAAACGCTGATTAACGAAGAGCCAAAACGTGTTCAAAATAGTCGAAATGCAGCCCAAAACAAGTACGAAATGAATCCAAAAAGTACAAAAAGAATTCAAAAATGGTTCGAACAGTCCAAAAAGATTTTGAAAAGAATTTAAGAAAAGTTGAAAAAAAATCAAAATATATCGGAAGAGTCTGAAAAAAAAGCCTAAACAAATCCAAAAAAGATTATTTCCAAGCCAAATGGAGTCCAAGAAAATCAGAAAGGAGTCCGAAATGAAGCGGGTCTAAAATAAATCCAAAATAACTCTATAGTCCGATAGTCCGAAGAATTCAAGGGGAATCAAAAAAGAATTTAAGAAGTATTCAAAGAGAATTAAAAAAAACCGAAAGTCCAAAAATAGTTCAAAACGAATCCAAAAAGAGTCAAAAACAAATCCACAAAAGAATCCAAAAATAATTCGAATCAAAAAACGGTCCAAAATGGATCAAAAATAGTCCAAAGTCAACCCAAAACAAAGCCAAACTCAGTTCGAAACATAATAATAATAATTTCAAAACTCAAAATAATTAAAAGAAAACAATCTTCGAAAAGTCCAAAAATGCCAAAAAAAAAATCAAAAAGGGTACCAAAAGGGTCTTAAAATTTCCAAGAGAAGCCCAAGAAGGGTTCAAAATTTAATAATTGAAAAAGAGCTGAAAGAAATTAAAGAAGTTAAAGAGTCCAAAACGGTTTTTAAAAGAATTCAAAATGAGTCCAAAATAAGTCCAAAGATAACCCGAAGAGGCCGAAAAAAATTTAGGAACAGTTGAGAAAAAATCAAAAAGAGTCTAAAAAATCCAAAAACAGTTTAAAACAATGCCAAACCCAAAAATCCAAAAATAGTCTAAAAGGAGTCCAAAATGGATCCTAAAAGAGTTCAAAAAGAATCCAAAACATATCCAAAGATAGTCGGATAATTGCAAGAAGAGTTTAAAAAGAATTAAAAAAAATTTCCATAAAATCCAAAAAAAGTCCGAAGAATTTCTAAAATCCTGAAAGAAAAAATGAATTCCAAGGTAGGTTAAAGAATCCCAAAAGAGTTAAAAGAATCCAAAAATCGATTTAAATGAAGCTAAATAGAGTTCAAGAAAGTCAAAAAGTAGTTCAAAATGACTCGAATGAGCCCAAAAAAGTCCATGTAGAGTCCACGAAACGTTCAAGAAGACTCCGAAAAGTGACTCCGAAAAGAAAATCCAGAACCCAAGCAGGGCAGAGTGCAAGAAGGGCCTAGAAAGGATCCATAATGAGTCTCAGAAGAGTTCTCGAATCTGATCACAAACGAGCGTGAGGTGGTCGGTAGGTGGAAGCAGCACTCCGAAGAACACCTCAACGAACGGCCTAGTTGCCAAAGGAGGTGAGACGGAGAACGTTAATCTAGGAATTCCCATGAATCCAAAGGCGGATTAAAAAGAAGCGAAAAAGAACTCAAAAAAGTTAAGATGGAGTCAAAAACAAGTACAAAATGAATTCAAAAGGAGTCCAAACAGAATCCAAAAATAGTGCGGAGAGAAAGAATTTTAGAAGATATAGTAAAAGAATTAGAAAAATCGGAAAAGTCCAAAAAAGTTCACAACGAATCCGAAAAGAGAATAAAACGAAGCCGAATCGGAGTCCAAGAAAATCAAAAAGGAGTCCAAAATAAGTCCAAAACAAGTACAAAGGTAGTCCGAAGAGTTCGAAAATAATTTATGAGTTCAAAGATAAGTTCAAAAAATTCATAAAAGTCCAAAGGAAAAGGAGTCCAAAACAAGTCCAAAGATAACCCGAAGAGTCCGAAAGGAGCTTAGGAAGAGTTCAGAAAAAATCAAAAGGAGTCTATAAGTAGTCAAAAAAAGCAAAACCGTGGGCTTAAACCGTCATTAGACATTACCCTTCTCTATCGACAGACTTCGCAGCCGACTGTTAGAGTACAGGGAAATTACGGGGCCATTGTAGCGATTCTACTGACCTCTATCTAGCAAGTACCGCTTAGCCGAGATTCGAACATACGACGACTGGCTTGTTAAAGCAGCATCGTACCTCGAAACTAACTAGGTGGTTTAAAAAAATCGTCAAACAGGAGCCAAAAATGAAAAATGATTCCAAAAAAAAAATCCAAAACGTATTCAAAGATAGTCCGAAAATTCCAAGAAGGGTTTGAGAAGAATTTAAGAGTAAAAAAGAACTCGAACAAATATTAATTGGAGACTGCAAAAAATCCAAAAAAAAAAAATACCTCAAAAAATTCTAAAAGAATCCTCGGAAGGAATTGAAAAAGAGTCCAAAAAAGTCTAAGTAGAGACAACGAAAAGTTCAAGAAGAGTCCGAAAACTGGCCCAAGACAATCCATAATCCAAGCAGAGTCTACAAAGAGTCCACGAATCTGATCACAAACGAGCATGAGGTGGTCGATAGGTGCAAGCAGCTCTCCAATGAACATGTCAATGACGATGCGGCAGAAAAAGACAGAACGAAAGTTAATCTAGGAATGCCCATGGAAAATAGTAAAATCCCGGCACCTGATCGTTTGGAAGTCAAACAAGAAATCGGGTTGCTGAAGACCAACAAAGCCGCTGGTAAAGACCGCCCACCGACAGAAACATGGCCGAGAAAAGCTGACACCGGCTCTACAATGGGTTATTTTTAAGATTTGCGAGGAGGTGATCCGCTGCAACCATCGCGGCGTAAGGCTGGTAGACGTCATCTACAAGATATTCTCCCAGATCCTGTTACGTCGGTTGCCACCGTTTCCTTTCGTAGGGAATTGTCAGGTGAGCTTCATGGGGGCTCGTTCCCTACGGACCAAAGTCCATTCAACAGAACTTGTAAAAATGTCAGGAGCGCGACATGCCCACGCATCACATCTTCATTGACTTCAAAGCAGCATACGATACAGTCGATCATAGTCAGCTATGGCAGATAATGTGCGGACACGGTTTTCCGGATAAACTGACACAACTGATCAGTGCTACTGAGCTTATCGAGTGATGTTTTCGTGCGCATCTCGTAACACTCTCAAATCCCTTTGAGACGCGGCGCGGGTTGGGACATGGTAATGGCTTATCCTGCATGTCGTTCAACATCGAATCGGACGATCGGGCATCGAAACGAGAAGCACTATATTCACTAAAAGTGACCAATTCCTAGGCTTGGCAGATGACTTTGATATCATAGTCAGGAATTTGCGACAGCATGGGCAATCTACGCCAGACTGAAAGCGGCGTCTAGGAGGATTAGGTTGAAAATATATGCGTTGAAGACGCATACGTCGCCGTACAGTGTTGACAATGTACAAATCCCTTATTAGTTCTTTATGGACTTGAAGCTCTGGCGCTGTTCACGGACAAAATTACAGGGAGGGTATTTTGCGGAGTGCAACCTGAAAGCGGAGATTGGCGGAGACGTCTGAATCCCGAGTTACAGGCACTGCTTGGAGAGATTCGTGTATCGTGCATCTAGTGAAAGTCGGACGACAGTACGACGAAAACGATGCTCTTCAATGACCCTACCGACACAAGGAACAGAGGGGACTAACGTGCAAGATGGCTTGACCTAATCGAAAGTGATTTGCTAATCCTGAATCGACTGCGAAATTGGTGACGTATGGCCAAAGATCGAGTAGAATTGCATGGAGACGACTGCTTGAAACAGCACGAGCGCTCCAGCTCTAAGCTGTTGACGACAACGACGACGACGACGACGACGATCAAGATTGCTACCCTGGGGTACACCAGGTTTTCGTATGAACGTAAATGGTACGTCGAAACCTAGGTTCACTGCATTATATAATAAATATTAAATTCAATATCCGTTAAAGCTGAGTTTTCCCAATTGGCTATTTGGAATCGACCCGAATAAGCAATTTGGTACTCAAACTTCAATCTTGCACAAAAAGTATTATTTCCACGTCCCAAAACTGCCGCCTAATAACCGCTTCCAGTCGGAATTTGAACTACTGGTTCGGTGTAACCAGCCGATGCGCTTCCTGCCATTAATGTTGCACTAACCTAAATTGTCGCCGTGTGTTGTTGCTGGCATGGAAAAATCTACATAACTTTTCGCTTTAAAAAGATCTATATTTACCGATTGCAGTAACATTTCTTGAGCTGCACACGGCTTACTGCCGTCGTAAAAGCGCACTAGAGTTTCATGAGATTTTGACGGATATTTACGACTGGCTTGGAGTACCCATTCCGATCCCACTGGCACTGGTAAGTGCGGCCGCTGCGGCTGCGGTTAGCGACACACCGTGAATCAGGCCATGAATCTGGCTGACGAATACTGTCTTCGCGCAGTCGCAGCTTCGATTTATGACTAGCTACTTTTCAAGCAACTTGTTATGGTATTTTATGTTCAGTGAATTTTTTTTTGCTTGTCTGCTTCGTTTATATGCTTCTCATAGTTGCATTTTTGTAGTGCATCCATCGGCTACAATTAAAATAATAATGGCCATTACGATTTGAACAACTATTGAAGGTATTCAATTGCTAAATTTTACTGCAGGCTAAATTGTAAACTTAATGATGTAATTGTCAATGGAATTTAGGTGTTTTCCAAAGCAAAACATCACTCTTATACGAGGAGAGCGATAAATCAAACCATTCCTAGGGCGCAGCGAACCTTAGACCGCAATGTGGTTGCTATTGAGGGAATACCCGAAGCATTTTTATAGAATGAAACCTATAAATTATTAGTATGAAGTTATTATTACGACCAACCAATCCCCGAAAAAAATCAGGCTGCCACAATACCAACCGAATAATTATTGACATTTGAACATTTGAAAACCAACCGCTTATAGGGTGCTCGAGCTCGACCCATCACCTCCTTACCCACATTCTCGTCGAAGTCGACGTTGATGTCGATGGCGCCTCTCAAAACGGTTTTCAACGTTATTTTTTTACAACTCTTATGCTACCAGGCACATAATTGCAATGAGGATTTCCACCAGCACCGCCCGTCCGCCAGAGTACGTGCGAGCAAGGTCTATTTTTCTCCGTTCAAACCGCCGGCCGACCAACCAACCAACCAGCCAAACCGGGCGTCACGAGATTCCTCCGCCTCGATCGGTCGTTGTTTCTTCTACGATATAATAATGTACAATTTTTATTAAGTCATCAAACGCGCGGTGCGCGGCCCGGAGATGAAATTTGTGCCTCGCAGTCGGCAATTTTCCAAAGGTTGGTCAAGGGTACTTGGGCGCCAAAGTACTCGCCGCCAGAGAGTGCTCGGGCTGCAGCGGTCTCACCCAGTCAGTTTTTCGGGCGGGTGACGCCATCCGTTTGGCGCGAGAACCGAAATCTTTGCAACACACGGGCAAACAACAGCACCCAATTTGGAATTCAAATTTCTGTCTCGTTCAGAAACGTGCCCAGCCGGATATGTTCGATCTTCTCCAACTGTGGCATTGAATTCCATCGCATTCCGAACGCAGCGCAGAACGATCTGAATGGCAAATTTGCATAATACTTAACAGAGGACAGAAAAAGTTATCGACCTCAACCTGAAGCTTTGGCCATTATCGCTGATTATAACTAATAAAGAACCAACCAACAGACTTGAACATAGGCAGGTTTTGACTGTGTGGCGGAAAGGAGCGAAGTGCTTAAGCAAATGTCATAACAGTTGCAAACAGTAAACCGCTTGTCACTCGTCCGGGTTGGAGATAAACCGGTTAGATAAGAACTCCTGCGAGTGAGTGTGTGAGTGAGTGTGTAGTTCGACTGTGCGCACTTTGCAATGACAATTTCCAGTTCTACTTAACTCTGGGAAGCCGCAGGGTACCCCGCCCCAGTGTAAATACAGACCTGCAGGGTAAAAGTTCTTGGAATCTGCTTAATGTAGACTACGATCAGACCAAGAAACAACGGCAGTAGTTCGGTTGCAACGCAGCGGAAGAAGATGGAAGATTTTTTTTCCAATGATTCATCGCCTTTAATGAGTTGTTTCTCTAAATAGCTAGCGGTTGAACCATTTGAGGAATGTTGTAACGAGCGAATGAAGCTGTTTGCGCTGTATTCTCAAGATAGAGGAAACAACTCCGGACGAACAATTATTAGCATTGCGAGGCGTTTACAGTTTTATTTTGTCGCCGGCTCCGCACAAACCGCACGAGACGTCGTCTTCGTCGTCGTCATTCGTCATCGCGGATATTTTACAGCCGCAATGATAGTACCTCGCGGCGGGTGTTGCGTCGGTTATGAAATAATGCAGTTTGATGAGTACCGTAATGCAATGTCTATCTTAAGGGTAAAACATCGACTTACGCAAGAAAACTTCACATTAAGAAGCTTGATTGTGTGTTTTAATGAAAATTGAAGTTTGTCTTCACGAAGGAGGCAATGCCTTTATAATCTTATGTTTTATAATCTTATAATCTATTTGGTTTGATTACAATATTTAATTTCACAATACGTCTTATCTCATTAAAGTTCTGTTTTAGTTCCACTAAGAAAAAGTCATAGACATGGATTTAAAATTTTGTCCTTATGCCCCTCGAGGTAGAGGGAGGTACTCGGTTTTGGACAGCTTCATCGTTCCGGATACGTTAGACCGTTTAGATTTGGATCCAGGAGTACTGATATTAATTTTCTCACTTTCACTCAATTCGTCCACGAAATCTTGGGCCTAAGTAGCTAGTTTGAACTAGCTGAAAAGTAGCAAGAGTAGTGTTACGTGTACATGGCTCTAATTTTGTTATATATAACATCTGAATTTTGAGTAAAAATAGGTTGATTAGATTTTTTCGCAAACTTTTCTTACAATTTCTTAGGGTAGTTGGTACCTCAAACCTACCCATCCCTAGAATCGAGAGAAAAGTGTGGAAAAAATTGAGTATTGCAGTTGCAGCCAACACCTGAGCCCCTCAAGGAAGTAATTAGGGACCATTACTTTTTAGGTCATTTTACAACAATTTTATGGCAATTCGGTGTTTGTTTTTGAATGCCAGGAATAATTGTTTATGCTAATATTTCAGGGAGATTAGGACCACTAGGACCATTGTTTTGATCTATTTTGAGAATCAAAATTATCTTTTTGTAACAATTTACCTCTACAGCAACATTTTTGGTACAGCCTTTAGGCTGCATTTTAATTGATATTAGAACACTAGCTGAGCTCCCGATCTTATTCGGTCTCCCTTATCTCCCAGCCACTTGCATATTTGTTAGTTACTTACTTTACATTAGTGGTGATGGTTCGTTATCGATTGGGCTACCGTTCCCTCAAACATCAGTCGAACGTGCATTGTCCTCGACAGCGCACATATTTGCGGTTCTCTACTGAAAATAGTGTTGGTTACTCTTTCGTCGGGCATTCTGATCACGCGCCCAGTCCACCGCAGTTTGCCACAATGTACTACCGTCACTCTTTCAGCATATTTGTATCATGATACAGTTCATGGTTCATGCGTCGGCGCCAAATTCCATTTTCCATTTTGCCATCAAGTATTGATCGCAGAATTTTTTGCTCAGAACCCCCAAACACTCACCGATCAGCCATCAAGTGTTCTGTTGAGCACCAGTTTTGTGCGAATTTACAAACTACGGGACTTCAACTGGCTTCAGCTATAATCCTTAGAAAGCCTCATTTGCGATTGGGATTCCTCGTTTTACAATACCAACGCTATTTAAAAAACCTCTTCTACTGCTCTACGGTTCCGCAAAACCAATAAGCATGTCAAATTTCGTGATGATAGTCCCTTTCCTTTCCACGCCACTCGAATCAGCGTAACTGGTTTCAACGAAAATCCATATTCTAGCATTATCCAGCACAGTTCATTTTGTTCAACTGAATCGTACGCCACCTTAAAATTCACAAACAGATGATGAGTTTGCAAGTTGTACGGTCTCAATCTACAGAACAGGATACGATAGAGCACCTTTTTGGTAGAATTGAGCATGAAATGCATCCATTTGTAAATTGTACTATTTTCAAAAATAGGGTAAATGAGACAGTCCAACCACTCCTCCGGCATTTGTTCTTCCTCCCATATCCTGACGATGATCTAGTGAAATACTTCGTACAGCCGTTAGATACCCGCTTTTAAAAGTTCAGCCAGGCCGTGCTTTACGGTAGTTTTACCGTTTTTCAGCTCACTGATTGTCTTTTTACCCGCCCTCTGTATTGGTGGCTCCACAGCTTGGCCATCGCTCACAATCCATGTCCTATTCCTGCTGATCTCCGTGTTTACTTCTCCATTCAACAGGAAGTCTGGAAGTACTCCTTTCACCTGGCTGCTAGTGCCGTTTTGTCAATAAGCAGGTTACCAGAAGTATTACTATATTTCTCAATTTTTATACAAAACTGGCTGACCCGACAAACTTCGTATTGCCACAAATTAAACTGTGTTGTACATAAATCGTGAATCTCGGATGACCTTTGTCACAATCTCGAGTTTTGCAAGTTTCTTGGGTGTTTTAATATACAAATTCTCCTCACAGTAAAGTAGAAAACAACTCCCCCCATTGCTTAGCTTGATAAAATAAAGCAGAGCATTTAAATATTCGCCATCATTACAAACCATTTCGCCGAATACCATTTTGCGGAACACCAATTCTCGGTTGACCATAACGCGAAATATAGAATTTCGCAGAATACCATTTCGCGAAAAACCTTACGCGGGATGTACAATTTCACGGAAAATCTTTTCGTATAAAGTATCATTTCGCAGGGGTGACCCAACTGAAGGAAAGTAATAGAGGTCAGTAGATCTAGAAAAATAAATAAACCTAGATAGAGGTGATCTCTACGGGGGGCTGCCCCCGCAGTGGCCGGCGCTTCCGACGGCAGGTCGAGGGCAACACTCGCGGCCTGTGGCCGTCTCGCGCTAAATTATCTAATGTTACTATTGATAGTTTTTGGTGGTCTTGTTACTGATTAATGTGTTATGAAAGAGTCTAAAATTTCTCGAGTTCGATTAGTTTTTAAGTTACGCAAAAATTTCTGTTTTATTTGTATAAGTCCTGTTCCCCCTCACAGGGGTGAGGGGCCTAAAAGCATCATAAAAAAAATCCTGCCTCCAAAACCCCTTACATGACAAATTTGGTTCCATTTGCTTGATTACTTCTCGAGTTATTAGGAAATTTGTGTTTCATTTGTATGGGAACCCCCCTTCCTAAAAAGGGAGCGAGGTCCTAATTCATCATAGAAAAAAATCTTGTCTCTAAAAACACCCACATGGAAAATTTTGCTCCATTTGCTTGATTAGTTCTCGAGTTATGCAGAAATTTATGTTTCATTTGTATGGGAGCCCCCCCTCTTGGTGGGGGGAGGGGTCTCTAACCATCATAGGAACCTTCTCTGGCACCAAAAACCCCTACATGCAAATTTTCACTCCGATCGGTTCAGTAGTTTTCGATTCTATAAGGTGCCCTATGTTCCCTATGACAGAAATCCATTTTTATAGGCATGGATTTGTATGGGAGCCCCCCACCCTCTTAGTGGGGGGAGGGGTCTTTTGTCATCGAGAGAACCTTCCATGGCTCCAAAAACCCCTAAGTGCAAATTTTCGGTTCAGTAGTTTTCGACTCTATAAGGAACATAGGGACAGACAGACAGACAGACAGAAATCCATTTTTATAGGTATAGAAGATTTGCAAATATTAAGCTGTATTTAGGTTATTATTTTCAGGTCTTCAAAGAAAATGTGCGTTTTGATGCATCTCAAAGTGCTCGAAAGGTATGATTTCTGTGGAGTGAACACGAAAGGACCCGCACCAAAACGCTTTAAATAGTTCTAACAAATTAGAAACAAGAGTTAGGAAGTTCATTTATTCGGCAAAGTTACTCAAAATTTAATGCTCTTTAATTGCTCTCTTTGCTGATAAGCGATCACGATCATAGGAGCGATCAGATTCAGATTTATTGGCATCATTACGTGTAAGCGACATATACTTTGTTGCGATCTGTACAGATTATGATAAACCTCATGTCAGACCATGTTCATTGCATGATTGCGTTGAGAAATATTACAGATATAGACGATTGGTTGTGTGCAGAGTATGAATCTCAATACAAACAACATGAGTAACCTTTTTTCTCGCAGCTAGGTAAGATGGAACACTGCTGGAACGACTGCTGAGACTGTTTAGAGAACAAAATCTTGTGATCAATGTTAAGGATTCTCTGTTTGTCATGTACTGTACGGATCGTGATCTGTGCGTGTGGCGATAACTCACATTGGCGATTCTTCATTCCAGTGGCGATTGGTGGGTATTTAACTTTACCTGTTCCACCAGTGAAAAATACATAGTAACAACGGAATACGATAGTTTACTTTACAAGCAAATTCGTCTAGCACTTCCTCATAAAATGAGGGCCTTCGCATTAGCTCCATAAGGAACTCACTCTTTGCTGCCATCAACATCAAACCTAAAAGACGGGTTACCCTCATTGTCGGTCTCATGTAATTTTTCAGTCGCCGCAAGATAGAACGGTAACGCTCCACCGAAGCTGTTTTATTTACCTCTTGAGCCAAATTCAAGAATTCAGTAATCTTACTGCGATGTAACGCATACGATGGCGAATATGTTTATAACTTTGCAGAACACAAGCACAAGCAATAGGTGGTAGTAAGTTGTTCCATGGTATCGTTGAATCAGCAAATGAGAAAATTTGGCGAATGATGCATGTAGATATGGCAACCGCGTTCTATTCTCATATCAAGTAGAAGTTGTTTCACATTCTTTTTTATCTCCTTCACTGATGAATATTTATTCAATGCTTGTTCAATGAGATCGCTGAACCAACGCTATCGTCGTTTTGAATATTTTACTCATCAGATTCGTAGCTAAATAAAACGAAATCGTAGCGCAGGCCATAAGAATATGTAGTAGTAAGCTGTTTAGTGAAATTTCTGAATCAGCTAACGAGAAATTCCTTATCGCGTTTGTAACAATGAAATGACGAGCATTCTAATTAGGAGGTATCCTACTGTTTAAATAAAATAACATTGCGTGTACGTTGGTGCAAGCGAAAATACGATCATGTGACGAAAACAGGTTGAACATTCAGACAAGTCGCCACATTTCGCCACATTTTGAGCACATAAACAAACTAACTTCTCCTTCTGCCTTTCAATAAAGAAAAAAATAAACGGTTTGTTATAAGCCCAAAGAAAAGAAAAGTTATCAATCACTGGGTATTCACGTGTTCCAAACTCGCTGTTAACAGTTCTATAGTATTAGGCAAATAGCCTTCAGTTTTTCGAATCATTGCTCGTAAAGAAATCAGGCAATTTCATCATAACCACATCAAATCATAACCACTTTTCGATATATATTTTTTGGAATGACCCCTTGTACTAGCTACCTTCCAGAGAGACGAAGTCCTACGTCAATATCAATACGACTAGCTCCATTTAGAAAAAAAAAACAACGAATGGAATATAAATCAACAGACAAGATTAAATCAATTACTCATAATGTCAAATACTCCGAAAACAACCGGCGCCACGTTTGGCATAACTTTAAGTGATTGATCGTGCAATGTTTGTCTTTTTGTTCAATTGTGGGGTGAAAGTATAAGCATCAGCGTAAATAATATATCTCAAAAAATAACAAATAACACGTATGTAGAAGCGTTTGAAAAATGTGTTAATTTTAGCAACATTACAAAAGGTCGTACCATCAATTACATTGTTTTTGCGCCATAACCCGAAGCTGTTTGTTGTTTTTTAAACCCACAGTAAACAACAAACCGAACGTTACGTTATGCTTTCTGACGCACGCACGATTCTCATGTAAGATTTAAGTTCAAACTGGCATAAATCAAACCCAACTCACCACCACGTACTTAGTAGTGCACATTACACTTCAAGCATCCTACCGTTTATCCCCGGCTGCGAAACCGCTCAGCAAAATGCGCGCGGGGACAAACGAAAAACCCTTCGACCATATTTCACACACATAAATTTCAACTGGTTTCCGTCATGCCGTAAAAACTTTCCCGCCATAATTTACCACCCGTCCGAAAATCACCCCCGTAGGGGCCGACGGGACGGTCGTCGTCGTCGTGAGCACGGGGGCCCAGTCAAACAATTGACAGGGACAAGACAGTTTCCTTGGTTTTGTGCGCACTTCAAGTCCGCGCCGTCTCCGGCATCCTGCATCTCCCGGTGTAAATTTACAATGCACCACCTAATCTCGGTAGCATTCCAGATTACGGCGTGGGTATAACCACTCATTTGAACCCGGTAACGACTCGCCGCCCGATGTTGATTTATATGCTGGCGCCGGTTTCCTCACGCTAATCCCTCAAACGCTCGGTGTGTGCTGATTTCGCCGCGTCGCGAGCGGGAGATAGAGAGCGGCTGCCTACCGGGCACGGGCAGTCGTCGCGTTCGTCGGGTGAAAATTGCACGAAAAGAAGCACTGAAACCGACTGAAACAGTCAGTTACGAGCTGGTCTGGCCAGGCCGGGCCGGGCCGGGTGCTACCACTCTCGAACGGACGGCGGTTTTATGCAACAAGATTGAAAGCCCACTAATAATTTTCTCATCCCTTGTTTGGAGGCTACGAAAAATTAGTCCATCGGAACGCGACCGTTCCGCCATCTACCGGTGTTTTTCTTTTGATGTCGAACTGTATTTGGTCGAAGGGTCAAACCGTTTTGTTCGATTATGTCGTTACATTTCCATGAACTGAACGTGGGAAAATTGAATTAGTTTGAACTCTTCCAAAATTGGGTTGGGATGGTCAGTGATTGCGACGCCTTCGAACTTGGACCTTAAGTAAGCCGATTGAAGCACAAAAAATTAAGCAATCTAATCCACAACCACACAATTGTTCGCATTGCATCACCGCTAACAAACTAAACATGTGTCAAAGAAGCTCGAAATAGCCGGCACATTTGTAGGTAACTAAACTGGGCTAAACACCTCCGTACCTCCGCCGTAGCGTTCGTGCTGTGGTGCGCTGAGTAGCCTTCCTAACAAGGAGCCCCTACCTACACACCACATACACACGTCATGTGGGTCAGTTAGTTTATGCCCAGCAAATAAATAAAATCAATAGAATTTTAACGATAACATAAAACTGAATTGCCGAGTCCGGCTTTTGCATATTTACAACCTGCAACAGAAATTTAACTAACCCGAACGTGTCAACATGATTGATCCGTACGATTAATTACATTTCAATTAGGCACTCTTAGCCCACTAATTTGCGCTTTGATGCCCATTGTGTAGCGATCACCTCAGTCGACTTTAATAGTGCATTGTAGATATGTAATTCGATGATATGCTCCGATGCACAATAACACTGACACGGTGCGCCGGGTCTAGAGTCAGCCAGCCAGCCAGTATGCACACGGTCTGGTCTGTTTTCGCTTCCCTGTATGACTGTCAGTGTCTGTTCATCGTCTGTAGGTCACACGGCTGTGTCACACGATGATTGTGCTGCTTTTGTTATCGACTTCTGCGGTTCTCTCCGTCCGTTGTCGGTGGCCGCCGGTGCTATGTTGGTTTTTAGATAATATAATTTCGCCATTTTTGTGCGCCGTCTGTTAGTGCGCCGTGGTCATGGCCTATGACTTTGAATTGGAAGTCACAGCCACTGGTGGGGTGGGTAGTTACAGAAAAGGTAAGGGTGCAGCTGAGACGGGGTCCTTTGAATGGGAATTTTATAGAGCAGGTGATAAAAAGTAATTGAATGTTTGCCAATAATTGACTCAAAACTTGCTAAAATTTCTTCAAAATATTTCCTTCACGTATTGTGAAAACTATCGTTTTACAAAAATATTCAAATGTTTGACTTAATTAAAAAGTCAATACAAAAATAGGAACTTAAGTCTAGTCTTCTATTGATTTTACTGATTGATTAATAAGCAAATAGATTGTGAATAGTAAAGGCCCCAGGCTCCTTCTCTGAGGTACACCGGAATTGTCAGTACAGCTGTTCGACTGACGTGAACCAAATTAAATAAAAGAGCGGTTAAACCAGTAGGCTTTAAACCAGACAACGAATCATGTGTAGAAGCTGCTAAGCAATTGACTTTGGCTAACAAGAAATGATGGTCAACACTGTCGAAAACTGGCCTTAAGGTCAATGTAAATTCATTCCGTTTCGTGTTCGTCATCACCTTGATACAGAGCGATAAAAAACTAACAGGATTTTTATCGGTCAATCTCAATGCATTTTCAAGAACTGAATTATTATTATTAACATAAAAATTGCTTTTAAAATCCAATAATGTCACATTATACACGTCTGCGACCAGTACCTAACCAAGTATGGTGAGGTCGTTGAGAAACAGTGTCAAAAATAGCGACCCCATATTGCTCCCTTGCTTCAACAACCAGTGCAATGGTGTTCATAACTACAGGATTCAAGCTCTACTGATGTATCGAAACTATTCTTGCTTTTCTTACGTTATTATTTTCGTAACGAAAACCTACGCAAAGAGAGGCAAAATTTAAACAATTTTGCCCGTTTTTAGTCATCGAATTGTCGAACTTTAACTTCTGTTACATGCTAGAAACGTTTACACTCTGTACACTCATGTATCGAGTTCATCAGGCTGTGGAGCCGAGTGATTACCAGCCGAGAGCCGGAGTGGCTCTTGCCGTATCAAGAATTCCTCTCCATTGTACTCGGTCCTGGGCTACTCGTCGCCAATTCGTTGCGCCTCTGGACACACGCAAGTCGGTTTCAACCTGGTCGATCCATCTAGCACGTTGAGTCCCTCTATTCCTAGTGCCGGTGGGGTTCTTGAAGAGAACGGATATCACTGCACAGTCGTCTGGCATTCTTGCGAGGTGACTGGCCCACTGTAGTTTCCCAACTTTCGCCAGGTTTACGATGGAAATTTCTCCAAGTAGTGCCTGCAACTCGTGGGTCGCAAGCCTACGCCACTCTTCGCTATCCGTTTGTACTCCGCCTAAAATAGTCCGCAACACCTTTCGTTTAAATACGGTAACTGCACGTATGTCTTCCGTGAGCAAAGTTACAGTCTCAAGTTCTTAGAAGACTACCGCACAGTGGGACCATTCTGGAAAAAGGCGGTCAAAAGTCTTTTCTCGCTTTTCCTGACGTTTTCGAGCTTAGGTGTCTTAGGAGAAGTTTCATAAAAAAGTATTTTGCATCTAATGACATTTTCATATAATTGGATATTAAAGGGATAACAAATTTGAAAAAATTTATTTTTTAAGCTGTTAAGATCGACTGAAGTACATATATTGTATTGCGGATTTTCGGCTTTCCAGTCAGTTTTATATTGAAAACGGCTTTTTTATACTGCCTGACGTTTCGGCCTTTGGTTTTGGCCTTTTTCAAAGGTAACTGCAATAGTTTGTTTATTATAATAACAGGATATAACTTTAACACATTGAACATAAAAATATATTTTTGACTTCTACTCACTACGGTTACGTTTTCTTGTCTAAACGTTGATTGCCAACGGAAGGAAGTTCAAATTTAAATAGCTCCAATTGCATTGGTTTGGTGACAAAATAATGTACACACCTAAACCTTTTGACCATAGTGCACAACTGAATCGTTTTTAAAAAATGGTGCGCAAAAATCGATCAACTGCGGTGAGCTGAAACAGGGCTATTAGGGTTGTGGACTATGATAGACACTCATGAGAGTTGTATAGGAGACGGTAGACTTTGCTGTGCTCTTTTCGATTGCTTATTGTTTTTGATGGTATGTAAGATGCCTGCGTACGTACTGCTCAAATTGTCTACATCGCTACGATAATTAACAGTGTTGGGAGTGTTAGTAATGTGACACATCTCAAGTATTGGAAGAGCTGTGGTTCGATAACTGCGGTCAATTATTTTAGTTTTGTTTACATCGAAATTGTGTTGGTGTTGTATCATATGGTCAATTAAAGCTGTTCTGTCACCTAGTTTAGCTGCTTCTGTATTCGTTTCTACTAGTCTAGCATGTTTACTTATATTAGATTTGTGTCCACTGAGACGGGTTTTCAGCTGATTTCTTGTCATTCCAATGTAGCACTTCTCGCAGTCGGCACACGGGATGCTGTATATTACTTGGGACTGTTGCAGCGGTGGTATTGGATCTTTGACAGGTGGTAGCAGGTGTTTTGTCGTTTTTATCGGTTTGCTGGCAAGCTTTACGTTGGGGTAGCTGGCTTGGAAGGTTTTGTTTATTCCTGTGCTGAGTTGTGGAATATACGGAATTGCGCGATACGTGTATTGTTTTTGGCTGGACGGTGCAGTGGTTAGCTGTGATGGGATATGCTGTTCGATTTCTGTACTGGCAGCTTCATCGGATTGGAGCGGTGGTGGTTCTGGCTGATGAGTTTCGATGCGATTTTTAATTCGGTTTAGCAGTCTGTTGATCAACGCCGTCGGATAATTATTCTGGCGTAGATGTTGAAAAATGACATGTTTTTGCTGATCAGATGATTTGTTGGTAGTGATCTTGATGACACGATTGATAAAATTGGTTGCAACATTGATTTTCATGTGCATAGGGTGGAACGAGTGGTAGTTGAGTAGCCGGCCGGAGGCGATACTTTTGGAATACCATTGAGTAGTGATGCTTTGGTTTTCATTCCGGATAACAAGTGTATCCAAAAAAATTAAAATTTATACTTCAAATCCATTTTTAAAGCAAATAAAGCAACATATGATATATACACCTTCTAGAAAGCTACGTATTTTGATAGTATCCAAAACTTTCGTATCTTCGTGCAACGTAAGAACTATTGAACTAATAATGTGATGTATATACTGGACACTATCACTTGTTGTTCTTACAAAATAAAATAAACATTTACCTTATTCGCCAACCGGTTTCGGGTAGATGTTACCCATCATCGGGGCTAGGTCCAACTCCTGGTTGGACCTAGCCCCGATGATGGGTAACATCTACCCGAAACCGGTTGGCGAATAAGGTAAATGTTTATTTTATTTTGTAAGAACAACAAGTGATAGTGTCCAGTATATACATCACATTATTAGTATCCAAAAGTTTGTAGAACATGTCGAACCTGTTAGATGAGGTTTTGTGTACAAGAAGTTTAAAAAACTGATTTTAAGGGGGTCACGAAAGAACGTCAATTATATCTCGCAAAGCATATGATGCAGATACATAGTATCTTCGGCAAAGTTTAATGAAATTCAAAGTTGTACAACTTTGCCGAACACATGACCATGCTATCTAGTTTCTATAAAAAATTAATTTTTTCAAATTTGTTATCCCCTTAATATATAATTATATTAAAATGTCATTAGATGCAGAATACTTTTTTATGAAACTTCTCCTAAGACACCTAAGCTCGAAAACGTCAGGAAAAGCGAGAAAAGACTTTTGACCGCCTTTTTCCAGCGTTTGAGCGTTCCTGATTAGCGTTTTGTACATCGTCAGCTTTGTGTGGTGGCATATGCTCCTTGATCGAAGTGTCTTGCGGTTGGAAAGTAAGCTCGATTTTCAGCTTGAATGCGTCGTTGAATCTCCTTACTCGTCAGCGGTGACGAGAGATCCAAAATATACGAATTCATCGCCGTCAATAGTCACTGTCCGTGAAAGGCAAACGATGCTTTCTCTGCAGCCTCTTCCTACCATATATTTGGTCTTCGACGCATTGATTTGTAATCCTATCCACCTTGCCTCCGTTCTTAGTCTGGCGTAGATTGCCTCCGCCGTCCCACGGTTTCTAGTAATGATGTCGAGGTCATCTGCAAATGCTAGGAGTTGGCTACTCTTGCTGAAGATCGTACCTCGCGGTTCGATGCCCGCTCGCTGGATCACACCTTCAATAGCGATATTGATTAACACACAACCCTCTGCGCGATTCGAAGCGGCTCGAGAGTGTCCCCGAAACGCGCACCTAGCACATCACTCGCTCCAGGGTAGCCGCGTTTGATCAGCCGCGTCAGCTTGTCCGGAAAACCGTACTCGTGCATTGTCTGCCATAGCTGTGCGCGTTCAACTGTATCGTATGCTGCCCTGAAATCCACGAAAATATGATGCGCGGGCACGTTGTACTCTCGACATTTCTGGAGGATTAGTCGGAGAGTAAAATAGATACTGCCCGACGAATTCTCTTGCTATTGGGGATAGATATAGATATTGATTGGAGATAGATCCTAAAGGCATTAGGTAGAATAATGGCTTGGATTCAGCGGAATTTCCAGAGATAGAAATAGTTACGAAGAGCGTACATTTCTGCGCCAGTTCCTCAAGTTGGGCTATGTTTCAGTAGCTATTAGGAGACGGAAGTAGATTTTGATTTTGAAGGTTTACATCTCTATTCTAAATAAATTTTGAAAATGATTCCAACCTATAACGTGTCTGCTTTATTTGGAAATAGGTTCCAAAGAGATGAGAGATTTGAAAAAAAAACAGGTGAGAAAGTGATATGAAAGATGAGAGCTGGAAGGAAAGATGGAAAAATTCAGGAGACAGAGAGTTGGCGAAAGATAGAAATAGGAAAAAGAAAAATAAGAGTTGGGGCAGAAAAAAGAAAAAACGAGTGAACGAGAAATAAGCGAGATAAAGAATAGTTCTAGTGTGAGAGACTTTTGCGGGGAGAAAGAGTTGGAGAGAGTAAGGTTGAGCTTAAGTAAGAAAGACTTGGGGAACAGAGCGAAGAGAGAGTAAGATAACGAAAAAGTTGCAAAAAGAATAATTGAATAGAGAAAGAGTTGAAGAAAGAAAGAGTTGGAACGAGAGAGTTGGTGAAGAAAAAAGTTGGAAAGATGAAAGATATGTTGAACGAAAAAGTTGGAGAGAGAAAGAGTTGGGGAGAGTTAGAGAGCAAGAGTTAGGAAGAGTTAAAAAGTAAGAGCTGAGAGGCTTAAAGTGTAAGAGCTGGGAAAGTTAAAGAGTACGAGAAGGGAGAGTTAGAGAGTAACAGTTGAGACTCGGGGCGAGTTAAAGAATAAGAGTTGGGAGAGCTAGAGTCCCAACTCTTATGGGAGAGTTAAAAAGTACGAGTAGGGGAGAGTTAGAGAGTTGAACAGTTGATGAACCTGAATCTGGTTGGTGATAAAAATGTGGTCCAAAATCAGGTCTAGAGTCTGATGCAGTAATAGACGGCTTAGTGGTGTAATTGGTTAAACAGCACACTCGACTAGAGATTGAGAGCTGTGAGTTCGACTCTCACCTTCGCTAAGTTTATGTATTTGGCCTTTTCAGCAACATTTAATTGGAAAGTTTTCTTTTTAATTTAATTTCAGTTGTGGAGAGCTAGAGAGTTGGGAGTGCTAGAGAGTAAGAGTTGGAGAGGGTTAGAGTGTAAGAGTTGGGAGACTTAAAGAGTAAGAGTCGGGGCGAGTTTAAGAATAAGTGTTGGGAGAGTAAGAGAGTAAGAGTTGGGAGAGTTAGAGAGTAACAGTTGAGGAGAGTTAGAGAGTAAGAGTTAAGGAGAGTTAGACAGAGCCGTGGCGTGAAATTGTGGAGCCCATGGCGAAGGCCCTTTAGCACTTTATGCCTTTTGCACTCCCCCGTTTCTTACATCAGTGCAGTTCCATGTACATTATTTATGATAAAATTTTAAACCACGAACCAGATTCTGAAACTGCACTATATTCCGGACCACACTTTTTAACAGATTTTGTTGCAAATTTTGGAACAAGATTTTGGACCACATTTTGATCATATTTGGACCAGATATTAGACCACATTCTGTGGTGAATGACCAACTGGCTAAAACCACATTAAAAATAAAAAAATAAAAAATAGACCCCATTCTAATCCAAACCAGATTTTGGACCTGGACCAAATAAAGAACCTGGACCAAGATATAAATCAAATTTTGGACCACATTTTTGATTAGATTTTTTGATCCAGATTTTGGACCTTGGGTAGATTTTGGACCAGTTTTTCTTAAACCATTTCTTCTCTCTTTCCATCATTTCTTAAACCACCAACCAAATTTTGTAGTTAAGTGGACCACATTTTCTAGCAACTTTTGTTTTAGTTTTTGGAATAGATTTGGACTAGATTCTAGAATTTCAAACCACATTTCAATCAGATCAGATTAGATTTTTGACTGGATTTTGGATTAGATTTTAGTAGACCCATCTTTTAGACCGAATCTGGCCCACATTCTGTACCAGCATCAGATTTTGGACCCCATTTCTATCAGTTTTGGACCAGTCTTTAGATGAGATTTTGGAACACATTTTGAACCTTGTTTTTGATCAAATTTTGGATCAGATTCTGGACCTGAATTGGAAGCTGCATCTGACTCTAGACCTGATTTTGGACCACATTTTCGTCATATTTGGACCAGATTGTGGATAATATTGATTCACTGTGTACCTTGTCCTAATTCTGGATATTTTTTATAAGATTTTAGGCCAGAATTTGAATGAAACTTGGGTCCAGGGTCTGGTATTGGACACAAACCAAATTTTGGGCCACATTTTTGATCAGATTTTAAACCGATTTTGGATCCGGTTTTGAACCAGATTCTAGATCTGGATTGCGGACCACTTTTTTGTCAAATTATGCTCCAGATTTTGTAACAGATTTGGACTAGATTCTGGACCACATTTTGGACTACATTTTTATCAAATTTGGAACAGATGTAGGATAATATTTTACACCACATTTTTTATCAGATTTTGGATTTTGTAGGACTAGATTTTGAACCACGTTGTGGACCTGGAGCAGATTCGGGACCAAATTGGGGACCCCTTTGTTAATTAGATTGTAGTCCAGATTCTGGATCGAATTTTGGGCCAGATTTTCAAGCTGGGTCAGATTATAAAACAGATATTAGACAATATTTTTGATCAGATTTGGACCAGATCAGATGGACCATATTTTGGACCTGAACTATATCGCGGACATTTTTTCCCAAATTATGTTCTAGATTTTAGAACTGATTTGGACTAGATTGTAGACCATGTCTTGGACCACACTTTTTATCAGATTTTGGACCTAGATTCTAGACCCGGTTCTAGAGTCGTGGCAGAAGACTTGATTTGCTACCCCCTCGTTTCTTAAATCAGTGTTCCTTTGAAGTTTTATTTTTTAGAATTAGACTGTCATACGTGATTCATAGCCTCCCGGTTGGCTTCGAGGTATGACGCTGGCCTAATAAGCCAGTCGTCGTATGTTCGAATCTCGGCTGGGAGAGGCTGTTAGAGTCAATAGGATCGCAGCAACTGGCCCTGCAATTGTCCTGTACTCTAACAGCTGACTGCGAAATCTGTCGTATAAAAACAGAAGTTCAAGTTTCGATAACGGAATGTAGCATCTAGGCTTTGCTTTACATGATTTGTACATCTTTCTATATCCAGTACTTTGCTACAATCGAGTGTACCTTACTGAGCTACAGGCCGTTTTTGGCGCCCCCTAGAGCTAGCGCCCTTGGCATGGGCCAGTCTGGACATCTGTACGCTACGGCGCTGGAGTTAGAAAGTAAGAATTGGCGAGTAACAGTTGGGGAGAGTTAGAGAGTAAGAGTTGGAGAGGGTTAGAGAGTAAGAGTTGGGAGAGTTAAAAAGTAAGAGTCGGGGAGAGTTAGAGTGGGGAGAGTTATAGAGTGAGAGTTGGGGAGAATTAGAGGATAAGAATTGGAGAGAGTTAAAGAGTAAGAGTTGGGGAGAATTAAAAAGTAAGACTTGAGGACAGTTAGAGAGTAACAGTTGGGGAGAGTTAAAGAGTAAGTGTTGGGGTGAGTTAGATAATAAGAGTTGGGGATAGTTAGAGAATAAAAGTAGAAAAGAGAGAGAGGGTTGGAGAAAACGAGAAAGAGTTGGGGGGGGGCAGAGAAAGAGAGAGTACAATGAAAAGATAAGAAAAATTTAGAAAAAGAAATGAGAATGTTAGATATAAAGATTAGGAAAAGAAACTGAAGACAGAGGGTAAAAATCTGGCTTTGGCAAAAATTACATAAGGATTCACAGGTATCGGGTGCTACATCCCCCCCCCTCTCCATATAGATCTCTGCGAGTCATCTTAGAAGGAGATTGCTTTCAGCTGGGAGTTGTGTTAGGCGCTTTTTGTCCGGTGTGAGTTTTTGAGATTTATTCAAACGTACACCAACGAGCGGATTTTGATTCTAACACTGCTCATCAGTTTAGATAATTTTCCCAGTCTTTTTCAAAAGTGACAATGTAATCCACTGCTTTAACGTGTTTCCTTAACGATGCATTTGTTAGAGCCCATAAAATTTCAGCGCGCGACAGTTTGGAGAAATCTTTGGTACGAATGCGACTCCATTGGCTTTGTACCAGCCTATCGTATCCTACATGTCACGTCAGTTTCCTGGTGATAGCCAAGTTAACGTTCACCAACGGGATAACAGCCATGTTGCACCGTAAATACAACAAATAGCCTAGCTTTATTCTGTAAAATTGTAGATAATAACTAGCTCTACTTAGCTTTTTCCAATTCTGCCTGACGATACAGTCACATTAATAAAAAATTGAGTCTAAGTGATCGTGCCATGTCTGGCTACCATCAAGTTTGTCAAGAAAGATGCATAGAACAATTAATATTGACCTAAAAAGCCATCTATTTTTACTCAATCGCATAGTTTTAACAGACAAACGAGGTTAGAGAGAGAGAATAACCATTACATCATCACATCATAACAAATGAAAGGTTAGGAATGTATCGACCGACGCATTCACTATAATTTTCGATTTCATCATCAACGTTTAACGTTGAGCATTTTCAAACCATATTACCTAGTACCTAGTAGCTAGTACTTTATTTTATGTGTTTTGTGGTGTATAATAAAACATTTTATCTTCCGTTTCAAAGTCAATTCGGTGTTCTTTGCAAATTCCTCAAACTAAAACGACGACGAACTAATCGCGCACGTTTGTTGGCAATAAAACAAAATAACATAATAAAAATTCCAGTAAATAATTGGGTTTATTCCATCAATTGTACATTGCCTCCTATGACATTCCCACACAATTTATGTGTAGTTCTAGTTTGACTTTGACATCGAGTGAAGTATAAAATATGTGGAGCAGCAGACTGCTACCGCACTCTGATAAATACTGGTACCGGTGGGCTTATTTGAAGGACAGTCCCCTGTCACACGGTCAGCTCGTTATTAACAGTGAATTAGATCTTATTTTTAAAAGTGTGTATGCAACATTAAGACTTAAAAATAGCTGTAATTTCAAAACTAGTAGGAAACTGTCTTAGATAACTGATTTTTATACGACCAGGAAAAATTCTTTGTTTAAAAACAGTAGTCAAATTGGTCCCAATAAAAAACATGTTTCTCAAGGGAATGCGGCATAAAAGCTTTGCTTTTTTATGTTAATAGCTAGTTCTACCCGAAGAACAGAGAAAACAGTCAGCAACAAACTAGCTCCGCACACGCAAACAAGTGCCGTTTATAATGTTTCCCTTAGACCGCCAGCCGGCTATGTTCAAAGCCCTTCCCAATACAATGTTTAGCAAATGGGCACACGGAGTAAATGTTAAGTTCATGATTTTTTATGCAATCGAAGCCGCTTAAGTTAGGAATGTTTCAACACGTCAAGCAACCGCCCTTCTACTCTGTTCCCAAGCAGTGTCTGTGGCCAAATCATATGGCTCTTTCCCATAGCTAAAAGCTTACCGAAACAACAAACGGGGAATCGAAATAACTTCATTTGCTGCTTTTAGATAGGTGGGTGCAAAAAATGTCCTTTCTGTCGAGTCGAGTACACCCTCGCGCTAATCGCACATGGGACTTCCCCCTGCTTGGGTTGACTCTAAACCGCACGAATATCGATTTTCCCAGTCTGTCGACGTTCGTTGATGATAAAGTTACTTGAAAGATAAAGTTGGTACTGAACTATTTATTTTAGGTGTACCAAACAGAGAGAACGAGCCATTACGGCAATCAAACAAATGTGTCAGGGGCAAGGTTTTGTTAGCTAGTAAAGCCTTATCGTGCCGCCGATAAAACCGAAAGCGAACGCGAACACAGAACGTCAATTATGGCTGGCTGGCAGTTGCGTGCACGTCACCGACCGCTGCTGTCCGCCTCCCCGTTGGGACACCGTTAAATGAAACGGAAATTTTCGACAGTCACGAACGAAACCCCGGGAATGGGCTCACTTCCGCGACTAATTGAATGCGCATTATTAACCCGGGTCGGACGGTTTCGGCTCGATTTAGTGGTGGGAATATTTATCTTTATATTTATATTCTTCTTCAAATCGGACCTAAAAATGGGAGCTAAGTTGCGAAAATGCTTGGACGACCCCGGTCCAAAGGCAGTGGAATTTCTCCAATGTACAGCTAACTTCCGCGATGAACCCGTGACAACCTATAATGATCGCCCCATATGAAGAGGGTCGGACTTTGATGGTCCACTATTTTAGTGGGACACAGCATTCTGATAAATCGCAGCTTTCGCGAGTCAACGTTTCTTTCTGCTTGTTGTTCCCTTTGGCTGTTTTTCAAATGTGTGACGTTTGATTGGTCCCAGATTGTGCGGATAATTGCGGTGTGCGCGCAAAATAAACTAAACAAAATCGCACACAGCAAGAAGGACACCACCTCAGCGTTGAATTAGGTCGGAAGATTTTTGCTGGGCAAACCTGGCGAACGGTTATGCGAAGGCAATTTGTCTACTTCAGGCAAAGGCAAAGGCGAATGTTGTTGTGAATGATGAGAGCAAAAACAGAGCCCGACCGATTCGCGTGGTTGAGTCATTTCGCGATTCCGCACACATGGACACATGTTCCGAGAGGAAAAACCTCGTTAAGATGTCGCGAGAATGAACGCTACTTTTCCGGAGCTGACAGCTGGAAAGCCAATGAATTATAGACCGCTGACGCCGCGGCGCTATTTGGTGCTAGCTAGCTAGCTAGTTCAATGGCACTGAACGAACGAACGAGCGGACGAACGCAGCACAAATTATCCACTTCACGGACCCAATCAATCAATTGCACGTTTTTGGAAGGAAAAACCGTGGCAACAATTCTGTGTCATTACCGGCTCATTTATATATCTCCGAGCGCGCGGTTCCATTGTTTGCCCTAAAAGGAGCTGACATGTTCCACATTAATCGGCCAGGTTCAACATTCCTGAGGTGAATGGCCTCTACACAGGCAGCGCGAGCCTCCGAACTTTTTCAAAGCAGCTGCAAAAATCACCCTTCACCACGAAGGCTCAACGCTCAACGGTATGGTCCGGACCGACTGCTCGGTAGTTGGTAGGCTAGCAAATTTTGCCAAAGCAGATTTTTCCAAAAAGATACCGCTGGCAGAGCCTAGAAACATGTTAATTTCGAAACACATTGCACACACTACACATTGCTGCTCCCGCTTTGCTGGGCCGGGCCGGGCCGGGTTGTTACCTATAGTCTAGCACTGTTTACCGCTCGTTCCGAATGGGGGTCTACGGAATGCCTTCAAATTTTAACCGCTCAACAGCGCAGCCCGATCAACGGTTAGGGAAGGAGACCGATTCGAGTAGCAGCCACCGATTAAACGAGATGAAAAAAAATCATGTGAGCAGGTTCGCTGCACTGTAGGTGAAAAGCTCAACTAAACGTCAAAATTGTTTGTCTATTTTCCATGATTCCATGGAATCTACACAGAGATAATGGTATACTTTTACAAGGCTAGGTATTGGACTAACTAATATAGCGGGTGACGGTAGTTTAGTTAGTAAAACATTCGGGTACCAACCGAGAGAGCCTTGCTGCGAACCCCACCGGCCATTGCCCAGATATATGTTTGATTTATATGAAATTTTCCAGTTTGTCTAATTTTAATTAGGCCATTACAAATATTTTAAAAAGTTTTTGTCCCCCGGTGTTGGACCACTAAAGGGGGGGAGGCGAAAGAAAAACAAGAGAATTTTTTAATCAAGCAAAAAAAATATGGATTTTAGGCATTTTTACTTAAAGTTTAAACGTGAAAACCAAACCTATTCTTGCTTTTAATATAAACGCCATTATTTTCCATGCAAAAATCTACGAAAAAAAGATAAAAACGAAAGAAATTTTTTTTTGTCGATTTTCGGAAATTCCACTGTTTGAATTCCCATTTCGATTTCGTGCTAGAAGCGTAAACTCAACTCGTACGCTCATTTTTCGAGTTTTTCAGGCAATAGAGTCCACTGAGAATCGATTTTATAAAAAATATAACTCATATCCTACAAATTATTTTTTTGCCCCCCGATTTTTCAAACCAATTTCCAAGGGGGGGTGACAAAAACTTTAGAAATAATTTGCATTGGCCTTCATTATGCTTTACATCAGAATTCCTCCCTTTCCAAAATAGTTTACGTTATGACCGTATTTAGTCATAAACAAGTAAATAAAAAAAGAATTAATAGAACAAAGTTAATAGCCAAATGTCAATATTTTTCAAGCTTAAAATCAAAACTCAAAAATCCAAAGTCCTAATTTAAAAGTCAAAAGCCTTAATTACTTTACTTTAATGACCGACAATTCATATTAGTGGATCCTAACTGAATGTATTAGTGCTTAACAAAATTTTGGGTTTGTGGCTGCCAGTCTCAAGTCACCCTGGACTCCTGCTGCGCGTGCATCTTCGTCGATCGCACACTCCCAGCGAGTGCGTGGTCTACCTTGAAACCGACGGCATCGCCCAGGTTCTCTGCTGAACACTATGTTCGCTGACCTTTCTTCTGGCATTCGGGCTACATGTCCAGCACACTGTGACCGCCGGCGCCTAATCAGCTTCACAATGTCATCATATTTATACACCTCGTACAACTTGTGGTTCATGCGTCTACGCCATTCGCCGTTTTCCTTCTTGCCGCCAAGTACTCACCGCAAAATTTGTCGTTAAAATACGCCAAGTATACGCCGATCTGCTTCTCTCAACGTCCATGACTTATAACCGTAGAGAACCACCGGCAATATTAATGTTTTGAACATAGCTAATTTTGTACGCGTCCGAAAATTTCGTAACCTCGTACCGTTCCTCATCTATTTCCACCTCAGATCCAACATCAATCAGACTTCCACGCTATCTGCCAGCAACCAACGCGTTGCAACGTTCCGAATCGAACGAGAAGTCAACCATGGCTACTTAGACGCCAAAGAGTATGAGAAACATAGCATTCAACGCTTACGTCGCACACGTAGGCGTAAAGGAAACAGCCGCCAGTGCTGTATGCAGACATTCTGCTACCTACACGCTCGCGCGCGTACATCCTCACATCGTCTTCCTTCATAGCTTATTCTCGAGTCAAATAACTCCCGAGCATCAGCTGCCCGTGAGGCATAGTGGTGCGCTGGGATACAGGTTTACATTACTTTTTTTTTCTTCATTTTCGCCCTCGTTTCTACTCACGGGCGGGAGCGTAAATGCCTGCGAGTAATCGATTTCATCAGCTCGGGCTGCAACGAAGGACGGGGGTGACGACCGTAGCTGTTAGCTAAATATACACTCGCAAAAACTCGTTGCAACGCATGAAGAAATAAAAGCGAGAGTTTTGAAGGGATACTTATGCCGGCGTATTCGTTAGAATGAGTATGCGTGTGTAAGAAAATTAGACCACACGAGTGTTGGTTTCGCCACACTGCCAGCAACCATGTACTTCGTTTTGGCAGTGTTAAAGATCAGTCCGATTCTCGCAGATTGTCTTTTGCAAGGTACAAATGCCTCTACAATAGCTCTACGATCAACACCAACAATGTCGATGTCATCCACAAAGTCTAGGAGCATGTGCGATTTAGTGATGATGGTTCCATTCCTTTGCACGCCTGCTCTTCGTATCGCCCTTTAAAGTGCCATATTAAACAGTAGGTTAGCGAGTGCATAGCTTTGTTTCAATCTGCCTAACATCACGGATGCATCTGACATTTCACCAGCTATTCTAACCCTTGATTTTGATTTGTCTAGCGTAATACAACACAGTTTTATTAACTTGGTCGGAAAGCCGTGTTCGAGCAATATCTGCCATAATTCATTTCTTTTCACTGAATCGTACGCTGCCTTAAAACCCACAAACAGATGGTGAGTCCACAAGATGTATTCCCGAAATTTCTGGCTTTAGTTTTCAGAAGGTCGCATAATCAACCCTTTTGCATGCATTATGCGACCTTCTGAAAACTAATGCCAGATTTGTTAAAGATTTGACGCACGGGGAACATTTTATTCTTAGTCGATCTTCCTTTTCGAAAACCACAATGGTAATCGCCGACAAAGGATTCTGATTACGGTTTCAATCTGTTGAACAGAATACGGGAGAGTACCTTATAGGCGTAATTTAGAAGTGTTATGCCCCGATAGTTACTACAATCGACTCGGTGTCCCTTCTTTTATATATCGGGGAAATGAGACCATCAAGCCAGTCTGAAGGCATTTTTTCTTCCATCCAGATTTTTTCGATGGTGGCATGGATTACTTTGTGCAGCTGCTGTCTCTCCACTTTTAGAAGTTCGGTGGTCGTGGGTGGCTCCACAGCTTGACCATCTTCCTCAATGCGTATTCTGTCCCGAGCAGGAGTGAAGCGCAAAATGATATCAAAATGTGTTATGGAAATCAAATGACTTGTTTCAAAATTTGGCCTTGTTTTGGCTGACATAGTTGGTAAAATAACAAAAAATAATGTCAAAATCTTGCTCCTTTAAGGCCAAAAGAATAACTACTTGTGTTATCTGAATAACAAAGCAATAACTTGACAGTATTCAGTGCTTAGAATAACATATTTTGGTATAATGAAGGTATTGAATAACAAATGCTGTAGCATATGACATATTAAAAAAATCAAAAGTTGTCCAAATTTGTAAGTCAAAGGTTGAACGTCAGAATTAAGAAGCCAATAGTGAAATTCTACTCAAAAGTCAATTGGAAATATGAACTGGAATTAAAATTGGTAAGTTTACTTATGATCGGAGTTTAAATTTAATTTGATTAAACTTGATTAAACTTGATTAAATTTGATTTTGAAATTCTGCTTGATAGTACTTGAAATTGTACATCAATTGGATTCGAAATTGGACGTAAATGGAATTTGAAACAGGATTAATTTTCATGCAATTAATTTGCTTGTCGCAAAAATACCGGGAGTACAAATTAAATCCCCTAGACTTTCGGATTACACCTTGAGATTTTGTTTTATTTTGACAAATCATCAAGATTGGGTACGCGTCTCAATGTGCCCCGCTCTGAGCACGTTAGTAAGTCCCTGTCCCAGTCCACTTACGTACAGTCTCTGTCTCTAGTTCGCTTGTGCCAAGTGCATATCCCAGTCCACTCAGGTCCAGTTCCACTCCACTTAGGTCCATTCCCTGTTCCACTCTACTTAGGCCCAGTCCCTGTCCAACTTCCCTTAAATCCAGTCCCTGTTCCACTTTACTTACATCTGGTTCCTATCGCAGTCCAACTAGGCCACTTCCTGTCTCAGTTCACTTATTTCCAATTCGTGGAGTCCAGTTAATATTCCAGACCACTAGTTTTTAGTTCCTGTTTCTTTCCCAGTCCCAATCACAGTCTACTTAGGTGCAGTGCTGTCCCAGTATGCTTGGGTTCAGTCTCTGTCCAAGACCTAAGTACCAGTCTCTATCTAACTCCCCTTAAAACTAGTCCTTGTCTCACTGTGCTTGAATTTAGTCCTTGCCTCACCCTACTTATATCCAGTAAATGTCCCACTCTATTTAAATCCAGTCCCTGTCCCAGGACAATTAAGTCCAGCCATGTCCCAATCCCCTAGGGTCCTGCTTTGTTTAACTCCACTTGAATCCAGTCCCTGCCTTACTCTATATAGGTCCAGTTACTATGCTACAATACGTAGATCCAGTCATTTCTCATTCCACTGCGTTTCACACCCTGTCCAACTCCATTTAAATCTAGTTCTGTCCCAGTTCAATCAGGTCCAGTTCCTGTAACAGTCCATTTTGGTCCGTGTTCCAATCTATTTAGGACCAGTCCACTTAGGTTTAGTCCCTGTCTGTTTCCTCGTCCCAGTCCTACCCAGCTAGCACCAACTCGTATATCAATGTACGAAAACTATCGTAAATATCTCCTAACAAACTCGAAATCGTAACTAAAGCTGGATAAAGTGGGATCAAGTTGATTTTTTGTCGTATATAATGATAATGATTGACATACATACGATTTTCAGCACAAAATCGTAGAGTAGTACGGAGCGACTCGCGTTCAATCGGATATTATCGTATATAAATACTTATATAGTCGTAACGCTCAAAATTATTCGTAATCACGTATATCGCCTCCAAAATAGTACGGATATGCCAATTTTGCGCATGAAATACGATTTATTTAGCATGTATATCTGTACGTAATGCTGATTTTTGCCTGTTTTATACATATGAAAATGCTAGCTGGGTAATCCTAGTCTACTTAGGTAATCCTAGTAATCCTAGTCTACTGCCATAATCCTTTTATGTCTAGTCCTGTCTGACTTCACTTAAATCTAGTCCCTGTTCCACTATACTTAAATGCAGTCCTTGTACCAGTCCACTTTGGTCAAGTCTCTGTCCCACACTACTTAGTTCCAGTTACCGTCCCAGTCTACTTAAGCTCAGTCCCTGTGTCAATCCTTTTCGGTCCAGTTGCTGTCCCATTTTACTTTGGTCCAGTCTTTGTTCTAATCTACTTGAATCCAGTTTCTATCCCAATCCACTTAGGTCCAGTCCAATCCGTATTCCAGTACACTTTGATCCCGTCCCTGTCCCAATCTACTAAGGTCCGGTTACTATTGCAGTCCACTTTATTCTAGTCCCTGTCTCTTATCCAGTCCCAGCCCCAATCATAGTCTAGTTAGGTCCAGTCCCTGTCCCTGTCCACCTAGGTCCAATCATGTTCCAATCTACTTAGGTTCAGTCTCTGTTCCAATCTATTTAGGTCCAATACACCTAGGTTTAGCTCCGGTCTCTTTTCTAGTCCAGTCCTAATCTTAGTCTACCCTGGCCCAGTCCCTGTCCCAGTCACTTATATCCAGTCCATGTCAAACTCTACTTCAATCTAGTCCCCATACTAATCTATTTTGGTCCAGTCTCTGTTCCAATCTACTTAGGTCCAATCCCTGTCCCAGTCCACCTATATCCAGTCCCTGTCCCATACTTCTTAAATCCAGTCCTTGTCCATGTCAAGTGTCTATCCAAATTAACTTATATCCAGTCCCTGTCCCACTCTACTTAGGTCCAGTACCAGTGCCAATCTACTCTGGCCCAGTCGCTATCCTATTTCACTTTGGTCCAATCTCTGTACCAATCCACTTAAATCTAGTTCATGTCCCTGTTTACTTAGTTCCGGTCCCTATTGAACTCCACATAAATCTAGTCCTTATCCCACTGTACTTAAATTTACTTCTTGTCTCACTCAACTTAGATCCGGTTAGTGTCCCACTATGCTTAATCCAGTCCCTGTCCCAGAACACTTAGGTTAAGGCCCTGTCCCTATCTATTTAGGTTCAGTCCCTGGTCAACTTCGCTTAAATCCAGTCTGTCTCACTCTATTCCAGTTACTGCGCTACTTTACATAGATCCATCCCCTGTCTCAGTCATTTCGGTTCTCTCCCTGTCCAACTCCATTTAAATCTAGTCCCTGGTCCAGTTCAGTTAGGTTCAGCCACTGTCACAGTGCATTTAGGTTCAGTCCCTGTTCCAATCTATCTAAGGTCCAGTCCACTTAGGTTTAGCCTCTCTTTCCTCGTCCCAGGCCTAATCCTATTCTACTTAGGTCCAGTCCCTGCCATAATCCTTTTCGGTCCAGTCGTTGCCCAATTTCACTTTAGTCCTGTCTCTGTACCAATCCACTTAAATCTAGTTCCTATCCCAATCCACTTAGGTCCAGTTCCTGTCCCAATCTACTCATGTCCAAACACTATTGCAGTCCACTTTTTGTTGTACCTGTCTCTACCCAGTCCCAACCCCAATCATATTCTAGTTAGGTCCAGCCCGTTTCCCTGTCCTCCTAGGTTCAATCAGGTTTCAATCTACTTAGGCCCAGTATCTGTTCTAATCTATTTAGGTCCAGTCCATTTAGGTTTAGTTCCTGTCTCTTTCCTTGTCCCAGTCCCATTCCAAGTCTATTTTGATTCAGTCCCTGTCCCAGTCCACTTAGGTCCAGTTCTTGTCGAAATCCAGTTGAATCTAGTTCTTGTTTTTTTTAATTCTATATTAGAGAGGTTTTCAGCCTGCGGCTGGTTCGCCTCTTAATCTAGTTCTTGTCTCACTCTGCTTAGGCCCAGTAACTATCCACTTTATTTAAATCCGGTCCTTATACCAGAAAACTTTGGTCCAGTTCCTGTCCCAGGCCATTTAGGTCCAATCCTGTCCCAGTCCATTTAGTTCCAGTTCCTGTTCCAATCTACCTAGGTCCAGTCCACTTAGGTTTAGTTCCTGTCTCCTTCCTCGCCCCAGTTCCAATCCTAGTCTACTTAGGTTCAGTCCACCTATCCCAGTCACTGTCCCACTCTGTTTAAATCCAGTTTTTGTCCCAGTCCACTTAGGTCTAATCTCTGTGCCACTCCACTTAAATCCAGTCCCTATCCAAATCAACTTATATCCAGTCCCTATCCCACTCTACTTAGGTCCAGTTCCTGTCTCAGTCCCCTTAGGTCCAGTCGCTATCCCATTTCACTTTGGTCCAGTCTCTGTACCAATCAACTTAAATCTAGTTCCTGTCTCTGTTTACTTAGGTTCAATTCCTGTTCCAGTCTATATAGAGTCAGTTTCCTAATCCAGTCCTAATCCTAAGTAAAGTCCCAGTCCCTGTCTCAGTCCATTTAGATTTGGTCTCTGCCCCAGTCTTAGGCTCAGTTGTAGTCTTAGTTTTAGTTCAAATTCCAACCCTGGACCTGGAACCCTGGTACTGGAACTGACCAATTCCAGAGTCCGTTACTCCGAGATGATCTACTAATCAAGTAGAGAGATTATTTATTATCAAACAATACTTTTAAGTTCGAAGCAAAGTCGAAAAATAATGGATTTTCATATTTTTTTTCGGAAGTTGGAATTGGAGTTAAGTGATGGGGTGGGTATTTTAGTATTTGAAGATATATTTTGCATTTTTTGGATGCCAAAAAAGTGATTATTATGCTGTTAAGAGTTGGACCATTTTTTTCAAAAGAAAGGTGTTTTTTCATCTTAAATCGATAATTAGGAGCTCATCATAAAATGAAAAATTAAGTTATCAAAACACGGTTACGTAACTATTTAGATCATTCATTTTTACATGCTGGAAGTCGGTTCAATCGGTCTGCGGTACACGTACCGCCAGCTGCAAAGACATGGTTTCGAGAAAAACGTGTTCAAAGTTTCGTACAGCAAGCCACTTCCTTTGAGATGACCCCACAGTTTTGGATTTTGTACTTTTTCAACGAGATCAGATCATCAAAAGATCCTTTTGGCAAGACATTTCTAAAGGTATAAGCGTCTCGAAAATGAAAAAAATAAAAATTAACCCCCCATTAACGTCCGTCTGGCACCGTTAAAAGTTGTCTATCGAGATCTGGTGCCATTTTGAAATTCAATATGGGGCTTGGTAATTTATCACTTTGAATGAAAAACTACAGTATAAAAGTTTTAAAATATTGTTGTTATAACTAAAATCAATAAAAGCAACATGCTCTATTCACACTCGACCGGGTTCGTTTTTGTTTCCCTTTACAGTGAAGAGGAAAGAAAAAATGGCTTAGCTTAGCATATATCAGTTGTTTTATGAGTTATATTTAAATGTTTGTGCAACAATGAAACAGACCATGTTTCAAGACGCATTCGGAAAAAGCGTATTTTCAGCGTAAATATGATGAATAGAACTTGAAAACAGCAGGATGTGCTATACATATTTCGTTCCGGGGTCAAACCCAAGCTTGTGAAGAAATACGCCGATACACGTGTTCCGGTTACGACTTGTGTGATCTTCATTAGTGCATAGCTGTCGTCCACAGTGAAGCAGACGTTGTAATAGAATGTAGCCTGATTTGTGCAACATAGTAATTGATTACTAAAACTAGCACGATCTAAAATGTTTGACTATGATTCAACTCTGAACCTTGTAAGCAATTTGTGTTTCATGAGCCACTTTTATGGCGACTTTTACTACCAATTCTGATCGTTGTGTGTCACTTTCTAAATGTGCAATAAAAACTGACTTGTTTACCTGCTAATTGTTACTTCTGCATTTAAACAGGGGGTGAAGTGACAGGAAAGGTAACCAATCACTCTGCTAAGAGATTACTCCGAGTCCACTGTCCGAGGATACTAGATCGATTTTGTGAAACAGTAAATAAACACCGGAGGAATACATAATAAAATGAAGGCACGGAATACAGTCAGTCGGAAGTCTTTTCTTAAATACACTTTGAAAGTGTTTTTTCTCGTTGAGCGCCGAGGAAGTTGTTTTTACGATGTTAATATCTGTTACGAGACCTGGTAAACTATAACGGAAACGAGTGAAGTTTGAAAGTTGCGCAATACAACTGGCCTGTTAAAGACTTGACCATTGTTGAGCGAATTCCTGTATCGATTCCTGGTGTGTTTGATACAATAGCTAGGAAAGACAAAAAAAAACTTCCCGACTATTGTTTCTCAAAATATTGAAATAATTTTATTTAAGCCATCCAATTTTAGTTTAATTCATTTCAATCATCATTAAACTAAACATTTTAATTTTGGTGATTAAATTATGCCCCTAACGATTGGCCATATATTTGAAATATTCGAATAAACGTGAGAGTATTCAGGCGTCTAACGAATAAAGCTTTTTGTCCGTCTATCGTTCACTATGGCTTCAATAGGTACCGCCGACTAGCTGGCTGGCTGGTCGGCCGGTTGCCCGGGCTAGCAAGCTGCTGTTCAATTAAGTTAAATCGAGTGCACGATCATAACTTTTGTCATAAAGCCTACAACAATAATTCCGCAAATTGCTGCCCGAAGTATCGATCTCAAACGATCGATCAGCAGCAGCCTTACCGTACTTTACTGCTCCCCGTGATCTGCGCGATGTCTAGTTCAATGCTGCTGTTGTGTCCTGTCCTGCCTGACTGGCATCAGGTGGAAAATAAAGCCATATAAAAACGCATCGCCAGCTTAACGTTAACGCAGTTGAATTAGACGCAGAAAAAAATTCCACCGCAACAACATCATCGGTCAAGATAATTGAACAATTACCGAGCCGAATTTGGCAGTAGTGCTCAATCACGCCGACTCCACATTGGCTCTATCTATTGATGGTGTTTGTGTTTGTGTGGGTGCTGTGCCACTACTGTTATCTTCCACGGCAATTGTATTGGTCAGGTGCGGTGCAATTACGGTGCGAATCAATCTATGTGACCTTCACCCCCGAAGGTGGGGATGGAATGGGCCGGATTTGCCACGGATTTGCCTTAACATCGTGAACTGTGATGGGCAAATATTGTATGGTGATCGAGGGCCTAAAGAAAATTGATGGTTAATTGTGATGATGATTATTTTGGGATAATACGTCGGTAATAAAGGCTTTCGAGAAAAAAAAAGTTTTTTTTGTCCGAGTTGATACGCATTATTGAATTTTTATTATACAGATAGATTGAAGATGGGCGAGTGAGTGCCAATTATGACAAAAAAGGTTTAAAACGATAAGTTTCCACAATCCCAAATAGCTCCCAAGTAATCTGCTAACCACTGGCGTGACCAGGCTGGAGCTCGCTGGGGCACGTGTCCCATCTTCTCTGTAAAATTTAATGTAAAACAAAATAATTTCTGTAACCTAGAAGCCTGCAGTTTTTAATTTAATCGGCCACTATTTTTGGGATAAGTAAATACACTAGAGTTCTCTTTTCAAGTCCATTTGCGAGATTTTTTTCGTTCACTATTTTACTTCCGAAATTTGAATTAACGCACTTTTTTTACATCCAAATTTTAATTAACGTCATCTCTTTTTACTTCCGAAATTTGAATTAACGTCCTCTCGTTTTACGCCCGAACTCAAATTAACGTCCTCTTATTTTACTTCCAAAATTTGAATTAACGTCCTCTCGTTTTACTTTTAAAATTTGAAATAATGTCCTCTTTTTTTACTTCCGAAATTAGAATTGACGTCCTCGTTTTACATCTTAAAAATTTGAATTAACGTCCACTTTTTCACGTCCACAATTTGAATTGACGTCGTCTTTTTTTACGACCGATATTAGAATTAACCTCCTCGTTTTACATCTGAAATTAGAATTAACGTCCTCGTTTTTTCGTCCAAATTATGAATTAACGTCCTCTAGTTTTACGTCCTAAACTTGAATTAACGTCCTTTGTTTTTACGTCCAAAATTTGAATTAACGTCCTCCTATTTTCGTCCAAAATATGAATTAACGTCCTCTAGTTTTACGTCCAACATTTGAATTAACGTCCTCTGTTTTTACGTCCAAAATTTTAATTAACGTCTACTTTTTACGTCCAAACACGATTGTGAAGAACGTGCTGCTCGAGCCACAAATGCTGATACGTCCAAACTATGAATTAACGTCCTCTAGTTTTACGTCCGAAATTTGAATTAACGTCCTCCTATTTTTGTCCAAAATATGAATTAACGTCCTCTCGTTTTACGTTCAAAATTTGAACTAACGTCTTCTTCAATACCACGAGGTCTTTCAACGTCTGTTCATTTTACGTGATTTTTTGTAGGTCCACTTTTTCACGTCCAAAATTTGAATTGACCTCGTCTTTTTTTACGTCCGAAATTAGAATTAACGTCCTCGTTTTACATCTGAAATTTGAATGAACGTCCTCTTTTTTCGTCCAAAATATGAATTAACGAACGTCCTCTAGTTTTACGTCCAAAACTTGAATTAACGTCCTTTGTTTTTACGTCCAAAATTTGAATTAACGTCCTCTTATTTTCGTCCAAAATATGAATTAACGTCCTCTAGTTTTACGTCCAACATTTGAATTAACATCTTCTGTTTTTGCGTCCGAAATTTAAATTAACGTCTACTTTTTACGTTCAAACTATGAATTATCGTCCTCTAGTTTTACTTCCTAAATTTGAATTAACGTTCTCTTATTTTCGTCCAAAATATGAATTAACGTCCTCTAGTTTTACGTCCGAAATTTGAATTAACGTCCTCTTATTTTCGTCCAAAATATGCATTAACGTCCTCTCGTTTTACGTTCAAAATTTGAACTAACGTCTTCTTCAAATACCACGAGGTCTTTCAACGTCCGTTCATTTTACGTGATTTTTTGTAGGTCCACTTTTTGACGTCCAAAATTTGAATTGACGTCGTCTTTTTTTACGTCCGAAATTAGAATTAACGTCCTCGTTTTACATCTGAAATTTGAATTAACGCCCTCTTTTTTACGTCCGAAATTAGAATTGTCGTCCTCGTTTTACATCTAAAATTTGAATTAACGTCCTCTTTTTTTCGTCCAAAATATGAATTAAAGTCCTTTAGTTTTATGTCCAAACTTGAATTAACGTCCTTTGTTTTTAAGTCCAAAATTTGAATTAACGTCCTCTTATTTTCGTCCAAAATATGAATTTACGTCCTCTCGTTATATGTCCGAAGTTTGAATTAACGTCCCCTTTTTATACGTCCGAAAGTTGAATTATCATCCTCTCTTTTTACACCCAAAATTTGAATTTGTCACATTCCAGCGTTACGGGACACTATGCCCATCCCGCAAATCAGATCCTATTGAACAAAATCCCTGGCATACAACTGGAAAGTAAATTCCCCTTTAGTCACAAATAGTCACAAATATAAGCTGTTTGCCAAAAATTTGGAGAAACTAGAGCCAGTTACACAGTAAAAATGGTTGCTAATTGTGTCCCCTAACATTGTAATGTGTGATTTACGTCTTTTTTCACATCCAAAAATTGAGTCAACGTCCTTTTTTCACGTCTGAAATTGGAATTAACGTCCTCTCGTTTTACGTTCAAATTTTGAATTTACTTCCTCTCGTTTTAAGTCCAAAATTTGAATTAACTTCTTCTTCTTTTACATGCTAAATTTGAATTGATTTCTTTTTTACGTCCAAATATTGAATTAACGTCCTCTTTTTATCTAATCGAATCTAATCGCACACTAACGCAGCCAATTCCTGAAAGGATCCTGGAAAATGACGAATAATTGAATCAATCAGTTTTCTTGTTGACGGCCAGGCCAACGGCCGCGCAGCATGCACCGCAGAGAGAATTCCAAAGACTCAAGTGGAACCAGAAATAATACCTAATTCCATTTAACTCCTTGAAATCGATGGGAAGGAAGAAAGCGTGGACCTCCCGTACCAAACGTTTTCCATATAGATAATCATTATTTACAGTCGTTGGGAGTATCTTTGCTAATAAAGGTTAAGTGATACTCCGGACCCTCTGGGATGAACTAATGGCTTTTAGACCAGTAGCCAGGTTGCAATTGGTCAAGGATATAGCGCCTAATTTCGCTCTCTGAAAATAGATTAGTTTGCCAAAAATATTGGTTTAAATAATATAACACTTGAAGATAAAGTCGCGTGGTTAAATGGTTGCCTAAAATTACAGTTGTAAGGATAGAAACTGAAAACCACACGATCCCGCACCTCCTAGCTTGGCTACTCAATTATTCAAATTGAAGTATTTCCAGGTATGGCCAAGTGGAGGCGCTAGGTAGGGATTTGGGATGGCTAGAGCTTTTTTGGTGCTTTTTCTTAGTTGCCTTCCCTATTTCATACCCCTAAATTAATGTCCTCTTTTTACGTCCAAAATTTGAATTAACGTCCTCACTAACTTCTTCTATTTTACGTTCCAAATTAGCATTATCGTCCTCTCTTTTTACGTCCAAAATTTGAATTAACGTCCTCACTTTTTACTTTGAAAACTTGGATTAACGTCATCTTTTTTTACTTCCAAAATTTTAGTTATCGTTCTCTTTCTTTACGACAGATTTTTTTACGTTCTTCCAATAATGGACGTAAAACGTGAGTTGAGTGTGATGCGTACAATTAGTATCAGGTTCAAGTCCAATTTCTATTCCAGTTATAATTTAGGTTGCTATTTTAGTTAGTCAAGCCTAATTTAAGCTCAAACTCAAGTTCAAATTCTAATTTCATTCCCAATTTCAACACTGATTTCAAGTCCAATTTTAAGTTTAGTTTGAAGACCAATTCCAAACACAATTTTAAGTACAATTCGAATCCAATTTATGTCCAATTTCAATTCCTACTTTTCAAGTCTAAAGTTAACTTCAACTTTAATTCTAACTTCTCCTTCAAGTCCAATTCTCAGCCTTGGACAGACTTGGGGCTCTAACTGCCCCACCTCGTGCTGCAAACAGAAATTCACGGAATTTCACATTCAAGTCCAATTCAAAACCGATTTAATTCCACCGATGGTGGAAAACTCTTTGAAAAAGCAGGAAAATTATATGCTGTCAAATGGAATTTGATTTGAAATATGTTTTCCTTGTTTGTGAATTTCAAATCGTTTGAAGATAAAATTTTCAAATAGCACGGAGGAAAACGTGACAAAAACTGTGGGCAAACCGGTCAGAAAAAGAGGCAAAATGTGAGAGAGAAAACGTTAAAAAACGTGACAAAATGGGAGATAAAACGGGAAATAAATAGTGAAAAGAAGAAAACTGGTGAGAAAAAAACGCGAAAAACGAGGAGACTGGTCAGAAAACGATGAACCGTAGAAGAAAGACGAAAAACGGAAGAGAGAAAATTTTGGACTCAGGAAAAGGGTTTCACGGGACAGGAAATGGGAAGGGAAAAGGAACAGAAATGCGTGAATAAACTTCGATTTTAAAGCTAGTGTCAACTGTAAGTCCAATTTTATAACCAATTTATTTCCACTATTAAGTTAGATGTTGGTGGAAAACTGCAAAGAAAAGTCGGAAAATAATTCTCTGTGAAATAGATTTTTTTGAAATATTTTTCTTGTTTGGCAATTTCAAATCTTATAATGATGAAATTTTCAAATAGCACGAAGGATAACATGACAAAAACTGGACAAACGGGTTGGAAGAAGAGGAAAAACGAGAGAGAGAGAGAGAGAGAGAGAGAGAGAGAGAGAGAGAGAGAGAGAGAGAGAGAGAAACTGGCATGTAATAAAGAAAAACGAAAGATAGAACGTGACAAAATGAAAAGGGAAAACGGATAATAAAAAGTGGAAACACAGAAAATGGGAGAGATAATGAGGGAAAAAACGAGGAGACTGGGCAGAACGAATGGAAGGAGATTGTATTTAAGGGACGAAGAAAAACGGAATAGAGGAAAGTTAGGCGTCAGGAAAAGGGCGATAAACGGGTCAGGGAAAGAAGGGAAAATGAACAGAACAAGAGGAAAAAAGAAGAAAAGCGAGACAAGTAAAGGAATACGAAACAGAAAACTAGAGAAACCAAACAGGAAAATCAAAATAATGTAAACCGAAAGAGGAAACGAAAAATGGGAAAAAAGAGTTCAAACGGGATATAAATGGAGAAATATGAGACAAAAAACATAAAAAATGGGACAGATAGAGCACGAAAAAGAGTGTAAGCAAATAGACGAAAAAATTAAAGATTAAAGGGGAAAAATGGATTCAAAAGCTGGGTAAACCAAAATAAGAAATAAGAAAAACGGGGCATCTAAAAGAGGAAAAAATAAAACGATCCCTGACGAAAACGAGAAAGAGGAGAGTGGGAGAAGGAGAAAAAGACGTAAACTGAGACGAAAAAAGGCAGTCAAAACAGAATAAAAACACAGAGAAGATACTAAACGAAAATTCAAAATGAGGAAAACGGCAGAAAAAGTGGGAGAAACAGAAATTAGAAAAATGCGAAAACTGGAATCAAAAAAAAAGAGAAGACAAAAGATTTGAAATTAGCCTTGGAATTCAACTACTTCGATTTTAAGTGTAACTTAAACTTCAAGTCCAGTCAATTTCCAATTTTAAGTTGGGTGACGGTGGAAAACTACAAAGAAAAGTCGGAAAATGATGTTCTGTCAAATGAAATTTTTTCATGTTTTTTCTTTGTCAATTTCTCATCTTTTGAAGATAATATTTTTAAACAGCTCTAAAGAATACGTGACAAAAATGATGAAGATAAGCGTGAAAAAGAGAAAAGAATAAAAACTGGCTTGTTTATTACAGAAAAACGAAAGAAAAAAAAAACATGACAGAATGAGAGGGAAAATGGAAAATAGAAAAAAGAACAAAAGTGCAAAAGATGCAAACGGGAGAGAACGAGCCGACAAACCCTGGACACTGGACAGAAAAAGAACAACGAACAAAGAAGAAAGACAAAAACCGAAACAGACCAAATTTAGAACTCAGTAAAAGGGTGAAAACCGGTTCTGGAGAAGGTAACAGGAACGCAGAACGAGAGAGGAAAAAGAAAAACGAGACTAGTTAGTCAGAAAAATAAGAAAAAAGCAGCAAAAATGGGCCAAAGAAAAAGGCGAAAAACGGGAAATAAACAAGAAAAACCGGAGAGAGCCAAGGACAAAAACGAAATCAAAAACAGAATGAATGAAAATAGTAAAAGAAGAAAAAACGGGGCATCTAAAAGAGGAAAAATGAGTCCGTTTCGAAAAGTTCCGTGACGAAAAATGAGAAGGTGGAGAGTTAGAAAAAGAAAACTGGAAACGAAAAACGGAGCCAAAAACTGAATAAAAAAAAAAGAAAAAGGTAAAACGGTGCATCAAAAAGAGAAAAGCGGCACAGATGAAGACGAAAAACGAAAAGGAAAGGAGATAAACAAACATTAGTAAAATGGAACGAAAAAAAGTATAAAAGAGAAGTCAAAAGATTGCAAACGGAAAAGAAAACAACAAAAAACCGAGTGACAGGCACGAGGGAAGGTCGACTGAAAATGAGAAAAAACGGAATAGAAAAGGAAAAAAACGGAACAATGAAGCAGGAAACACGGGACAGAAAAAGAGGAAGAAACGTGTGAAAAGTTGGAGCAAAAATCAAAAAAACAATACAGAAACAGAAAAAAAGATGGAGAATAAGAAACGTATGAATAATAACAGGAAAAATGTCAATTTTAATTTCAAGTAAAGCGTCCCCAGTAAACAATTTGGTTTGTATATTTCGGTTGCAACTGAGAGATACGATATCATATCCGTGCGAAAAAGTTATATTTCACACCACATAACAACATATAAGTACCAAAGTGGAGGCAATATACGTGCAAAAATTTTGAAAATTCTATCTTGCATTCTATACAACAATTTTTGGAACACGCAACTTAATAATCCTCAATATACGATTAAGATATAACTAAATATTACAGTCATCTATACTGATTTACAATTCACAGCAATAAGTTGTATATTACGACACGCACGACCGCAAAACAACTTATTGTACACTTCGCCTTGACATACTCTAATCATTATGCAATTCCAATGTAAAATTGACATGCATACGACCTAATGTGCACTTTCTATTACGATCTTGCGTTATCTGGGTCGTGTCTATTTGCGTGTCCAGTTCAACTTAGTCAAAATTCAAGGCTAATTTGATATTCAATGTCAAGTTGAATTTTGAATTCAATTTTAGGTTAAATTGGTCCAATTTTAAGTCCAAATTTCAAATCCAATTTTAAATCCACTGTCCAGGTCAATTCGAAGTAAAGGTTTAAGCTCAAGTTAGTCCAAATTCATATCTAATTAATTGCGCTGTCCCAAGTCCGATTTCAGGTCCAATTTCAATTCTAATTGATCCAGTTTCAAGTCGAATTTCTAGTCCAATTTCGTCTTTGCTTTTAAATCCACTTGCACCCGCAAGTTCGGAGTTTTCAACCCAATCGGCCGGTATTGTTGGTAACCGACGGCGTTTTTCCAGGCCAAAATTTTCTTCTGAAAGGGCCACGCTAGTGCTACTGCTAACTTTAGCTAAACCGTAAAGCGCGCCAGGTTACATCCGTTTCCCGGTCACAGTGTGCACGATTTTCCATCCCCGAGGAGATCTATGCCGTGCAGTAAAACCGGCCCTAACCACCAAGAGGCTAGCAAAGACGATCGACGACATCGCTGATGATTTTGAGGTTTAATCGGCCGCTGCCGGTGTGGAAAACCGCCTCCACTAAGAAGCCGGTCTTCTGTTGTGCTATGATGATAGGTTCGACCGACCGTCGTCATTTTGGGTCAAACAGATATTGCAACAACATGCTGCTGCCTGTCCCCTTCTGCCCTGGAGGTGTGCTCGTGCCGCTCGCACTGAAACGACGACGAGGGAAGTCTCGCAAGAGCGCGCGAAAAACCCTGAAACATAATGCGGTTATGAAAATAAAGAAAGCATCAAACGACTGGCGACCGCGATTGGAGCAGAAGATGAAGCTGTGTGATCGCGGTGTGGGACACCGTTTTTCAACTCCGCTCGACCTCAACCGTGTATGTGTGTACGTTTGTATCGAGTTCTGAAGAATAATCGTTTTTTGAAACATGATTGAAAATAATAATTTACTTTTATGAGTGGTCGATGATTGACGTTAGGCTATGTTATGGCCAAGTTAGAGAACGCTTTTCATATGCTATTAATAACTGCCGAACACCGGGGAAGGTTACCGCGCGAAAGATCATCATGTTCTGTTGTGCAGTTATTGCAAAAGTATTCATTACCCACCGTGCATAAATCGTACTTGCTTAGAAGCTATAATAATAAAACCCAATGGCGACCGCTGGCGAACGAACGCATTGAATGAGAGTAATAGCTAGGATGGACGTTTAATATTCTATTCACATTACTGTGTCGTGTCAAGCCCCTAGAGAAAAAGCGGACCACAGCAAAGGATTGCAAATCCAGCGAAAGTTCGGATTTGTGGAACATGATGAGGACAAAAATTAAACAGAGTCGTCCGCTTGTTGTGCCCCTTTATATTGTCTTAATTTGTCTCGTGGTGACCGGTTTCCCAGAGACTACCTGAAGTATTGAGCTAATAATGCATAATCGGTCTGTAAAATAAAATCGTAAAAAAGAATATTTCTGCGAAATTATCTCACAGCGCAAGGTTTGAGGTCATCGGGGAAAGCGCAATGGTTTGCAAACTAGTTCATTTGTTGTCTGGGCCAACGTTTCAAGGATTTAAGTATGTGTGCTCGTCACTATCAAGGCACAGAAAAAAACACGGTTTAAAACCAGTTTAAAATGTTGATGACGCTTGATGACGGGAAACTAAATCTTCGAAGGGTTGGATCAGACTACAAATAAAAACTAGTGAAAACCCCATCAATAAAACTGAAATTATCTCATAGAGATCCGGATTGTGGCAGGAGATTGTGTGCGCCCGTATTTATTGCAGCATCAGCCGATTGCCGTAACCGCACCTAGTTTATTTTTTCATTTTCAGTTCAATTCTTTGCTAAATTGTTAAGGTTATTCATAGCTGAATTTTGGCTTTCACTCTCTATTGAAAGGAAATATTTTTACTATTTTATATTTAATGCCGTTTTTAGCGTTTTTTAACCGTTGTAAGAGATAAGAGATTTTCCCTATTTAGAGCATAATCTGTAGTCATTCCGTTTTGTCGGTTTTTTTTTGCCTTTCAATTCCGGACTGTTTTCTTTTCCTGCATTTTTTATTTTAAAATCAATGTTTGTCCTTTCTAGGTTATTTACAATTATTTTCCTTCATTTTGTGACCGTCGAAACCGCGATCTTCGTCGTAACTTTTCTGGCAATTTGAAACCTATGTTTAACTAGAGACCGTTTGAGCAAAGAAAAAGGCTAGTTGACGGCAATCATATGTTTCCGGTTTTCAACAGCAGTGACCGACATAATATAAGAAACTATGGTGGAATTACGAGCCTTCCTGCGTCGTGTAAGATAGCAGAAATAATAGTAAGCTCTGTTGTTTTTTCGCAAAGTTATATTTCTGACGATCAACACGGATTTTTGCCAGGACTATCCGTTAGTAATAACCTTCTAAATTTCTCATCGACTTCCATCTCGCATCTAGAGCAGAAGACTCAAATTAATATAATATACATCGATTTGAAGGCAGCGTTTGACCGTATTGACCGTCGCATACTTTTTCGGAAACTTTCCCGGCTTGGTGCATCACAACAATTTATAGAATGGTAAAGTTTCTACTTATCGATTGAAGAATTCGTGTACAGTTTAATTCATGTCTTTCATTCACATTCGCACATTGTACCACAAGGCAACAATATGGGCCCATTGCTTTTTTCGCTGTACTTTAACGATGTGGTATTACTTCTGGATGATGGAAGTATATTGGTGTACGTAGATGATCTGAAATTATTGCTAGCTGCACGATTCTGGCCTTCTCTGGTTCTTTTAACCTGAATTTGGGAGTGATTTTCACCATTAGTGTCGCCATTGTCGAATTTTTTATACCAAACTTGAGTGCCCTTAATGTGGATGAATTCTAGTTTCAACAAGACGGTACAACATGCCACACATCGCATGTTTCGCAATCGATTTATAGAATTATCTTATGGGTCGATTGGCCTCCAAAATCATGCAATTAGACATCGTTGGATGATTTTCTGTGGGTCTATGTCTCTGGTCCTACGCAGACAGAAGACGACATTCGCTACGTGCGCGCACAGCCTCCACTGCGATAAAAAGCGATCCACAATTAGACTTCCTCCAAACCAGCCGATAATAATAAAGCAGAATTTATGGCAGTTAACACCATTTATCTGTATTGTATTCCAATTTAAAATTCTTTGTCTATATTTATAAAAGCATACTTTATAAGCAAGATTATCAATGAGTTTTTTCATAATCTTTTCGAATGCCTTTGCCGTTTCTTCAATTCCTAACTTTTTAAGGGGCATAGGAGTTTTTGACCTTACAAAAATCAATTTTTTAAATTAATTGTTTTTCACAAATAACATCTTACATTTATTCAATTTAATTTATTCCTTCTCGTCTGTCATTTATCGGTCTATATGAAATATGACGCCGCTGAGGAAAAGCCCCTAGCGTGCTCAGACACAAACTAAAGGTGGGGAACCCAACGAGAAAAGAATGTTTTAGCTGTTTAGATTGAATCCTCTGGACATTCGGGTATAAGTGGAATGGAAATTAAAGTTAAAATAGGACAAGGAATTGAAACTGCACTAGAATTTGAAGTTCAAATCGAGTTGGTTTTCGCTCTCACTTTCGTTCAGTTTTCCCCTTTTTTCTGTCCCGTGTTTCCTCTTTCATTATTCCATATTTCTCCGTTTCTTGTTTATTTTTTCTTGTTTTCAGTCCTGTTTTCTTCTTATTTACACTCCTTATTTTCTGTTTTACTTGTCTTTGTCGCGGTCCAACGTAAACTACTTTATTTAAGTGGAGGAGCGACTATCTAATATAGGGTCTCCTGTGGTGATAGTTTAATTGTCAAAACACTTGGGTGCAAACCGAGCGAGTGTGGGTTAGAGTCTCACTGACCAATTGACTTACGCAATATATTTTGGGCCTCATATCAAAGTTTCGCAGTTTTTCTGCAGTCTACCATTTTTCTCACTAAGCGCTCCTCCTCTTGAGCTCCTTTTTTGTTATATTCTTTCTTGTTTTCCCTTTTTTCTCTTTTTCCATTTTTTTTCTAGTTTTCGTCTTTTTCTATCTCTTGTCATCTCGTTTTTCTGGTTTTCCGTTTTCGTCTGTTCTTTTGTTCCTCATTTCAACACCCTAGTTTTCCATCTTTTATGTCACGATTTTTTTTGCTCACTTTTTTCTTTCCTGTTCAGTTCACCCCTTTTAACTCCCGTTTTTGCCTTTTCGTTCTTTCGTTTTATCGTTTGCTTAAGTTGGTTTTGACTGTTTTTCTTTTCTTTTTTATCGTATCTTTCTCTGTTTATATCCTGCTCGACCTCTTTTTGCCGCTTTCTTTGTTTTCCTGGTCAGTTTTCTTTTGTCACGATATTCTTCTTTTCTATCCCATATTTCCTTTCTTGATTTGTTTTTCCTTTTTTTCTCTTATCTTTTATTTTCTTATCCTGCCTCGTTTTTTGCCCCTTTCCTCAGTCCTGATTCTCCTCTGTTCCGGTTTTCGTCTTGTTTTCGTTTTTTCTCACTTTCAAAGCCGGTTTTTTTACTTTTCCAGTCATTTTTGTTCAGTTTTTCTTTTTTGTCGATTTTTTAATTTTCGTCTTTTTTATTATTTTAACTGCTTCCCTATTCCGTTATTTATGTTCGTCTCTTCTGTTCTTTCTCTTATTATTGTTATACAGTGGTATTCCGATTATATCTACACCTGGTTTAATCTACTCCAGATTTTAGGTACCCCCGATTTCGTCTACCATTTTGACCCGGTTTTATCTACCTTTTTTTAAATTGTCATTTCAACCATGCGGCATGAAAATTTGAAGAGAATATTTCTTTGTATTTTATAATTTACTATATGGCATCTGTGGTATGTAATTATACACAGAATGGCTGAAGTCAAATACGAAAAATAACTTCTATTTATTTTGTAACGCATATTTTTATTACATTTCATAATGATCCTTTGCGAGATTTTTCTATACCGTAACGCTAACGGGCACACCCCGTCTCCGCTAGGAACTATGGTTGTCACCTATGTTTCCTTAAAAATTCTAATCTTTTGAACCATTGAACCGATTTTAATAATTTTATTACCAAATAAAATGTATTTCAATGAGCTTTTCAGAACAAATAAACAATTAACTGACGTTCGAAGTTTTTTATGATTGCAAAAACATTTTTGTGGGAGCCTCTTAAAATTACTTAAAACATTTAATATATTCATTGTTTTCATTTTTTCATTATACTTTCAATGGCAAGCTAGTTGTTTACATACGATATCAAAAAACAGACCTGTGACATTTTCAGTTTTTGAGATACTCTTTTTTTAAGTAATAAAGATGCGTCCATGCAATGGACTCGCTTGGCGTTTTATTTTAGAGATGCATTTCCTTGTCAAAAACCTCTTTTATTGCAAGTAAAAACAAAAACCATGCGTCTCCATTGTATTCTCGACACTTTATGAAAACTCAGAGTTTCTTTGGTCTACACAGCATGGAAACATAATAAGTGAATGTTTTCAATGTTTTTGCGATAATAAAAAAATTTGGGGTTCAGTCCAACATTTTTTTCTGAAAAGCTCATTAAAATACTTTCCATTTGGTATTAACATCATTTAAATCGGTTCAGCGGATCAAAAGTTATGAATTTTTAAAGAAAGAAAGGTGGAAAACTGGTCACTTTTGGGACCACACTGACTCAGAAAAGAGAACCCTATGTACCAAATAAAAATACGGATCGGATTTGTTCATTTAAATTATTTTGGAGCATTTTATTTTTCCCCAAATTTGTCTACTTTCCAAATATATATACCAAAAATTTTCGGATGGGTAGATAAAATCGGTAACCCACTGTATTTTACAACTCGCAAATCACTGCACTGAGGGAGTTTTGCGGATTGACAAGCCGACGACCGTACTTCAAAGACCAGTCCACTTAAATCGGATTCTGAGGTCTGATCAGCCGTCTTTAGTACCAAATTGTGATATTTTATGATAATTGTATACAAAATTCTAATACAAAAACGAATGTTAGCACCGTATAAAAAGAGTGACCGTTATTGCTCAACTGAATTAAGTTGATAGACGAAAAACGATATTTTTCTAATCCTTGAAAAAGATTTAATATAAATCGAAACGTCGGAAGTAGAAGAAAAACATTCGTTTTTATCAGTAATTTGACTGCGAAGCCAAAAAACAAAACTCAGTAGTAGTTTCAGTATATAAATATGCTGTTCCATCTATCGAAAGGAATTTTTCTCCGGTTTTTTTCTTTTTCTGTCCCGTTTTTCTCTTTTTCTGTTCTCTTTTGCTCATTTCCCTGCTCCCGTATTTTCTCCTTTTCTTTTATTGCTTTTCTATTCCGTTTTTCTTCTCTTTTGTTGCGGTTTTCATTTCTCTGTCTATTTAATTAGCATTTTTTGCTCATTTTTCTTCTATTTTTTGCTGTTTTTCATTTTTTTGTTCAGTTTCCCTGTTTTTCGCATCGTTTTTTTCCTATTTTCTTTTCCATTTTCTTCATTTTCCATTCTATTTTCATTTCCATATTTTTTCTTTAATTGTCTCTTTTTTCTTTCCATTATGTTATGTTTTTTTCGTTTTTTATTTTTATGTCAGTTTTTATATTCTCTCTCTCTCTCACACACACACACGCACACACACACACACACGCGCACGAGCGCGCGTTTTTCCTTTTCTTCTATTCCGTTTGTCCACTTTTTGTCACGTGCTCTTTTCCGTTTTTTCTTCTTCTGTCTCATTTTTTCTTTTTTGCTCCTTTTTCTGGAGAGCAGTAGGAGAGTAGCTCTAGATCCATCAGTAAACCATCGTTTTTTGTTCACTTTTGTTCATTTTCTTTCTCTCGTTTTCTTCTCTTTCTTTTCTATCCCGTTTTTTTTCCTTTTTTTGTTCGTTTTTTTCTGTCCATTCTCATGGTTTTCCTTTTTTTTTAATTTTTCTTTTGCATATTCTTCTCTGTTTTCTATTTTTCGCTTTAGTCTCCTTGATTTCTGCCTATTTTTTCTCTTTTTTTCAATTTTTTTCTCTTTTTATGTCTCTTTTTCCATTCTCCATTCGTTTTTCCTCTGCTGCTATTCCGTTCCGTCCTCTTTGTTAAATTTTCTTTTCCGTTTTTTCTCCTTCTGTCTGATTTTTTCTTTTTTGTTTCTTTTTCTGGAGAGCAGCACGAGACGGACTACCTCTAGTAGATCCATCAGTAATCTATCTGTGATCATACTAAGCTTTACCTAACACCAACTGGTCCCTTCACACCTGGCGGTAAATCAATTTAACAGATTTTGAAGTTCTATACAATCTCCAATTCGCTGAATTACGTAAGCTCGAATCTCGTTTTACGTCCACTACTGGGGGAGGGCCGTAAGAAAAAACCGATCGTAAAAAAAGTAGACGTTAATTCAAATTTTGGACGTAAAATGAAAGGAAGTTAATTCAAATTTTGGAAGTAAAACGAGAGAACGTTCATTCAAATTTTGTACGTAAAACCAAATCAAGTAAAATGAATGGACGTAAAAAGAGATTCTAATCTAATATAGTTCAAGTCGTTGGCAAAGAATTGTCGTCCGCCGTGATCAAGGATCAAGGTCGTTTACGAATAATGAGAACAACAAAGGGCCCAGATTACTGTCTTGCGGTACACCTGATTGGTTTGTAACTGAGACTGGTTGGTGATTTCTAATTCCTACATAGAGATGCCCATTCACAAGATATGATTCCAGCTACCTACAAAACCGTTCACTACAGCCTAGCCCTGCAGATGGTACATTGAACAGATTCTGCTTTACAGAAAAGCAGTGGTCAAGTTGCAGTTAAATACGCTTGAAAAAAGTTGCGCAAACATATTGCATTTGTCAGCAGCTAAGGTTGCATTAGTATCTCTAAGGAACATAGTCAACAGAAGGCCGCTTTCTTTTCTTTTGGTGTTAACAAAACTCCAGAAATTATTTGTATTTCGACACCAATTTTGTTGACCACTATGAACGTGACGATTGTAGAGGAGTCCGTTGTAGTGCCGATCCTTATTACTCATCAGGGATAGCTTGATCATTTGGACTCAACTTTATTTCATTTAACTGAACCGTCTTAGCCAATTAATGTTTTTTTAAATTGCATGGGACATTTGTAGAACTAGTTATTACCTACTACTTTGCTGAATAAAGCTAGGCTGTATCATTTGTATTTACTGTGCTATACCCCTGTTGATAATCAAGTGAACGTTCACTGAGCTACTAACGAGCTAGCGGCATTGTAGCACCGTAAATACAAAAGATACAGCAAAACTTTATTCAACTATATTGCAAATAATGTCCCATATTTAACTTGTTCATATTTTGCTTGACTAGGATGGTAGTGTTAAATGATTGAAATGGAAAATTCAGTCAAAGTGATCGAGCCATCCAGTAACAAGGCAATAGTAAAACTGCGCTTTAGAATCGGACAACGGCCGTCTAGTGAATGCTTGGAGTCCCTTCGCTCTAGTTGTTTTCAGTTGACGACGAAGCTTTACATTCGACCATGAATGCCAATTTATACATTCTCATTCTTAAGAATAACTGCTTGAAGCCGTTTGAATAAGTTTAAAAAATTGAAAATTGATCCCCGAAGACGGGGACTATCTAATTTTTTCCCTTGCAATATTTCTTATAACTGATCCAAGTCTTTCATTCGGTTCTCGTATGTCACAACAAATAAGTTTGGTATTTGGTACTCCAACAGTCGTTACACATTTCGTCATTAAGTGGCACAAAAAAATGCACTTCAACCTGCTTCGTGGTCCGCTGGCTTTACTCCAAGTTTATGTTTAACCAGGATAGTCGTTTTTTTTTGTGTTTTGTTTTTGATGATGTAAAGACATTCAAATCGACATGTTGTTGACCAACTTCCAGTGCAATACTTTTGCGTTTCTGAACGGCTATTTCGTCCAGAGCATTGACGCAAAGCCCTTCTCCTGAATATCAGCTGCGTCAACTGACCTGGAATGCTCAGTAGTGCACAAAAAAGGGGTTCAACGGGTAAATTCCAGTAGTTATGTATACGGTTTTTTTAAGTGCGCCAATGGTGTGCCAATGTTATCGATTTTAGCTGTTTCTCTCAATGGAAAAAGAAAGGACTTTTTTTAACTTTTACGACTGCCAGCCATTTTCAGTGGTCCGACGGATAAATTCGCATATCGCCGACTCTCCGTTGGCTTTCCGTTGTACACTCAAGGCATGATCCGTAAACACTTACTACTAGACTTGTGAACCGTAAAAATACTTAAAACTGGGTAACACTTATTTTCGGCATTACTGACAAAGAGACTATTGCAACATGATGCATATATTTACAACTTGTGGAATGAAATTTGACGGTTGTTTCGTTTGCAAATTGTAGTTAAAAAGTCCGTTTGAGTAGCAATAAAATAAGCAACGATTGATGAACAATGGTTTCAAGTATTTTGCTTGAACAGTTGACCAGTCCTTGAATACTTTCAAAATTGTAAGAGCGACTGTATGCATTTGTAACAGAATCTAAAACGTAAATAAATAGATGTGTTGCAACTTGCCTCGTTTTAGGGGATTTTGTTTTTTTTAGAAAAAAATGCAGAAACTTTTATTTTGGAACAACTTTTACTTTGGAATTTGGTTACTTTGGATTTGAACATGAACTTGGACATGGACTTGGACATGGGCATGGACTTGGACATGGACTTGGACTTGAACATGGACTTGGACATGGACTTGAACATGGACTTGGACATGGACTTGGAGTTGGACATGGACTTGGACAAGGATTTGGATAAGGACTGGGACAAAGACTTGGACCAGGATTTGGACTTGGATATGCACTTGGACATGGACACGGATTTGGACTTGAATTTGGATTTGGACATGGACTTCGACATGGACTTGGACATGGACTTGGACATGGACTTGGACATGGACTTGGACATGGACTTGGACATGGACATGGACATGGACTTGGACTTGGACTTGGACTTGGACTTGGACTTGGACTTGGACTTGGACTTGGACTTGGACATGGACATGGACTTGGACATGGACTTGGACATGGACTTGGACATGGACTTGAACATGGACTTGGACATGGACTTGGACATGGACTTGGACATGGACTTGGACTTGGACTTGGACTTGGACTTGGACTTGGACTTGGACTTGGACTTGGACTTGGACATGGACATGGACTTGGACATGGACTTGGACATGGACTTGGACATGGACTTGGACATGGACTTGGACATGGACTTGGACATGGACTTGGACAAGGATTTGGATAAGGACTGGGACAAGGACTTGGACAAGGATTTGGACTTGGATATGCACTTGGACATGGACTTGAACTTGGATGTGGACTTGAACTGGACTTGAATTTTTACAATAAACTTAAACATTGCTCCGAAGTTTTAATTTAATTTTCTTCATCTAGGTTTTGGTTGATTGACGAGCTGCTTGGCCGTTTAAAAAACTAAACTGAGCTTATTTTAGATCTCAAGAGCAAGAAAATTGACTGACAGGCTAGTCGAGCAATCTTCAGAACTGCAATTCTTGAATGAATTGTTTTCAGCGGTAGAAAATTGTGAAAGAAAAACACTGTCAGCAGTTCAGTAGTCATGTTTTATGGGCTGACAGATAAAAGAATACTACCAGGGTAAAACTGTATGCGCTGAATGCGTTTTATATTCAATTTTCGAGTACTGGTTATAACCGTTTACCTGACCTCTTTTAGGATTTTCTTACATCTTTTCTTTCCGTAGGACTTAGTCCTACGGTAAAACACGCTTTCACTTTGCTAAAGCTAAGATGATTTATAAATGGGGCACTTCATTTGAGTGATAGCGGCGCTTCCAGTATGGGCATATGCAAACTTTTGTCCTAAACAGTTGTAAACTAAAGGCGGTGTGCGCCGATTGATGAACGGTGTTGACAGTAAAGTGAAAAAATTTCTTTGAAATAGTATTGAATGGTGTGTTTCAGCTCTTTTTTTGTTTTGAAAGTTTTTCGATACAATACAATACACGCATTCGAAGGTGCTCCGTTTCTAAAATGATCAAAGCTTTACTCTAAAGATGTAAAGTAAAACTGATAGCCTTACAATACTCTCTGGTGTTATGCCCATGGTTCCATAGTTCACGTAACAATCAACATCACCATTGTTTAGAAAACGTATTTTTATTGTTGTACAGTATCTGTTAACTTTTTCAATCACATAATCGGTTCATTTAGTGGCGATTATTATTGATCAAAAAGGGCCGATCGTGCAGGTATTGTATTTAAAAAATGCCTACACCGATTTGTGCAAATAAAGGAAACTTTTTGTTGAAGGTTTACTCTCATACCTTGGCAAAAAGCTCGTGCAATGTAGGTTACTGTGCCGGTTGATGATGCTGGCAGCTACGTCAACCATAAAACTAACTAGCAAGTGTTGTTCTATTTTTCAAAATTTCAAAATTTTGCAGAATATTTTCGAAGAACCCATCCTGCACCCTATTTTTTCATTTATTTATTTATTTATTTTGTCAACTGATGTAGACTAGTGTAATGTATCGCAGTTTTCTTATATGAAAGTCTAAAAATACATGAGGATTAAATAGTGTTCGTACCCTTTTACGTTGTGTTCGCCGCGTTACGATTACGTATTGAACTAAAATGATATCTATGTCTGTGCCGAGACATTGCTGTTAGTCAGTTGTTTTGCAGTATTGATTGTACGAGCCCATCTTTCGATTTAATGGACCGAATTTTGCATAAGTTGTGCGATAGTGGTTTATGACAAATAAATTGCGATTACGACATTGCCGATTAGGTGCATAAAAGTTCGGTTTTTATAGAAGTTTTGCTGTATCAATACGATGCGAAACGCTATCGTTTGCAAATAAAACCATTTCTTGTTTACGTCGCTCTTTTAATGATTGTTATAGTTTATAAGCATGCAGCGCAGCCCATTAATGAGGAGAACGTGCTGGTCAAGTCACAAGCACTGATCCTGCTTGCTTCAAGCATTTGCTTGTGGAAATGATGTCCAATCTAATTTATGAAGAGCATCTAAGGGAAATTGTTTTTCTACTGATTCTATTCCGTTGATCGAAAAAGGTGATCTCACACTGGCAGCTAAGGCGTTTGATAACACCTAGCATGTTATTTGCCTTCTATATTATTGCGTTATAATAGTCCATGGAAGTTAGTTTGGAAAATATTCCCCAACTTTTTCACATTTATTGCCTGTTTCAGTTTCCTAAATTAGAGATTTCTGGTGTGATTCTGTGTGTCTTCTTCATTTCATACATCCGAGAAAAGCTTAATGTAATCGGCATAAATGAAGATCCCAAATGAGAGCCTTGAGGGACTCCATAAATGACGTACCTAAATTGGATTAGAGTTTTTTTGTTAAATTTAATTATTTACGATTACGATTAGTTAAATACAATCCATGCCATTTTAGAAGCCCTGGTTCAATTCCAATATTTTGCAATTGTAAAAGCAGCGCTATGGCATGTCAGTGTAATCAATGCCTCCGTACAAAATAGTCCAAGTGCAAGTTTGTACAAAATACTTCTGCATGGTTTGCATTATCCATCGCATTCAGTAGTTTTGAGCATTGAGTAGTTCATGAATTCCTGTAACTTTGTCGTAGCCGTAATCCGAGTTGCGTCTGTTTTTAATTTGAATTACTATTGCTTTGCTTTGTAATTGCTTTGAAAAGTTTGGAGTGCAAGAGATAATGGCATTGCCACGATAATTACATACGTCATATTGCCGGCACGATTTGAAGATAGGCACTAGAAATGAACTTTTCGAAATATTTTCGGGAAGATTCCGGACTGCAGTCACAGTTAAAAAGCCAAAACAAAGGAGCTCTATTGCAGGATTCTTATAAATACTGGAGGGATTCCGTCAAGTCTAGGACTAGGACTGTCCATGAAGGATTCCGGATAAAATGCAAATTTCGAATAAAACGATAAATTCTTCAAAATATGTCGAATAGATTTATTTTTAATAATTTGCAAAAGATTACAAATCTTTTCCGAGCTATCCTAAAATCCCCAAAAGATTAGACCACCCTAACGGTTTACAAGTGTTTTATCGTTATTTCGATTATAATAATTAGCATGACATATTCATTAATCGATCCAATAAAATACGACTCCAAATCCTTAACGGTAATATAACTTAAATTGGAATTCTTTTCAATTCGTGTTCTCAGATTGGGATGTTTTTTTTTGTCTTCTGAGCACAGAAAGTAGGTATTATACTACCTAATACAGTGGTGGCCACGGTATAAGCATTATGCGGGTCAAATCAGATCTCCTCATTAGATTCGCGGGCCGGAATGACTTCTGACATTGATAAATTTACCCTATAGTTCCAGTCCACCATCTATCAAATCAGTCCGCAGGTCACTAGGATCATATCTAAGGGTCGCGTGCGGCCATCACTGACCTAATATAACGGACGCCAATAGTTTAATGCGAAAAACATTCGGGTACCAACCGAAAGAGCAGGAATGTGAGCCCCCATATGATTATGATCGCTGCCGCCAAACTGAATCATTCGTGTTCTCCGGGTCCGGATGAGATTCCGACTACGCTGATTAAAAAAAAATGCCTCTCTGGCTTGCTCCAACCTCTCACGCATTGGTGCGCCTATTTCCTTCCACCGGAAGATTTTCAGCAGTTTGGAAACGGGCATTTGTGTTCTCGGTTCACAAAAAGGGCGATCGAGCGAATGTCGGTAACTGCCCTTATACCCTTGAATACCTTATACCGAGAAACAGCGCGCGCCATAGTAGTTCCCGATATCCCGACCCCCAACATCGATTGTCCCGACATTCTTCGCCAGATCAATCTAAACGCACCATTACGATTGTTGCGGAGGATTCCTTGGCTTAACCTGACTTTTCGTCACACCAACTACAGTGCCAACAGCGCCATCACTGGTCTGCAATGTGCATTTAATCGAGTGTCTTTGACCGAGCGTTTGACTTTCATCTGTCTCAGCAAGTGTTACGTTCTAAATTTATCTCAATGTTTCGATGTTTACTGTGTTGGCTATTACGAGCCATTAGGGCATTTTTGCCTGTTGCTAAAGTTATTATAATAAAGTAAAGACACTTCCTCCCTTTCTACATGGAAATAAAATGGAAAAAACAACCGGTTGTGTTTAATCACGAGACTTGCCAGAGTGATTGTCGGTAATACACTGCTTGTTTCTATCGCACTGACCGAGTAGATCTATCTTCTTGGTCGTAAAAACAAAGAGCAATCATACACACATAATATCGTCGCAAGGGAAGTGTGACTCGTATACGGTGAATGATAAAATGAATGAAAGATCAAAACAAAATTAGATATTAGATTACCTAATATAATGGGCGGCAGTAGTTTACTGAGTAAAACATTCGGGTACCAACCGAAAGAGCGGAAGTGTGAGCCCCACCTGCCATCGCACAACCCAATATAATTTTGGTCTACATCGAAATTTTCCGTTCATCCAATTAATCATTCTTCGCACTTCTTAGACATTTTCTCCCTTTCCAAAATGGTATAATCGTTGTTCCGAAAAATTTCACGAACTTTTTGACGATTTTCCATAGCTTCTCTATTGGATTCAGATCAGATGACTGCACCGCCCGTTGAATAAGATCAATTTTGATATCTTCAAACGATTTCTTGATCAGTATGTTTAAGGCTATTATCTTGCATAAACTGCCAGTTTAAACGTGATTCTCCTGAGGAGTAGTCGCATAGAGTAGGAGGGAGCCTCCCCTTTCACAGTAGGTTAGTACTGACGAACTGTCATGTCCATCGTCCATTTGAAGTACAAAATAACTGGACCTGTATAAGTCGATATCAATATGAAAAAAGTTGTAATTACGAAGGTTTAATGTATCAATAAAGATTCTGTTCTAAGAAGTCCAACCAAAGTGGTTGGTGTAACGGTAAATTCGTTTCTCTCATTTAGCAGGTAAAATTGTAGGTACAAAGTGGTGACAGCGGTGGGATCCGACATTGGTTCTTTATTGATTTTATCCAAAAAATTGGAACAACTCTGTACCAGGAGTGACATCCCCGGACCATGATATTTTTTATCCTCCATGTTTAAGCGTTCTTATAGTGTACCAAAGTTTGAAAGCAGACTCTGCTTAGGACAGCGAATCCAGTGTTTTCCATCGAATCCAAACAAATTCTCTATTGTTTCATCAGATCATCAGAGAATATTGCATGTCTTTTCTTACCCTTTCCGGGTCAAATCTAGTCTAGATGTTCCTTAGCGACTTTTGGTCGAGCTTGGAAATGTTGCCACGTAAGCATTGGTAAGGAGTTTATTCAGGAAATGGAGATTTATTTTCAGTCAAAAGTTATTTTGGTTCAAATTGAGTGTTCCTAATTTGATATTATATATATTTGGATCGAAATCAAAGAAAATAGATGTTAAAACTATGTCTATCAGTTGGTTATATGTCCGAATCCCATCTGGTAGAGGCTGCTAGAGTCAATAAGATCAAGTTTCTTAGACACTTCGAGTCGCTGAGTTGCGAAATCAGTAGGATCGTTGGCCTCGAACTGTCCTGTCCTGTTTAATTACCGGCTGCGAAGTCAGTCGAAGGGTAAAGGAAGCCAAATTCTTGGCTGAAAGGGAGGCTCAAAGGAAACGTGCGCCTTTCGCGAACGCTAATCCTTGATAGCGACGAACCAGAAGCGGTAGATGAGTTCGTGTAATTGGGATCGCTGGTGGCCCTAGTTTTCTGATTTGACGAGTGCTCGCGGAGTACAAGCTGAAAGCGGAGAGTGGCGGAGGTGTTCGAATCACGAACAACACAGACACTGCTTGAGAAGATTACCGTCGTACATCTGACGGAAGTCGGTTAAGACCCTAGGTAACAATTTGGGTTTTTTACACTCTTATGAAGGCATTTAAGACCAAAATTGGTCATGACAACCGCCATAAGAGTACAATAAAACTCACATTGTTACTTGAGATGGCTCAACCAGGTCTAAAGTGGCCGCCCAGTTGTAAGCGACTGACAACGACGATGAGGATCGTCCAACTAACCCCGTTAATTTTCTTCAGGAGGGGGGGGGGGGGGTGGATTTGAACCCGCAAAACCCCTCCTTGGCTACGCCCATGTTAGGCAATGATTTATGCTGCACAAAGCAGTGTACTCTTTTACATAGGAGACACCTCATAACGATGAAACTTTACTTGATACATGCTTAATATGTGAGTCACAAGAAAGACGAGAGTCTAAATGCAGTATTTAAAGTACACTTGGTAATTAAACGATACAATTTTTCAATGTTCAAATTGCCGATGAATTGTGTTTTACCGCTTAGTTTGTTTCGAGGTACGACGCTGGTCTAACAAGCCATTCGTCGTATGTTCGAACCTCCGATTATTGCACTAGCCCCGTAATTGTCCTGTACTCTAACAGCCGGCTGCGAAGTTTGTCGATAAAGAAGGGTCAAGTCTTAAGAAAGACGTTTAAACCCAAGGCTTTGCTTTTTATTGCCGATGAATGGATCAGGACGTTGAGGAATTTTTTTTTCACGAGAAAAGTGAAAAGCTCTACCCTGGAATTGTCTTTTACGTGTTTTTTTACGCGAATTTTGGAATTTACGTGGTTTCTTTATGCGAAATTCGGAATTTATGCGTTTTTTTACGCGATTTTCGGAGTTTACGTGGTTTTTTACGCGATTTTTGGAAATTACGCGAATGTGCTCAAAACGTCTATTTTTACACGTAGTTTTGGAATATACAAGGTTTTTTACGCGAATTTTGAAATTTATGCGGTTTTTTTACGCGAACTTTGAAATTTTCGCGGTTTTGTTTACGCGATTTTAGGAATTTACGTGTTTTTTACGCAATTATGTGGTCAAAACGTCTATTTTTATTTCGGAATTCAGGCGGTTTTTAACGCGATTTTCGGAATTTACGCGAATGTGCTCAAAACGTCTATTTTTACACGTAGATTTGGAATATACAAGGTTTTACAAGGATTATACAAGGTTTTTTTACGCGAATTTCGGAATTTACGCGGTTTCTTTTACGAGATTTTTGGATGTGCGGATGTGCTCAAAACGTCTAGTTTCACACGTAGATATGGAATATAAAAGGTTTTCTTATGCGAATTTTGGAATTTACGCGGTTTTTTACGCGAATTTCGGAATTTACGCGGTTTTTTACGCGTATGTCGGAATTTACGCGGTTTCGATTTAGGCGGAACGTATCCTTCGCGTAAAAAGCGACTTGAGTGTATTGTGTTTTCCATAGGTTAAAACAAAAACTGCCCACTTAGCTTCGAGGTACAATGCTGGTCCAACAAGTCAGTCGTTACTAGTTCGAATCTCGGCTGAGCAGTTCCTTTAGGGTCAGTAGGACCGTTGAACTTGCCCCGTAATTGTCCTGTGCTCTAATAATCGGCTGCGAAGTTTGTCGATAAAGAAGGGTCAAGTCTTAAAGACGTTTATAACCCAAGAGTTTTTTAGATTCGAAGGGAGTTTTTTTGTTAGATTATAGTTACTTTAACCAGCTTGAGTCATTCGTAACTTCTGCGGGGTTTTGATTTGAATCCGGGTCCTCGGCGTGAGAGTTGATTACCATTAAAAATTCAATGATAGGTCCGATTCGATGTCTTTTACTATGGACTAAACATTAGTGCGAGGATAGAATAATGCCGTATTGTCCACAGAAAGGTTTGGGAAACATGGAAACTGGGAATTTCAAATATCGTTGATGAATATCAAAAATAAAAGAGGACCTATGTTGCTTCCTTGCGGAACTTCAGTGTCAATCGTTCGTAAAATACTGCGAGCACCGTTAATAGCCATAAATTGTTTCCCATTTGATAGATAGTTTTTTATCAAATAATTAGCGACTCATATTACTTCATAGTGTTTAAGCTTTTTCAGTAGAATTGTATGATTTATGGTGTCAAATCCTTTCCCTTCCGATTTTTCTGTCATCAATTTCTCACATTAAGTTATAGTTATAGTTGTAGTGTTCTACAACTTTTTCCCCAGTTTTTTTCTCATATCTGTTACTTATCTTAATGTAACGAACTTTCATGTTCGAAATTGCTTAAAACTCCGAATCTTCGGCCTTAAACTGTATACCATTTTTTATTGTTAGAATCTGTCTATTTCGCAGTTATGTTTCTTTAACTTTTGAATGGGTGTCACGTGTATTGTCAAAAGTGTTGGATTTCGAACAAGAGCATGCCTAAAATGTTGTTTCCGAACAATCAGTCTTTCACCGTCTCAAAGTATCGGGTCGGTAGCAATTCCAGCACCGCTGTTAAGACTCCATAAAGCATTGCTCTTTCGAGGTGAAAGAAATCAAAAATTGAACTAAATTGTTGTGTTTTTATTTTTCATCAGTATTGTAAACATTCCATAGAAAACGAAAATAAAATAATCAATTCAAACAGTCTTCAAAATAGTAGTTAAAAAAAACTATAGCAACGAAAGCACGTGAACACAAGTTGCTCTCGTCGAGCTTTCCATGCGAGTTAATTAACACATCAGCATCCGATCACCGGAGTTTTCCCTTTCGAACTGGCAGTTGGAAGGTTTCAATTTACTGGTCCGTTTCTGTGTTACTAGATCGCACTCACAGCTAGCCATTCCGTCCCCATCGTCCCCATCGTCGTCGTCGTGTGCTGCCTAAAAACAGAGCGTGTACGCACCCCTGGCCTCGTACGTACCGCCCCGTGGTCCCGACGGAGGGCCGCCGTTTTCTAGTCCACTTTGGAAGGGGAATTTTTTCGGCTCATTGCACTGCGCACTGTCGTGGTTTAGTTTTAGCCGTTAATCGAAAAAATTCCTCGCGTGCCCCGGTTTTTTTCGACGTTCCGAACGATCGGTTGGTTGCGTGTGCCATGATGGGTATAGAAGTGCCATGCCGTCGCGTCGTGCCGCGTGAAGAGGAGCCCTAAATAAAGCGTAAGGGTATGATGGTGCTCTCGATTGAAAGTGAAGTTACCAAATACTTCTTTTCCGATGGAGAAGATCGTTGCGAAAATGCTGCCATGGAAATGAAAAAAAAAGTAGAGAAGTCCATTAGGATGCAGATTGCTAAACTGTTTTGGCCATTAGCAGATCCCAGATGAAGTGCAGTTTCCCCACGTACCGCGTACGTTAGGGAAGAAAGATGATGAAACTGATGATGATGATACTTCATCACTTTGATTGAGATGCGAAACACATGTAAACTGCATGTAAAGTGCATCGGTAATCGCTTTTCTATCAGCCGCTGCGCTGCCGTGGAAGCGCCGCTATGAAAGGAGAGACGTGCGTCGCTGCCGTCTGTCAAAACAAAAACAAACCGAAGGCACTTTGCGTTTCCCGCTGTGGTTAGTCATCGCTATGCGAAGAAGCAGAGGAGTCTAGTGATGATACACTCACTCGAGCTAGTTCGCTAGTAGCCCGATTTTTTTTTCTCTCAGTGGAAAATAATCGAGAGTGGAAATTCCACAGACACTTTTTCCCTTTCCAACCTACTTCTACCACCACTAACCCACCCACAGCGGTATGATCGATTCTCCACGGTGCGTGCCGGCGCGGAACATGGGCGAAAAGTAGTAAAAAGACGTCTCGCCGCATCCATCCGTCGTGTCCGTCCGTTGTGGCGTAGAGTAGCAAACAGCAGTGGGATGTTAAATCTCTTTAATCGTTTCACCACAAGACATAAAGTGCGCCATGACGACAAATGATCATGGGGCTAAGCCAAGCCGAGCCGAGCGCGCAGGCCCTAGCAACGCAAAAAACCGTTGCGGCAGCGTCATTGGTGAAGGGATTACATAGTTTTGCTTTGATTATGATTCGAGTTTAGTGCGACGATCGCGCTGTTTGTGCCTTTGATGAAATGATCGTTATGCAGCGTTGCATATTGCATTTTGCACATCATTTTCATGGCTTTTTGCAGTCAGCTTCCCAGATTTTACGAGAGAAATTCATTTCTATACCACCCGGTAGGCAGTATCACCTATGATGCCGTAATCTTGACCCGTTGTCAACGAGCTTTACCGTTGATCGACGCTAAGCCCCGGGTAGAAATACCGCCAGCTTTAATTTAAAGTGAACGGTACACGTTCAATCTCAAATACAGCGCACATAGTTTCACGTACGGATCGAATTAAATCCGAAATAGTTTAGATTGCTTCCAAGGGAAAGAGGTCTCCATAAGCGATCGGTGTTTGAGTTGAGTCAGCGATCAACCGACGGAGGGAGGCACAGAGAGAGCGGGAGCGAGGGAGGAATGTGCACTTGGTGACGGCAGCGCCAGCGCAGCGTTCCTGGAACCGCTGCAAAAACTGTCATTCACGCAATACGACGTTCCCCGGGCCGGGCAACCAAGGAATGTACACACTGTGTGATCGCGCACAGGCCGTTTATTACCGATCCCAAAATAGTCTTCCGTTGCACTCGACTCGACTCGACTCGACTCGATCCACCCACTTCATCCAGCCCCGTTCGTTCACCGGCAGCGGCGTTGCATTGCAGCTTTGAGTTCCTCCAGCCGGAGTCGGATCTTGGTAATTTATTTGCATTTCCTCCGTTTCACTCTTCACGTCGTTAGGAGGTCATTTATTTTCCTTCTTCCGTCGCGGCCGCCGACGCCACCACCGCCACCGCCGGGGATGCGTTCTGATCTCCTTACCGCACACCAGAGAAAACTAATTCCGAATGAGAAATGATCCATGCGTTTAGTTTTTTTTATCTTTTTCGTTGCTTGCTATTCGTATTTGTGTTTGCACTCTCCCTTTCTATTTGTTCCCGTAGTTTTTTTCCCAATGGAAAAAAACTGCTATGTTTCGTACAGATCATCGTCTCCGGATGAAAGGGATTTCTCTTAGAATGCAGTACGTTTTTCTGCTCTGCGAGCAGAATTGCTAGTCTTTTATTTGGGGTGGAAAATTACACTACAATAGTACTGGTAACACTGCCAACGAAATCCGCACCAAGCAGACCGCGCGCGCTAATTTCCCGCGCTGATTAAGCAGCACACACAGAAAGTCGTTTGTTTTTTTATGGATTTATTTGACTCAACTTGGCGACTATCGCTGGGGCGTGCCTAGGATGGGGTACGTGTGATAAGTAAGTCGTTAATTTTATCAAAACCTGCGAATTGGACAATAATGTAATTAGAAATTTTTCAATATTATCGTAGAGTTTGAGTTGAAGGATCTTAGAATTTTAAGGAATGCTGCAACAGCAACAATTTTGAAATCACCAGAAAACTCTAATAGAAATATTACAATTTTGTGGGTCATCACTTCTTTCAAAAATCATAACTCTTAAACCAATATTCTAGGACATTACATTTTTGTAATAAAGTAGTAAATTTTATAGTAAAAGTGTTCCGTAGAGTATAGAGCGCCAGTTTTGTGCGAATTTGCAAACTACGGGACTTCAGCTGGCTACGTAATCCATAGTAAGCCCAATTCGCGGCTGCAATTCGCTGTTTTACTTCGTGTTAATGGTAAGTCCCAACCTCGTTGCTTTCCCTCCTAAAGACCTCTTTTGCTGCTCTCCGATTGATTCCGATAATATCGACGTCATACGCAAAACTAAGAAGCATGTGGGAGTCCGTGATGATGGTCCCGTTCCTTTCCACATCTGCTCTTTGTATTGCACCTTCCAAGGCATTGTTAAATAGCCGGTTAGAGAGTGCATCCCCTTGCCTCGGTCTTCTGAATGTCACGACAGCAGCCTAGGTCTCACCCGCTATTCTGAAGCACGGTTTTATTTTATTTATTTATTTTACGATTACGATTGTGGCCTGTCCAGTATCGCACGAATCAACGTAACTAGTTTTGTTAGATAACCATATTCTAGCATTATCTAGCACAGCGTATTTCGTTTGACTGAATCGTACAGCGCCTTAAAGTCCATAAACAGATAATGAGTCTGCAGGTTGTAGTCCTCAAACCTGTTTAGTAATTGCAAAATCTTGGGCTTAAACCGTCATTAGACATTACCCTTCTTTATCGACAGACTTCGCTGCCGGCTGTTAGAGTACAGGAAAATTACGGGGCCAGTGTAACGATTCTACCAGCTTGACGCTTGTCAACGACTCCGTTTACGGTCTCAGTGTACAGAACAAGATACGGGGGAGCACCCTATAGGCAGAATTGAGGCAAATGAGGTCATAGAACTACTCCTCCGGCATTTGTTCTTCCTCCCAGATCCTGACAATGATCCGTTGGTTTGCCTCGTACAGCCGGTCGCTTCTTGCTTTTTGATGTTTACCCGGGATACCGTCCTTCCCAGCTGCCTTACCGTTTTTCAGCTCATTGATTGCCTTCTTAACCTCCTCCTATGTTGGTAGCTCCACACCTTAGCCGTCACTCACAATTCTTATCCTGCTTCTGCTGATCTCCGTGTTTACCTCTCCACTCAACAACGTCCAGTAGTGCTTCTTTCACCTGGCTCCTACTGCCGTTTTGTCGGTAAGCATGTTGCCGGCACTATCATACATACAAATAACTCACAACAAATAAAAGTGAAACGATAATGGCATATAAGTGGTGCAAAATTTATACGAAAATTGCTCAAAATAATACAAAAACAGTAGAAAAATGTTCCAAAAATGATACAATATTGCCATAAGCTTGTACAAGAGATAATGTAAAATGACTAACACCTAAATAAATAAATTACAGAAAATGGTACATAAATATTTATAGTTAAATATCCTATACACAAATAGTACACAAAAATACACAAAAATAACAAGAAGATAATTTACAAACAGGATATAAAGCTGTATTGTGAAGCCCATACTCGTGTGGTCTAATTTTCTTACATCCGCGTACTCGTTCTAACGAAAATAACACCGATCACTCGCAAGGGCTCGCACTCCCGCCCGTAAGTCTGTATCCCAGTACGCCAGTAGTTGGTTGCTCGCGAGTTGTTTGACTTGCGAGTGGGCTAGGCAGAAAAACAATATGAGACTGTGCGTGCACGAGTGTGTAGGTAGCAGAATGGCTGTACGCAGCAACAGCGGCTGTTTGTCTTATGCTTGCGTGAGTGACATAAGTGTTGAATGCAATACTTCTTATACTTGCTCGCGTGAGAGTAGGTATCGTTGGCTTCTCGCTCGGTTTACAACATTCGTAAAAAGCAAGGTCGAGGTTTTTTGGATGTCTTATAAGGGAGTAAATGTGTTTTTGTGAAGAACAAACATTGAATTAACTGGTAAAATAGATATGCATGCAATAGACTGTCGTTATTTTTCACAGCTTGCATATCATTTTTCCCAGTTGCTTCAATATTCGTTCTTTACAGAAACACATTTGGAACAAATACTTCACAAAAATAGCACATAAATCATTCAAAAAAACATACAATAATGTCACTAAAATGGCATCACTTGCATGCCAACAGTAGTAACAAAAAATATAAACAAGACTCAAAAATAACACAAAACTGGTAAAAAAAGCAGCAACAATATATTAAAATTGGCATGAAAATGATACAAATATGATCAAAAACGGATTTAAAACGACAAAAAGAAATAGGATTTCAGAAAATCGTAATGTCATAACAAAAATGTAATAAGGCCATTACAAATATTTTATAAAGTTTTTGTCCTTCCGGTGTTCGGCCACTGAGGGGAGGGGGGGCGAAAAAAAACAAAGTGAATTTTTTAATAGAGCAAAAAAAACATGGATTTTAAGAATTTTTATTTAAGGTTTAAACGTGAAAACCGAATCTATACTTGCTTATAATATATACGTTATTATTTTCTATGCAAAAATATGCGAAAAAAGACAAAAACCAAGGAAAATTTTTTTGGACGATTTTCGGAAATTCCATTGTTCGAATTTCCATTTCTGTTTCGTGCTAGAAGCGTTAATTCAACTCGGAGACTCATTTTTCGAGTTTTTCAGATTGTATAACTCCGGTACGCCTATAACTATAACTATAACGCTATAACTCCGGTACGCCTGGACGGTTCTTCATCAAGCTTGGGACACATGATTTTTGACATGAAAGAATTAGCGCAGAAGGTGGACAAAAATGGGAGACGGTCGCTTACAAGTAGAAAGGAAGGTTCAAATTTCTCATGCATTTGGAACGATAGCAGTTGTACAAGTGACTGGACAACAAAAGAAGATTTTTTAAAGGAGTAATATGGTGGTTATGGACAAGGGAGAGGTTCAAAAATGTAAAAAAGGCTTTGTTTCGATTTATGGGAGTTACCGAAAAGAACACTGATTTACAAGTGGCTGGAGGACAACAAAAGGGGGGAACTGACAAAGGGTAGACACATTTAAATGAAGAAAAGGGTTTTGTTTCTCGCATTATGACAATTTTCGTTACAATGACAGATATACAAATGGCCAAGAAACAAACGGGTCCCGAGTAAGATCGGGCAATCAGCTAGCATGATATGAAAATGATGAAAAATTACATAAAGTAACAAAAAAGATACACGAATGTGATGCAAAAATTATACAAAATAACAGCACAAAAAATAACGAAATAATTTTAATGAAAATGTACACTAAATGACACAAAAGAGATAATACAAAAACAACAGAAAAATAATACAAAAAATGATACAACATGTTCCATTAACAACCCAAAAATGATACAAAAAGTACTACAAGGATACGAAAACATACGGACATGACACAAAAATTATATGAAAAAAAAAACAAATATAATACAATACTAATAAAAAAAAGTCACACAAATACAAAAATTTACGAAAATGATACAAATATCCATAAAAATATGCAAAGTGGCACAAAAATAATACAACAATGGCACAAATAATGACAGAAGATGACTCGAAATAAAATAAAAAATGGCATAAAAATATAATAAAAAATAATGACTCAAAAATGATACATAAAAATATGAGAATGACCCAAAAATGATACAAATGGATACAACAATAATACGGAAATTAACCATGTGGATACAAAAGTTACATGAAATTGAAAGACAAAATATTCATAAATAATTCTGAAGTTTTTCGAAAATGATACAAAAATAACCCGGAAGTGATAAAAAATTGGCACAAAAAATATATAAAAATCCTGTTGAGAGGAAGGTATTTACTGGAATACAAAGCAGCCGTTTTTCAATTATAAGTGACTATGAATAAAATCCCCCCCCCCCCAGTTGCTGAAAAAATAATACGAAAACGGCATGAAAACCTTGCAAATTGATCTTAACTGTTGTTGGAGAGGTAGACGATTTGGATGATTGATTTTAACTTTTAACTTGTTTCGTTTTCGGTTAAGATGAATTGTTTTTGACAGTCTTATAATTGTATCTTAGTGTATTAAGTTTCAAATTATTACAACTAAGAAATATCGAAATTTGTAACAACTTTGACAGATATTCAAATTAACGTTTTTGAATTGATATTAAAATAAAGCTATGTTCAAACAAGATTGAGTAAAGCTCAGCCTAAATTAAAGCAAAATTTAAGTAATAAGCCAAACAAACATAATTGCGATAGAATCCATTAAAAGCATTGAAAAACATGAAAAGTCATAGAAAATAGTGTGGTAAAATTCTGACATAACAATCTTATGTAAAGTCGAAGCTCAATTAACTGAATCCCAGCCGAATTTTCAAAAAAATATGTCTGTTTATTAATATAAAATAAAGACAAGAAAATAGAATTTAAAAACGTTAAATTGAAAAACTAATAAATTGAAAAACCCCCACCTAGTACCCAGGTCTGGCCACGCCAGTGGTGGTTACAAGCGGGTACCGGCGCCGAACGTGATTACAACGAAGCACATTGACTTGTTGAACATTTCAGCAGTAGGTATCATTGGACCTTCTTGCATGCGACGAACATACATTTATTCTGATTTGCATTCAGCTGACAACGCATGTAGAAGCACCCGTGGTCTAACGATAAAGTTAGTAGTTGCCGTTCCGCCTCAATAAAAGACAGTCGATCGATTGATTGATTGATTGAGTGATTCAGTGAAATTCTTTGATGTGATTCTCGAACACGCGATCGTGAAGAGCTTGCTGTTAGCATTTTACTTTTAAACAAATAAATCGATCATCTGATAAAATGTTTATTTTAATTCCTCTCTCTCTTTTCCAAATAGATTTTCGCACAAGAAAATATTCATTTTGTGAATAACCGAAGATGATGATCTAAACCCTATTTCTGGTTCCGGAAAAGAACAGATCACACGTCATTCGACCCGAAAATGCCAGCTCTCGCTGTAGACTGTCAGTTCGGAGAGCGCCAGTCACTCCACCACTTCTTTTCCCGCTGAGAAGCTGAACCCGGAGGCTGCACAAGCCGCACCATATTTGGAGCCCCCCAACCCGAAAAAGGACACCCCATTTCACACACACCGGATCTTGTAAAATTCGCCACAATGATGAAGTCACCAACCGGAGAGGAAAATGCACGAACCACGCCGCCAAGCAGCAAACAGCAACCGGAGCTGGCCAGCTCCGGGTCAGGACCGGCGGTGATGGCTGCTCCTTCAACGATGGCATCCATTTCGACACAAACTGGAAACGGATCACGGATGAACCCTCCACCACCACCACCACCTCTGGTGGTGGGAACCACACAAAATCAACCACCAACGCCGTCAAGCAATGGCGCCGGATGTTTCATTAAACCTTCACTTTCGCTCAATTCCCTACCGCCGCAGGCGCCTCCCGAGGGTTCCGAAATGGCCCAAAACCGACTGCGTATCGATCGACCCTACAGCAGCTTGAAGGTAAGTATCCGTTGCAAATTAAATACAAATCTAACAACTTTTTATTTAAAATTTTAGAAAAAACGCGATTCCGAACGGGAACTGTGGCGCCGGTCGTGGGGCAGTGGCCACAGCCACAGCTCGTGCAGCCTGCAGAGCAGCACCGCGACCGGCATCGGTAAGGACGATTTTTGGGCGGCCCTCCAGACCAACTACAACTTCATTATGGACACCAATCTGCTCGACAGCTGCCGGGAAGCTCGTGGCGAAATCGAAGGTCCCGTAGTTCGAGCGGAGGAAGATGACGTGGACTGTTGTCGGAAGGTAAGTGCGCTTCCCTTGGTTATAAGGACAGTATAGTTTCACCGTTGGTGCCCATTTTGGTTTTAGGCTTTGTACAATCCGTCCCCGATGCAGACGTTCTACGGGGATCCACGACTGCTGCGCCAGTGGATACGGGAGATGGAGAAACGGTTGTCGCGCGCATCCTGCGCCTCCGTGACGGAGATCAAAAAGATGAAGACCGACCAGCTGCTGAAGCTGTCGGGAGAACATTCGGTAAGTGCGATTTTATAATGCGTCCACTGAAGTTTTGATTGAATTACTGTTGGGTTGCCACCGAATCGGAAGAAAGGTGAGGGGAGGAAACGTTTCGAAATTGACCTTTCAAGTTGGTGTGAGTTTGTTTGTTTGCCGGCTACAACAGACCACAGTAATGACGTAACGTTGCGTTAATTCGTTTAATCTTTCATCGGGTAGGGCTAAGCGGTTTTTTTCCTATCTATGCAATTGATTTCTCAAGTTTTATGGCTGCTACTGCCGTGACGAGTGAAGCGATTGAAAGGCAAGCACTTCAGCAGATGAACAGAGGCGGACTGCCCCCGTCCATATTTGCATGTGGGGTCATATGGGGTAAGAGTTTGGGTGACTTAATTTTGAATGTCCGTTCAAAGTTTAATGGTATGGAAAAAAATTATATTTTTTTTTTCAATGCATAAATATAATACAATTTTCATTATAAATACCAATAGATAATTTGTGAAACAATTTTCTTTCAATACCCATTAAGAATTTACTTCTCATCATCGAATATAACTATTATTCAGAATTTGTTTTAAATGCACGTTAACGCAAAATCTTTTTAAAGAATAAAATGTGGCTTACAGCAAAATCTCGGCACGACAACCTCTTCTTGAAATTGTTTTTAATTTTGAAAGTATTTTTTTCAAACCACAAATTATTTTTATTATATTTTAACCTTGTAAAAATGGCCAAAAATTTATGATATTAATATTTAAACCGATGAATTGGTATCTACCATGCTTGTGGCAGCTATGCTTAAGCTGGTCCATGCCAAAGATTCAATTTTGCACCACTTTTTCGAGCATTTTGGCTAGTATCTCACGAATGACCCGAGTAATAATTTCTTCAATTCAATTTTGTCCGTATGAACTAGTGGTTTTACGTAATCTCACATAAAGATTTAGCTGTGCTAAATCACACGATCTAGGCGGCCTATTCTTAAGTAATGAAATCAGATGAATTACTCGCCAAGCTGGCCTCTCAATTGTTTTGCGTGCTGTGGGGTAAGCAGTGCCGTCTTGTTGAAATCACATATCGGTCAGATCCAATGTATCGACCGGTAGCGGCCTCCATTTAGAGTAACGCGGTGGAAAGCTTCGTCTTTGAAAAACTAGGGATCGATTGTTCTGTTGACCCAAGAACAGATGGCCAAACGGATAATTTAGATGGATTCATCGACAGTACCTGTGGCTTCTTATCACATCCAAAGCGACAATATCTGTTGGCGCATTCGTTGAATCAGAAACTTATTTTTCGGTAAAAGAAGCGGATCTTCTTCAAGTCAATCACAGCAAACTCTCCACAAATTCTGTACAAACACGTTAAATCAACGTTAAATCTAAAGCAACCGGGAAAAAAATGGAGTTCGAATCCGGTTATTATTGGCTTCCATTACAGCGTGGTTCGATCCGTAAACCACCCAGTTGATATAAAGAAAAATGTTATACAAACTTAATAAGCATTACTTCAATTACCCGCCCTTATCTAATTATCTTATCCGCTCTTTCCCCTTTACGTTTTGTCTCGCCCTGGAGACACTTTATCAACGCCTTTGTTTCATCACTGTCTTCAACAGTTCCCTTCGTCAAGTGGAAAGACTACCATTGTAATATTTGTCGATGCGATTCTCGAAAAACAAAACTGGCAAAGTGAAGATTCAGCTTTTGTTCTTTTGTTGAGCATCTTAGCCGAATCTGTCAGTCTAGATGTACCAAAATCTTCGTCTTACTTCTACTTTCGACTTATTGCAACGTTCATTAATGCCTATTTCGAATTGATGCGATGATTGAAACAAATGCTGCTATAAAACCTGTAATTCGTCGGTGAAATATGTATCTTTTAGAATAATAAATAAATAGTATAAATATAAAAGGAAAAAATTGCCACTATTCGATAGTTTTTCCGACGTTTCAACACTATTTTGGTGGAATTTTCTTTATCAGCAAACACGATATACTTTGAAATTAAAATAAAACAGAAATTTTCATCGATTTTCATACTCATTGATTTTATTTGGTAGTAAATCTTATGTCAATTGAGACTTAACTAAAATATCGCTCAATTGACACACGTCTTGGTGACCAATTGAAACGTAAACGTCAATTTCTAAATAATATCGATTCTTTGAACTTCTCACGCCATAAGTCCACTATAACAGACGCAGTGTGGCATGTTGCACCATCTTGTTGAACATAACAGTCATCGTTATCAATTTCGTCATCTTTTGGAAAGAAAATTACGTCAACATGGCAACAATAGCGCTCACCGTTGGCCGTAATCGTAACACCTTGCTTTGGACGTATTGGTAATTGATGGACCATCTTGGACATGACTTACGTCAATCCCGGCCATTCTGTTTGTACATAGTTTTTCCACGAGAAACGTCCCTCTTGTCAGAAGATGCTTTTTCGACAAAAAACCGGGGTCGCTTTCCAATGATTCAAAGACCCAATTCGCAAACTACCGACACTAATGATGTTCTCAGTTGCATGAGGCAGGCTTTTGGTTTATGTTGAAGTGGAAATCCTAGTCACAGCACCAATGTTTGTGATCGTCTTTTCCTTACTAACGGAATGGTGATAATAGGGCCACTCAGTGGTACTCCACGACGACCGTAATTTTCATAAAATGCTGTTCCAATAAATTAGTCCAATAGTGTCCAATAAATTATAAGTTTTGATAAAACTAGTCTCAAAATGAACAATTTTCATTGTAAGCTAACGTAATTAGTCACAGAAAAACTTTCATCCAAATCAAATGAGACTCATTAAAAATCGTCTCTTCCAAATTACAGTGCGAAACAATCAGAAAAGTTTTGCCTGAGCGTCTTAGTAGAAACACAAATATGCAGGTGAACGTGTTTTATTTCATTCGGCTATAATAGGGACAATAGCCTTGTAGCAAAAGCAAAAATTCCTTCTTCACTCATATTATAAAATGAGTCTTATTGTACCTGTGCCTGCATAACAATTTTAATGATCAATTTTAGTCGCCAGAACAACTGTTATTAATGTGCAATAAAGCTTAGATTGTTACATAGCAAAAAGAAAGGAATCTACAGCAGAGGAGGTCGCTGAAGTGAGATAAAACACCTTTCACTTAGATGCGGATGGCCAACTGCAACTGTAGTGTGTTTGCAGATTCATTGTTACCATTGTCGCTTGTCCTTACTGCCCCATTTGGTTGATTTGGTAAAAATTCAATAGGACAAAAATTAAATCGAATAAACTTAGCTTGTTGTCAGTAGAAAATAACAAGCGAGGAATGAAAGCAATTCGATACAAACTAGGGTAATTCAGATCGATTTTTGATTAGTTGGACATAAGGAAGTCTAAACAATGGCTTGCTAATGTATTGATTGCGTAAATATTTGCTTTTGAAATTCAGCATTTATTTCAACATTTACGTAGAATGTGTCGTCACTGACGACTCGTCACCATTCACGTTTTACAATAGTTTCAGCTAGTTTATACTCAGAGTTTATCTAGTCACACTTTGATGTTGCAAAGTCCTTTTATAAATTGCCATAAAAATTACTGTTTTGATTGTTTTGGAGATGTATAAAACTTCAGCATCTTTAACACGTACGCGAGCGTTCTGAAGAATTCAATTATTTTTCATTTTCATGTTGCCCGCTGCTGAGCAATTATTTCCAATTACTATAATGTAACTACTTAGAGAGAGTTTTGCATTGTATCGTGTTAAACAATTGGCAAAACCATTAGCTGTTCACATTAATTCGCCTATTTAACAGGTACTGTAAATTTACGGATTTTATTTTATTTGAATTGCTTTTATTGCGCGCTGCTTTTATAGCGATTGCGGTACAATGGCCCATGCAAAAGTTCATTTGCACTTGTTTGCTGCCCGGCGAAATCACGTGTAATTAAAAAGAAAACACACTTCAATTCATACTGTTTTGAAACCATTTCCAGATTAGATTCAAATAAAAATAAAACCACACCTTCAACCGGTGCAAAACAATCTTCTCGAAGATAACGCACTTAAATTTTGCCCTACTTCACCTCACCAGTCACCACACACAGTAGCAGCCGGCAGAGCCGTAGGTACGACATAACCAATAAACAAATGCAGGCGCGGACGCGACCGCGTCTAATGCTAAAATCTCAGCAAGCCATGCATGCATGTTCCGCATGGAAGTTCGATTTTTCTACTCTCACCACCGTGCGGTGCGTCGAATTAGGGCTACCGATCGACCATCATCAGGGGGGCGGCGTGTTGCAACATTTCGGCACGGTGTTTACTTTTTGTCGTTGGCACATTTTTTTCTGTCGGTAAACAAATGATGCATGGTGGTCGACCGGATCGATGATTACAGGCCGTTGAGGTGTGTAAATGTGCTTGGCCGCCTCGCAGTTTTTGGACAAACCAGAGCTGAGACGAACTGACAGCGTTGGTCGATGATTGGTTGGTGTTGACTTAGCTGGGCGAAATGCTCTCTGCTTAATTGACTAATAGCTTAGGCATGTAATATTTATTGTTTGCTTAGGCGGCAATCGTTAAGTCTGGGATAAACATTCTCCAACAAGTTGACGTGATTGCATAATTTTTTTGCTGATTTATGTTTTACACAAGATTTATTGTGCTTTAATAATTGTTTGGTGTGAAAAAACTGTGAGTGAATCCACCCTGACATTTTAAATTTCTTACAGTTACTCTTGGTAATAAATTAATAAACAAATCATTGCTAGTAATTGTCTATAAATCGTGGAATTAGATATTAATTTTAAAATAAGATAAAATTCGGCGGCAGTAATAATTTGGCAAACTAAAGAAAGCACGTACCAATAAGTTTAATTGAATAGTAATGATTGCTGAAAAGAGCTGAAAACAGCACTGCTGTAAAAACGCAGGTAACCAATAAGCATTAACATAAGTAGTACATTAACCGCTTGTTGGCATGTCAGACATTTTATATACTAAACGCTGCTGTTTATACGCTTTTTAACTGCATAGCTGTTTTAAACTGGCATCTAAAATTCCACTCAAATTCTATCAGCAGCAAATAAGCGTTGTCAGCACTATACCAGGGATAGCAAGCGGTAAAGAAGCCCTTTATTTTGCCAAGGTAGTTTTTAAATAGCATTCAAGGTGACTGCACTTTATTGGTGATACTTTTCACTTAGCTGGGAATTTTAATGGCAGACATTGCTGAATGAGGACATAAATCAAAATACATTTAGGAAGAAAACAGAGTTAAACTTTGTTGCAGTTTATCTAGTCCAAATTAAAAGGAAAACTCATTAATTAGGCATTAGCATTAGCATCATTTAAACTTGTTACGACCAAAGTTTTCATTATATTGATAGGAGGTATTTGATGAGCTAAAAGTTCCTGGAAAATGACGATTGCTTGAATCGATTCTTGTCAACGGTCAGGCCAACTGCGCAGTATGTACCGCAGAGCGAATTCCAAAGAATTAAGTGATATTAGAAATGATACTTTTTTTTTTGTTTGGGGATTTGACTATTTTGTCAATTAATTTGAACTTTTGTAGTATATCCCTGTTTATTATACGTGCCATGCAAGCCAATTGCCATTTTATAGACAACTAGCCATTTGCTCCTGCACGTTCCTAGTCAGGTATAATGTGGTTTATGAAACCGATAACATTCCCGGGATTAGCAGACCAAATTTCATTAGGAGATAAGCATCTCTTGTCAAAAAATTTAGCTCTGCTCATGTAAAGCGCACTACAACTGCAAAGCAGATGCTCCGACGTTTCGCTTTCAAGATTGCAGAAGCGACAGATATCATTTTCAACACGACCCATGTTCTTTAAATGATGTCTACTCGGACAGTGCCCTGTTACTATAGGCCGGAGTATGTGCACAGACCTTTCTTGTTCAGCTTTATGAGCTTTCTGGTGGATTTTTCGTTTGGATTAATGAAACTTTTTGACTGGTTAAAACCTCTGACAGTCATCCAATTGGCCGTCACGTTTTGTTCTTCCCAGCTTTTGAGGCTCCGGACCTATGAATTCCGAATTTGAGCCCGCTTTTGCTAACTCATCTGCTATTTCATTGCCTTCAATGCCACAGTGCCCTAGAAACCAGTATATTTAGATTTACGGTATTCAATTGGAATAGCTGCCGTAACGAAAGAATGCAATTCCAGACTATTTTCGATGTGCATTTGCAAGCGCTTATCGCTTTCAATGCTGCTTGACTGTCAGAGAAAATGCGTATATTTGCATGTTTGTATCTTCTTCTCAAGCAAACATTCACACATTCAATTATTGCAAAGATCTCCGCCTGAAACACAGTCCCATAGCCAGTGATATTTTTCTCCAGGGCCATAAATTCCAGCACCAGTTTTTGAACCAATTTTTGAGCCATCCGTGAAAAATATCGTTGAGCCTTGACGAACCATAGGAACTCCCCTCTCCCAGTCGGAGTATGAAGTTCCACACACCTTGTAGGGAGCATCATAGTTATCCTCCGGATTCATTCAATCTCCGTTCATACTTAACACGATCCCTATTTTGAAAAGTTTCAGAATATTCATGTGGCCAGTAAGATCCGAAATATGCCTGAACCTATTAAGTCTTAGACCACTTTTTGCCACTTCTATTTGTACGAATTCATTCAAAGGCAGCAGATCGAGAATTGCATCTAGAGCTTTCGATGGAGTGCTACGCATCGCTCCCGTTATTGCAATGCTCGCAAGTCGTTAAAGTTTTACAGGTTTTGCTTCAGCGGTAACTTCTTTTGGTTTGTGGCCACCACACTAACGAGGCGTATGCTATTTTTGGCCGTGTAGATCCACATGATCATTTTTGGTTTTAAACCCCATTTTCTATCAACGGTTTTCGAGAACAACCATAATGTACTAACTGTCTTGCTTATCATGGGGTCGAGATGTGCATTCATTCCAGTTAAGCTTAACAGCCTAGAAATTTGAAATTTGATTTGTCTTCAAGCTTAAGAGGCTGATACTTGAGAGCTAGAGAAATGATACTTACTAATACTAATTCCATTCAACTCATTGAAACCAAGGGGTAGGAAGAAAGCGTGGACCTCCCGTACCAAACGCTATTGATATTGATTAATTTACAGATTACATTATGCGGTATGCAGTCTGCAACTTGAAATAGGATTTAAATTAAATTTGAATTTTTACTTGACGTCAGACATAAAATCCAAATTGAATCTGAATTAAAACACAATTGAACATTAATTAGATTTGAAAATTGATCTATTTCTGATGGACAACAAAACACACAGTTTTACACAGTTAGTTTATTTATCGGCAAAATACCGGGTTATTCAATTAGGCTTCGAACTTCCTAAAATCCCAATTACGCCTTGAGGAATTTATTTTACATGAATTTTAGTGGATCGCGTGCTCCAATGTGCGCCAACCTAGGCACGCTAGCGTTTATTTATGCTAAACTAAAAGTAAAATCTAAATCGTACTTTTATTAGTGATGAGACAGTGACTTTTTAGATAATCTCAAGAATGGAAAATCACTGGAGTTTTTATCAGTATACAACTAGCTATCAGTCAGTTACTTTCTTATTTTCTTCAAGTGATTTTGATGAGCTCTCTTAATCACTAAAATAATGTCAAGTCTGCAATATTATGAATTCTAGACCGCTATTTTAGTAGTAATTGATAGACCAAACTCGTGTTTTTAATCTTTTACCTTGAAATGCGGTCAGGCATTAATATTAATATTTTTTGAAACGGTAGTTCTACAATTGATGGAAGGACGGTAGGGGAAAACAAAAATTTTTTGGAGTGGAGGAGAAAGAGCGGGAAGATGAGGGGGGTTATTGGTAACTACGCTTAACAAGTAGTCGTTGTGACTCCCACCTTTTGTCCAATGCTGGAAGGTGCATGGGTCGAACCAATCTATAATCTATAATCTATATTATAACTGGATTTGAACTCAAACACCCGCCAGGGCATGTGGCTCGCTGATACCCGTGTACCATGAACCGCAGAGGCGCTGGACAAAAGGAGACTGTGCAACCCCCTTGTTAAAGTAGCGACGTATCTGGTTTGGCTATTTCTAGACACAAATTGTGCCTCTTCCTCCGTCAACTGTAAAAACCGCCGACCGAGAAGTTTTAATCTAACTTGTTTTTACTGTCAGGACGACGACACTATGTAGGCCCTTACGACAGCGTGACGCTGTTTGTCTGTCAGCATGTTAGACGCGATTCTCAGCGCGGGTTTTCGGAGAAAGGTTCCGTTTCTATGAAAATGACCAAACTCGTGTTTTTAGTCTTTGATCTTGAAATCCGGTCAGGCAATAATATTAATATTTTTTGAAACGGTGGTTCTACAATTGATGGAGGGACGGTAGGGGAAAGTAATGAAAAATTGGTAATGAGAGTAATGAAATGGGTACAAGCGAGCCACGTGTCCTGGCGGGTGTTGTGGGTTCAAATTCGGTTATAATTATAGATTAGATTATAGCTTGGTTCGACTCATGCACCTTCCAGCATTGGACAAAAGGTGGGAGTCACAAGGAGAACTTGTTAAGCGTAGCTACCAATACCCCCCCCCCCCCCCCTCACCTTCCCGCTCTTTCCCCTCCACACCAAAAAATTTTCATTACTTTCTCCTACCGTCCCTCCATCTACTGTAGAACCAGCGTTTCAAAAAATATCAATAGTTAATTAATATCAATTAGAAGAAAATGGAAATAAAAAGGATTGGCGAAATGAAGAAAGAAAAGCTCTGAAGACAAAAAAGTTTTGTATTTTTTTCTTCAACAAAAATGCAGAACAATGATGGATTCCTTATATTATTCAAGCAAAGCAAAGCAGAGCCTAGTTGCTACGTTCCATTATCGAAACTTGACCTTCTGTTTTTTTATACGACAGACTTCGTAGTCAGCTGTTAGAGTAGAGAACTACTGCGGGATTAGTGCTACGATCCTGTCGATTCTAACAGTCTCCCCCAGCCGAGAATATCCTATAGAATAATTAAGGTGCCCCAGGGCAAGTGGGAATTTGGGGTAAGTAAGAACGGAGCTCATAACTCGCTTCAACCTTGTTTTCTCCAACTGAACCTTTCTTGAAATGAAAGATAGGTCTGCAACGCATCATTAAAAACGCAGATTATTTATAATAGGATACCGCCTCTAGTTTCTGATAATAAATAACAAAAGGTGACGCTAGTGTTGCATCATGCGCCATGCATGAGTGTATGCTTGAAATTATCAATGTTTCCCTGTTGAACACAACAGATGTCGTTACTTTGTAACGCATATTGTATATTTCGGAAACAGCTCATTTTTGCGCGACAATAAATTTACCAACGCAGCAACATTATTCTCTCATGCATCTCAGTTGCTTTTGTGTTTAACGCTAATCACAATAGGTATAACGTTTGACAACCAATTAATAGTTGGTAAACATTGTTTTTATTCATTGCGTTCATGATGCGAAATTTAATGTTTTCGAATCGAAAAGTCGCTAACATATTCAGCTCCTGGCTCTCGTACGGTATCAAACCACTTTTCCGGGCTCTCGGACGAATGGTAGTAAGATGCTATGGAGAGGTATAGGAAAAGTTTGTTTCTTAGAAAATTATGCAGAAGTCATGAAAATGAAGTATAACAGAGTAACTGTACCACAAATAAAATATGATTAGTGATTGTTTTCTTGGTAGGTAAACATAGATAAGTGAGAAATTTTGATTTTACTGCCACTAGAAAAGCTCTCATGAAAAGCAACGGTTCGTATGGTGTCCTATTGCCATTCTAAGCACCAAAATTGAACTTTAAATTTAAGCGTCATTTTTAATTTGCGGTGTAAGTTGGACGCAGCTGTCTATAAATGATAACACCTACAATACATGTAAACATAAATGATGCATTAACAAGATACGCACGAAAATTAGTTGTATAGTTTCACAAAGCGCATTAAATAGACGGGTCGAAATGAAGTTGGCACTTCAGAGCGTCCGGGGCAAGTGGAACCTATCAAAAATAAAGTATTTCAGAACAAAACTTGCTATCCTAATCATTTTTTGATGTACTACCGAACAGAACTAAGATAAGAGGACCCATAAAAGAAGTCCATTAACATGGCTTATGAAGAAGTAAACAGTTTGGTCACATTGTAGCAAGTAGCAAGACATCTGCAAATCTGCAACTGGAAGTGAAACCATAAAGCGTTATGATTGTTATCGCCTAACTATTTCGTATGATAGTTTCACTAGTAGCTCTATCGTACTGGGCATGGGAGAACAAACTGATCACAATCGTATTTTTGAGCTATTGAAGAACAGTTAATCATAAATTACGTCTCGCAAGAATTCGATACAGCTACATATTAGACTACGTTGCATTACTGTATTGCTTTACTTTACTGCATTACTGCATAATTGCACAAAAATTACACGGTGTGACAAAAAAATTTTTTTTTAATATACTTTGCAAGTGACCTAGTGTACGTTGTTAGTCACACCTAGTACATCATAAAAACACATATGACATCATCGTACGTACAACTGAGCATCTTGTACACGATGTAAGATTAGGCGGGTGATATATGGGAAGCAACAAATTCTACAACTCTTAAAAATGGTCTCAAATTTGCAAATGTTGACCGATTTGGCTAAAATTTTGACCAAAGGCTTAGGATTGAATATAAAACAAGTGATGTTGAGCTTAGGAATGTGGGTCATTTTTAAGGTCACTTTAAAGACCCCTAAAGTGAGAAATTTTTTAATTTTTTAGTTAAATTTCATATTTAATTGAAAAAATCTCGTCTAACTTTTGTAGAACCATAGTGAATGTATATATATCCTGAAAGCTTATTCTCTAAGCATTCCAAAAATGTATAAAAAACTTAAAATTGCTTGGAAAATTATTGAGTTATTCATGATAGTATGTGTACACCTAGCCAAAAAACGTTTTTTGCAGTAACTTGAAATTTTGGGGGTGTTAGGAAGATTTCAAATGTGTTTTTATGATGTACTAGGTATGACTAACAACGTACACTAGGTCATTTGAGAAGTATTTTTTCCGTGTAACACCGTGTTATGTTTTATATTAATTATAAAGTTGATTGTGCCTTACAACTAATTTGATTTTGTAACGGCGTTTTTGGATGAACCATTTGGAGAAACATTGCTTTTTTTATTTAATGCTTTAACGTTGCAGTCTCCGTTGGTTTGCAGCATATGCGCATATTGATATAGGTGGATAAAATCAACGCGCCATAGAAATTTAATAAATTTTCTTTTTACAATAGACTTTCCTTTGATGAATTTTTGTTTGCGAGCTAAAACAAAATACTACAATATGGGAGTATGACCACGCATGAAAAAGAGATTTCGGTGTTTATTTATTATTATTATTTTTAAATATCAGTGGCTAGTTCACATTTCTCGTGAAAATTTAACACATTAAACAGGGAATTGTGATAATTCAATTTTTTTCTTTTGGTAGGATTATTTGACTACTGTGAGCGTTGCTTTGATCTATTGTGGTAGATTTGTCTGTGACCAACGCCCAGACTTGATGGATGATTTTTTCTAAGTTTACAGTTCTGAACTTCGGCCTAAAATTCGAAACACTTGCTGGGTCGCCGCGATGTTGTAAAAGTTAGATGTCTCAAAACCTCTTTCACCAGTCTGCTGGTGATTCAATTTCGAGGTACGACACTGGTCTAACCATATTTGACTTCTTTGGAATCTCGGCTGGGAGAGGCTGCGAAGTCAGTCGTATAAAAAAAACAGAAGGTTAAGTTTCGATAACGGAATGTTGCACCTACGGCTTTGCTTTGCTTTACTTTACTAGATGAACCGTTGCTTTCCAAAAGATGGCGCTTTTCTAGTGGTAGTAAAATCAAAATTTCTCACTTATCTATGTTTACCTATCTAAAAAACAATGCTCTTGCCACGCTGAATAAATTTATTGTCGCGCCAAATTTGATTGTTTTCAATATGTGCAATATGAGTTACCAAGTCACGACATCTTTTGTATTCAACAGGGAAATATTGATGGTTTCAAGCATACTCTCACGCTTGGCGCATGATGAAACACTAGTGTCAACTTCGGTTTTTCATTATTAGAAACGTTTGTTACCTGAACCAACAAATAGTTGGTAAACATCGTTTTTATTTAACGCGTCCTTGTCACGAATTTTAATTTCTTCGAATTGAAATGTCACCAAAATATTCAGCGCTCGGCTCTTGCGCGGCATAAAATCACCTCCCCGAGCTCACGGAAGACTGGTAGTAAGATGCAATGAAGAAGTATAGTAAAAGTCTTTTTACCTTTGTTATACTATAACAAAGGTTTAGGAATTGGTCGAAAAACACGAAATTGATCCGAGGCCCGGAGGGCCGAGCCACATATACCAATCGACAGGGTTCGACGAACTGAGCAATGTCTGTGTGTGTGTATGTATGTGCGGGGCGCAACTTTTCTATCGCCTGTTTCTCGAAGATGGCTGAACCGATTTGTTCGCTATTACTTTTGTTTGAAAGGTATTATTGCCTTGTATATCACTATTGAATTGCTTCGAGGTCCGACATTTCGTTTAAAAGTTATAAGTAAAACAGTGAAAATTACGTGACACGATTTTCTCCGGAACCGAATGACCGATTTCAACGATTTTGGTATCGAATGAAAGCTCTTGTTAACGCTAAATTTTTCGGGTAAATTTTATTGAAAACAAACAAGTAGTTTACAAGTTATACTTAAAAAACCTGTTTTGACAAGGTAATAATTATCGCCTGTTTCTTAGAGATGACTAAACCGATTTAGGCGCTATTAGTCTCATTTGAAACGTAACATAACCTAATAGATCACTATTGATTTGTTTTCTGATTGGACGTTTAATTTGAAAGCTATGAGCAATTGAATACAACACATTAAAATTTACAATAATTTATAACGATCTCATCTAAGATGATTTATCTAATTAGAATTATTTTGGCATCAAATTAGAGATTTTAATGCTGCAAATATATCTGCAAAATTTCAGAAGAATCGGTTTTGCCGATCAAAAGATATTAACTCTCCAACACTCGCGCCAACTTTTGTAATACGGTTACTCGCGCGCACAATAGCCCAAAGCCAAAAAGACATCCGCACTAGAATTTTGACTGGGAAAACTTTGTTTTAGGTTTAAGGAACCTTCGGAAGAGTTTCTTGAAATTGAAAGCTCTATCGTCTGGTAGAATTTAAATTTTGAATAATCTCCCTAAAAGTGAAATATAAAAATTATTTTTCTTCAGTTTCAATATAACACATTGATGTGTTCTGCAAAGTTTTAGAGCATCTCATTACAAGAAATTTTGTTGAACACAGTAACCTTCTATCTATTCAGCGAAGATAGCAAAATCTTATTTATTGTATATGCATTTGTAAAATCAGTTTTTCTATATTAGTTCTTTTTGTAATTATTGTATGACTTGTTCATGTACTACAAAATTGTACAAATAGTAAAAATACACAACTTTGCTGAAAATAGCATACCTCTATGTTTGCTTGTTTAGGAGCTGTAGAACTTTGATTATAAAAAATACCCAAATTTTGACCCCGAATTACGAGACTACCAGCAGACGGATACATTTTAAACATTTTACATTTGCTGATAGTTTTGCTGCATACAGACACCATTTTTCCATATGAAGAAATGAGAGAAAATTCCATTTGGGGTCAATTGCGGTACACCTCACATGCTGACTGCTTCGTTTCTGTGATGTCAGTTTATGTTGATCTGTTTTCCTATTTTTTCTATTGAATAATTATGACATTTTGCTCATAACAAGGTAATTGAAGAATATACGTTAGGTAAACAGCGATTTGTAACTTTATAACAATATGGCATCCAAAAACCTACACGTGTTGTACAAAATGCGTGAGTAATTGAAGGTTAATAAAACTGATGAAATTTATTGATGTCAATCAAAAAGAATAGCATTACTGGAATTTATGCATAGTTCAAAAACCTATAAACTAGACCTTTACTACGCAATTTATATGTTAAAGAATAATATTTCCTCTTACAACTTGCTTTTATTTGCACTTACTCAAATTAGTAACAACCAACTTACCCTTACTCAGTAATTTCATGAAAAAAGGATCTATCAAAATTTATAAGTGCTCCTATTTTGTTCAAATTTTGTAAACTTATTCAATTTCCATAAATTTTATAAAAACCAACGCACTACGCAACGGTAACCAATAGATGAATTATGTACCGAAGACTTGTCGATTTCGATCTCAAAGAGCAAGTAAGACCGTATAACAAAGGTTTCTTTCACCACTAGGTGGATTAAATTGGGTTTTTTATCAGAATTCGGTAGAAGTTATGAAAATTATGCATAACAGAGTAACTGTACCACAAATAATATGTGATTACTGTTTATTTTTTAGGTAGGTAAACATAGATAAGTGAGAAATTTTGGTTTTACTACCACTAGAAAAGCGCCATTTCTAGGAGCATAACCTAAGCCTACGTTTCATAATATTCCGGCTCATGTCAGTGGATATAATACACTGAAGCACATCAAAGGCTTTCATAAAACGAGCGGCAGTTGGTTCGTACTGTGAATAGTTCCTAGAACGAAACGGTGGGTCGAAGGTGTTACATCGAAGTGTAACTGGGCTATTGTTAACAGTTAGTCGCATGATCAAGGGTTAACTAACTGTTCGTCCTGAGAGTACGTTTGTGAACGAACAAGATATCAGCAGCCATCTTATGCCTCGAAACCGTGTCAATGTCCACCAAAGAGTAGAGTCGAATTGTCGATATGTCTAACAAAGGAAAGTGACCTATTGAATGTTACCCCTAGATCATGTACTATCCCGGTGAACGTTATTGAAATCCACGGGGCTAAATTTCCTAGCAAATGTCATTACTGAATACTTATTCATTCGTATTGACTTTTAATCCACAGTTTTAACAGAACGTTCCAAAATTCTCCGAAAAGTTGCGTGTGAAATAGCTTCAGGCAATTTGTTAATTCAAATCACAAAAACTAATGGTTCTAAATGGTTACCTTGTGGTACTCCTGGTTATCGTGAAGATGACTACAAACCAGCTTAAATATCTATTGATCGTAGAAGCACATTCTTTCCGCTTGTCGATAATATTCCTCGCAACCTTGAAAAACGTTTTCTGATATTATATGCACATGCATTAGTATTAGTTTCAGCTGTGTGAAGCATTTTAGCACGCGTGCTGCGTTTCATGCTACGAAAATATGACGTCCTGTCAGTGGTCTTTCGTTCTAGCCCTATCATAACTCTTCACCCCACCATCCACTTATCCAAACCGCTCCTAAAATAATTAACTGCCCTACGAATCAACCGCCCAGTTAGCTTCAAGGTACAATCCTGGTCTAACAAGCCAATCGTCGTATGTTCGAATCTCGTCTGGGTGGCGTTACTAGATAGAATCAGTCAGTAGGACGTAATTGTCCTGTACTCTAACAACCGGCTGCAATGTCTGTCGATAAAGAATGGTCAATTCTTAGAAGGACGTTTAAGCCCAAAGCACGCCTACCGATCAAATCCTTACAACTACTTGCCGCAACGCTTACCTCAACAACTATTTATTTAAATATCCACTATCTGTTTTCATTTCGAGGATTCCTACAATTTTAGAAACCTGATAAAATATTGATATGCAACGTCATTCTTGAGATTTTACCAGAAAATTAGGCTTATACAAATTTGAAAAAAAGTTTATGTCCTGGTCTCAAAATATTGTTGAAGGGGGTTGGGGGGGGGGGGGGGGGTCAAGAAAAAAATAATAAAATTAAACCTTCAATAACCAAACAAAAGAGAAGAAACCAACGTTTATTTTTCCATATTTTATTAAAATACTAAAACGTTGTTCTTCGGGAATGAAACACAGGAAGCTCGAGAACACTGGCTCGAGGCGCATAATGAAGACACTTGTCGATGGGCAAATTAGAATTTAGTTGTAAAGTACAAAATAAATGCACACCAACATATCCCTCCAGTTGTGCTGAACTCTAACCTCTACATCTAGCCGAGACTATTTATAAGAGTGATATTGGCGCGAGGCGCGTAATTGAGCTTCTTATCCTAGGGTAAATCACAACTAGTCTCCGCACTTCCTGACTTTAGAGAGCGAGTGTAAAAACGCCAACATTTAAGCACGGACAATAAGCAGTTCGCTCACCCTATAGCGACACTGTTAAAAGAACGAAGTGTGGAATGGAGGAAAAAACACCTGGCCGATATCACGATAGAACGAAAATACTGGTCGCAGTGGTAATGTCCATACAGAAAAAATAGGTTGTTGTTGGTTTACCGTTATGGCGTAAATGAAGCGTACATATAAAAAGTTATTGCAAATTTAAAATCTAAAAAGGAAAAAACCACGATAAAAATCATAAAATAACAATTATCTCAAAACCTTCCCCTCCGATATGCCTAATTTTTTTTAAAGACATCTTGAGTTATGCCCCAAAATCTGGTGAAGAGCTATCGATGGACACTTTTTCGGGTTTTTTTTTTTAATTTTGAAGTTAGCCAAATTTTTCAAAAATATCCAGATATGTAAATTTAAAATTTACACACAGGGAAATGTAAAATTTACTCGCAGGATGCAATCACTTGAGAACAGCGGGGCTTAAGAAAAAAATTTATGTGTGTAAATTTGTTCAAAATTATGCGTAGAATTTGATTTTGTTTGAGTTTTACAAAAAAAAAAAAATTTGATATTTTTGAAAAATTTGTCTACCTTCAACAATTAAAAAAAAATTCGAAAGAGTGTCCATCGATAGCTCTACACCAGATTTTGGGGCATAATTTAAGATATCTTAAAAAAATAGGCATATCGTAGTTTCGTAGGTTTCTAAAATAGTGGTTATTTTATGGTTTTTATCATGGTTTTTTGCTTTTTAGATTTTAAATTTGCAATAAACTTGAGAACGGCTGAGCCTAAGAACAAAGTTTGTATGTCATAATGTGTTCAAAATGATGCGCAGAATTTGATTTAGTTTGAGTTTTACAAAAAAACTGCAGAATTTGGATATTTTTAAAAAATTTCAGATTAAAAAATCCGAAAAAGTATCCATCGATAGCTCTTTACCAAATTTTAGTGCATAATTTAAGCAAAAATTAGGTAAATCGGAGGGGATGGTTTTGAAAAAAAGTAACCTCATTTCTAAATACGCCCTTTTGAAAAGTTACTCTTGACGAAAAAAATAATTAAGTTTAGTGCAAAATGAGATCTTGGCATCCAACTCATCAGGAAAATTTCATACCAATCAAAAATAATCGAGTCAAAATAACCGTTTTTTACCGTTTTGAGATGGAATTGCTCTTTCCAAAAGGTTCAGATACTTGCGATAATTGGTTCATTGTATTTCGAAACAGTACGTGAAATGGTACTTGCTGGTAGGCCAATAGAACGTAGAGTCCTTTGGGAAGCACAAAAATCCAGCAGTGGTAAAAGCCTGGGAGACTCGATTTCACTATGATTTCAGCCACAAATATTGTCTGCTGGGTTCTAAGCTGGTTATTTACCGAGTCAAGGTTAAGTAGACGGCACCGATTTAAGTAGGGCGGGAAATTCTCGGGATTACGCCGTGGCAGATGTTTCTGAGCAAGCCGAGCACCTTCGACACATCTATCAGATAGTCGAATAAAATTGCCAGCCAGTTTCATTTACACCAATCCACAAATATATCGAGAAACGCTTGCAGGCGGCGAGAATCCTCAGTTTTTCCAACAAAACAGTTTTAAATCATCAGCGTAGGTTAGTCGGCAACCGATATTCGATAGCAAAGTGAGGTCGTTGAAAAACAGTGAAAAAAGCAAGGATTCCATATTACTACCTTGCGGAACACCTGAGCTATTGGTGAACTGTGAAAAGAAACAGGAACCAAGCCTCAGGAGCAGTACTCTGTCGCGTAAGTAGGAAGTCAGCCATTGCACTAGTTGTTGAGATGCACCGAGCCGGAAAAGTTTAAAAACTTTATATTTTTCATCGAACTACAGTAATGTTCCGATTTTGTCAGCCCCACGTTGATTTTTGGACTGACAAAACGGGGAAACTGACAAAATCGGGAATTTTTTCAAAATTTAAGACTTAAGACCTTGCAGTATCGAAGACTTCTACTAAAAATTAAATTTTAACCCTCAATTGGTCAACCGAAAGCTCAATGAACCGGGCACAGCACACTGGTCCAGAACCTTTTTTGGTGTGCATTAGTTTTGAGCGAGAAAACTTGGTTTTAGGTTTATGGAACTCTTTGGATGAGTTTCTTAGAATTAAAAGTTCTATCGTCCAGCGGAATTCAAATTTTGAATAATCCCTCTAGAAGTGCAATAAAAAATTTATTTTTCTTCAGTTTCAATATAGCACATTGATGTGTTTTGCAAAGTTTTGCAGCATATTATTATAAGAAATTTTGCTGAAGACAGTAACCTTCTATCTCTTCAGCAAAGATAGAAAAATCCTATTTTCCATAAATGAAAAATCGTTCAAATCAGTTTTTCTATTTTAGCTGTTTTTGGAATTGTTGTATGACTTTTTCCCGTTTTCTAAAGTTGTACAAATAGTAAAAATACACAACATTGTTGAATATAGTATACCTCTATCTTTACTTGTTTAGGAACTATAGAACTTTTACTATAAAATTCCCCAATTTTGATTCCGAATTACTCGCAAGAAGGCATTATTTTATTCAAAAATCTTCCCCAGGGAATCAGAATAGTTTCAAGCAGGCTGAATTTTTTTATAAATCATGTTTAAAATCACAAAAGTTATACAAAATTTATAGGCTATATATGCATGAAATAATATGTGAATATCGCAAAATGAGGCACATCGGCAGTAAAACTCTATTACGAATCGAAAATGACCAGAATTTGCAATTCTGTTTGTGATTTTCCATTATGATAATACTAGACCACGTATTGTTATATAGACTGAAAAAAAAAACTTTAAGAATAGCGGTTAGAAAGTTTAACTCCACCTGCCATATTCACCAGACTCGGCACTGTCCGACTACCACTGATTGCAATACGCCGTTAATAGGCGTCCGGTTTCGATCTTGGCTTCAAAATTTGGTTATGCCTTTCCGTAGTGGAACTCGCGATTTGCTGTCAGAAAAACGAGCAAAGATAAAGAGTTAGGAGTTGCTAAAGAGTTGAGAATCAAGTCTTAAAGACGTCTGGATTTATGAAAATTAACAGTTCTAAAACGTATTCTTGAGTGTGTTTTCTAAACAACATTTTATCCAACTTATTTTCCCAGTAAATTGTTAGCCATCATTAGCTAAGAAACTGACGCGTTATTGAATCCCGATCAGATGGTTCTAACAAAAATATTACAGAATTGTAGCTACAGTTGATATTTCTATCAAAATGTGTTATAGCAAAATTTACGGCACAGGAAATGTTTTACCATGAATCTATCCTGTTTTGTTACTTATAACACGGTTTGTTACATTTTAGTTATAAAGTGGGGCAGAATGCTGGTTTTTGTAACTTGTCTTGAAATAAACTTGATCAAATTATATCATAATTTGATAGAATTGTGATATGCTTTGAGCGGATTTTGTTACAATTTTTGTTATTTTAACTACTAACGAGACCAAGTTTATAACAAAACGCAAAGGAGATTTTGTTGTAAAAAACTTGTTATCAAGAACTCATCTTGTTATAAATTTGTTATTTTCATATGATCGGGATGTGCTCTTCTTCAACTCAATTACCTCATTTACAATTTTTTTGAAGCACACATCTCAATCAGTTTTTCTCTCTGAAATCGGCTCGTGTGGGGTTAAAGCTGGTTCGTGTTTATTTTTTTTTCTGCTCGATTTAGCGTAATATAATGTCCAACGCCACTTTCGAGCTCTCAGTTAAGGACCTTCCTCTGGTAGTAGTTTAATAGCCAGTTGGGGCGGTTATTACTTCATTCCACCTCGTACGCTGGTAGGCAAATATTGAATGTCTGATTGAAAAAAGTAGATTTTAATTTCTCAACTTTACGAGCGTTTGCTGTGATAGATATTACATTCGATATCAGCGAACGAGAATAATGGTTTTACAATTGCCACTAATGAATGAATCTAGATTGAATTTTATAGTGTTTGTTAAAGGTTCTATATTAACTGGGAACTATTAGATCGCGTAATCGTTAAGTTAAAGTTAATTTAATAAGCAAAAAGGTAGTGATTTTTTTTAGAGTCAGTCTGTTTTATGCCTTTTTTTTTAATTGTGTATCATTTACAATGATTAGTTCCTCAATCAGATCCACGACGAATTATTTTCCAGTTTAAAAGCGCACGTCATTAAGTTATGGTTATGTCACATCCAGTTTCTTTGAATGTAATTTAATGATAAATATAATGAATTTAGTCAGTGCCAACTTCAACTTAATTGTCGGCGACTTATTTTATGTGCAAAAATAAAAAGAGAAACAGAGAGAGAGAGAGAGAGGGACTAGATAAGTTAGCAAATTTTTTTTATTAATTTTGTTGTCGTGTCAGTAATTGGTTCATGATGGTAATAAAGGATGAGTTTTCTACCATTTTTACTCAATTACGTTTCACTAGTCTAGTTTTCACTTTTGCTAACTAAATTACGTCATTATTGACGTCCATTGGCAGTTACATGTTTTAAATCGTAAATTTGATTCCATAGAAAAGGAAACAAGTTCTAAAGCAAGTCTGGCCAGGTCGTAACGCTTTCTATTTCAACTTATAACTTAAAAAGGGGTTTTCACTATTCCATAATATTATTTCTACCTTGCTTGATTTATTTATAACAACTTTTCTTTGGATTTTGCTGAGCATTGGTAATACAAAGCTATTTTCTTCAAATTCTTCGATGCACACTGGAATGGAATGGTACGACGTCAATGAAAGAATCTAAAGGCCCTAGAGAAAAGCATCGATCTCCAATCGGCTGCTGCAGTTTCTACGTAATCATGGACTGCGCGATTATTAGCAGCGAGCCGATGGAACATTTAAAGGCTCACAAAGAAGTGGGCTTAATTAAAGGTTATCAACAAAACAACGCACTCCGCTCGGCTTGAAGTCAGAAAAAGAAGGGCCATCACGGCTGCTTGATGTGTAATATGCACATTTTATGGCTGAGGACTTTGTTGAGATTGAGCACAGCACCACTGCACTCTAGCTGTAGAAACAACTGGGCGCAGAGGGTTAATGATGGCCGATCGCTACTTTGAAAATCGATTTGAAGCTGACTTCGCCTAATTATAGGTATGTGTGAAACTTGATGATTATCGGACTAGGTTACGGTGTGCCAGATAGCAAAATAAAAGCTTGGAAAATGGATCAAAATGTTATGGCTTCTTTTGACAGCTCGAAAAATTCCACGGTGATGAAATGCGATGACTACGGATTTTCTCCATTCCGCACATATTTTCCAATCAATTTTACTTTTAACGCGTTACTTGTTTTCCAGCGTGCATATTTTACTGTCACATAAAAAAGAGCCTAGTTAACTCTTGCTCCACTTATCCTTTCGACATCTCGTGCTCTCTCCTAGTTTTTTTTCTTCTTCTATGGCACAGCAATTGGTGCTTGTAAGTTGTAACTGATTAATGGGGAGAAAAATTTTCCATCGTCCACGGGTGGGGGGTCGTCCACAACTGAACCTGTTGGCTGATGGTAATGGCCACAAATGGTGCATAATTTTCGCACGCCTGGACTCTATAAAGTAAATTAGCTACGTATCTGGGCGCTGAAAGTTAGCTGGTTGTCGTTAAACTATGCGATTGATGCAGAACATGGTACATTTTAAATGATGGTTTAAACACCACGGACAACCGGCCGGTTGTAAAACATCGAAGCACAAAATGTGGAAATACTGGTTCAATCAGTTGCAGTGTGGTTGCTATTACTCGTTTTTTTTTGGTTTAATTGAATTGTAGTGAATGTTCGAGAGTTAATTATTTCAGTTTATGTTTCCTCCGTTTTATCACCGGACCACTACGAAGTTTTTCTCGTTAATGACCTGTAAAAGGAACGTACGTTGTTGGTGTTTTTCGGTTACGTTAATTGCATATTGGTTTCAAAGGGGTATAAAGGTTTTACAACATTAGAATTATAGTCAAGAATTTTTTTCCATCTGTAATTTCCTGAGCAGCTGAATAGAGTGCTGAATGCAATTCTCGCTGTGATTAAATTTGTGCATTATCTAGCCGTCTCCATAACAGCTAATGGTTGATTGGAGCACTTTTCTTTGAATTATTTAAGTTGATTAGTTGATTTCCTCTGACATTCTCCACACACTAACGCGTAACAACTGAACAACATTCAATTCGAAAAAAACGAGAAACGGAAAAATTGTAAATGACTTTTATTTCGAAGCAAATATGTAAAGCAACGCGACAATGATTGTATGGGACTACCATCGTCTGTCATGTAAGATTCGAAAGTGACTTCCGGCTTCCAATTTTTTAATTTACGAATAAACTTCGTTTCAATCTTCGACCTGTGTCCAATTTTGGTTTGTTCAGTCCAATTTTGGTCCTATTTACTTACGTCTAGCAGCATCGAGCCGGGGTGACTCTTACTATATCAAGAATTTCTCTCCATAGTACTTGGTCCTGAGCTACTCGTCGCCAAGCCTCAACACACGCAGGTTGGGTTCGACCTGGTCGAGCCATCCAGCACGTTGGGCCCCTCAGGTTTCGGAGGTTTTCTGGAACATCAAATTTATCCTGGGCAATGAAATACAGATTCCCCGGAATCTAGGTTGAAGGTTGTGTAGTCTCTTCAGCTTTTGATCGTATATCTTCTGGGCCCGACTTTTCGCGACCGTCTTCTGTTGGGGCCTTCTGGACCTTGAACGTACGTAATTCAGCTCGAGTTTTGACCTTCTGCACAAAGCTTTTGCTCAAAATCAGTTTTTTTGGAGTTTGGTTTCCCATTGAAGGCCCCAACTACGGTGGCGTGATCCTCAACGGTATACGCACGCCTTTTTTCTCCGCATCTTGGCTTACGATAGACAGTCAGATGTTATTCGAACCATTTTATGATATGAGTAACCGTAGAATTCGGGTAGAACCGTAGCTTTTTACCGAGATTCTTATTTTCGATGTATTTGTGCAGTTTTTTTTCGCGAACGAGCTGTTCTTTCGACGCCATTTTTCAAATCTTTGCGCACCTGATGAAAAGACTCACACAGCATAAACAATGCACTTTGAGCTTTCTCCGTACAAAATTTCAGTTAATTTTACCCAACGGTTTAAAATATAGAAATAGCTCTATCAGCGTGTTGTAATTTAACCGTGGACACCCTTTATATGGTTCGGTACGACCATAGATGAATTAAATGGATTCGTACGATCATTATTGTGACGCAGCTGATCAAAGCTACCCTGGAGCGAGTGATGCGCTACGTACGCGTTTCGGAGACACTCTTGAGTCCTTTCGAATCGCGCAGAGGGTTGCGGCAAACAGATGGACTGCTCTGTATGTTATTCAATATCGCCATTGAAGGTGTGATCCGGCGAGCGGGCATTGAAACGAAAGGTGCTATTTTCAGCAAGAGTAGCTAGCTCCTAGCCTTCGCAGACGACCTCGACCATTAGTAGAAACATTGAGACGGCGGAGGCAATCTACGCCAGACTAAAAACGGTGGCTAGGAGGATAAGGTTACACATCAATGCGTCAAAAACTAAATATATGGTAGGAAGAGGCTCCAGAAAAAGCAACGTTTGGTTCCTACGAACAGTGACTATTGACGGCGATAAACTGGAAGTGGTTGCTGAATTCCGTTATTTTCCGTTACTTGCCGTATTTTAACGAAAGGTGTTGCGGACTATTATTAGCGGAGTACAAACGGATCACGGAGAGTGGTGTAGGCGTATGAATTACGAGCTACAGGCACTACTTGCATCGTACTTCATACGTACAGGCACTACAGCTTCATAAGTACAGGCACTACTTGCATCGTACGCACTACTTGCATCGTTGCATCTCATCGTACTCCTGGCAAAAGTTGGGAGACTACGGTGGGCCGGTCACGTCGCAGGGATGCCGGACGACTGTGTAGTGAAATCCGTTCTCTTTAAGAACCCCACCGGCATCATGAACACAGCGGCCCAACGTGTTAGATGGCTCGACCAGGTAGAAACCGACTTGCGCGTGTCGAGACGCGCAATGAATTGGCGACGAGTAACCCAGGACCGAGTACAATGGAGAGGAATTCTTGATACGGCAAGAGCCACCCCGGCTTTCGGCTGGTAAAAACATAATCACACGATCATTATTTATGAAGTATATGGTTCAGTACGACCACAGATAAATTAAATAGTTTGATACGATCATTGTAGAATGAAGTATGTGGTTCGGTACGACCATAATTAAATGAAAAGATACAGCTCGGTAAAACCATAGAAGAATGAAATTGCTTGCTAAGACCATTGATAAATAGAATGGTTTCATATGATCATTGTTGAAAAGATGGCTCTATTCAGTGTGAATCAAGTATCAGATTATATGCATTAGCAGTTGTACTGGTTTGAGTTATTGTTTCATTTAAATTTTTGGTAGCTAAAATCGTTGATCGCTTTTAAACAGATTTTTATAGTTGCGTTCTGAAAACCGCAACGTAATTAAGTGACAACTATAATGAATAGCGTGGAACTTTATTTTTCCTTTTTGGTACCCTTTTTGGTAGTGGTAATTTAGGATCTAAGAATTTCGATATTTTACGATTATGAAATTGGATATTAACATTACAGTATCTTTAAGCTTTGGGAGTTTAAAACCTGATGGTTTTGAGATTTCAGGGTTGTTGAATTTTAATAGTCTCGATACACTGACTCACTAAGAGGTACGCCTATCGCAAAACAGTGGAAAGTTGTACCGGAGACGCCACTGCCCTATTAACGTAGAACTACGCAGAGCTGTTTTTCGTAATGATACTTTTGCACTCTTACTCCTCAGCCATTTCCTGAAAGAATTTATAGATAACTAGCTGACCCGATAAACTTTGTATTGTCACAAATTAACCTGTGTTGTACATAAATCATGAATCTCGGATGATATTTGTCACAATCTCGAGTTTTGCAAGTTTCTGAGGAGTTCAACCTTAGATGATTCATTTTGGCAGTTACATAACTATGAAAGCTTCCCAGGTAACCAATAAGCATCACCAATGCTATTCAAATGTAGGCCAATAAGCATTTAAGTCGCCTTAAATGCTACTTAAATACTATTTTGGCAAAATATACAGCTACTTTACTGATAACCTTCTTATAGTGCTGACAATGCTAATTTACAGCTAATTACCGACACGAAGAATTTGAATACAATTTTGGATGCCAATTTACAACACCTATGCAGTCAAAAAGCTAACATACAACAACGTACAGTATAAAATGCCAGATACGCTGATTTGCTGCTTATGTTAATGCTTATTAGTTACCAGGAATGGGTAGTTTAATACACAAATTTGCAATTTTTCCACACAGTAAAGTAGAAAACAACTCCCCTGCCCCCTCATTGTATAGCCAGAAAGCGGATAGTAATATTCGCCATGATTGTACAACATTTCGCCGAATATCATTTTGCGAAAAACCTTAAGCGGAATGTACCATTTCACGGAAAACTTTTTTGTGGAAAGAATCATTTCGCGATCCTCTCCTTACTCGTTGTCGCTCGTTCCAGGAAACCCAGGTAGACCTAGGAAAACAAATAAACCTAGACAGTAGTGATTTCTGCGGGGAGTTGCCTCCCCCCAGTGGGCGTCGCTTCCGACGGCGGGTCACCAGCAACACTCGTGGCCGTCTCGTCCTGAATGATCTAGTGTTACTATAGATAGCTTTTGTGGTCTTGTTATTGACTAATGTTTTATGGAAGAGACTCGAATTTCTCGAGTTCGATTAGTTTTTGAGTTTAGCAAAAATTTCTGCTTTATTTGTATGAGAGTCCTTATCCCCCTACCACAGGGGTGAGGGGTCTCAAACCATCATTAAAAAAATTCCTGCCTCCAAAACCCCCCATATGCCAAATTTGGTTCCATTTGCTTGATTAGTTCTCGAGTTATGAGGAAATTTGTATTTCATTTCTGTGGAAGCCCCCCCTCTTAAAAGGGAGAGAGATCATTATTCCCCTCCTAAAGAGGGGAGGGGTCTTAATTCACCATAGAAAAAAAAATTGCCTACAAAAACACCCACATGCTAAATTTGGTTCCATTTGCTTGATTAGTTCTCGAGTTATGAGGAAATTTGTATTTCATTTGTATGGGAGCCCCCCCCCCTCCTTAAGTGAGGAGGGATCTTAATTCACCATAGAAAAAATTCTTGTCTCCAAAAACACCCACATGTAAAATTTTGTTCCATTTGCTTGATTAGTTCTCGCGTTATGCAGAAATTTGTGTTTCATTTGTATGGGAGCCTCCCCTCTTAGTGGGAAGAGGGGTCTCTAGCCATCATAAGAACCTTCCCTGGCCCCAAAAACCCCTATATGCAAATTTTCACGCCGATCTGTTCAGTAGTTTTCGATTCTATAAGGAACATTCGGGCAGACAGACAGAACAGACAAGATAAGAACCTTCCATGGCATTAAAAACCCCTACGTGCAAATTTTCACGTCGATCGGTTCAGTAGTTTTCGATTCTATAAGGAACATACGGACAGACAGACAGAAATTTTTTTTTGTATGTATAGATAACATCTATCGATCAAAAAATAGCTTTTCGCAATCAGTAAAATAAAGCAAATAACAGATTTTTGGGTTATACCATTGAAAAGAACATAAATGTTAAGCACCACGCTTGACCCTGCAACTTGTGGTTCATACGCTTACGCCACTCTCCGCTATCCGTTTGTACTCACTTGGTACAGATATACCTCGATAGTAAGTACCCTCGTTAGTACGTACCCTCGATAGTACATACCCTCGATACTACGTACATATGGCTCTATAGTACGTACGTTTTATAGCAATATGAGCAGAACGCTCGTTCCTACCGTCTTCTACACTTTCTTTGGTGCAACACTGCTCTCTACCGTCAGGTTCGCTAGTATTGGTACGGTGTTGTTTTGGCCGCCATTGGATTTCGACCTCCACCACCTTGGTCAGTGATTTTAAGGCTTTTCTGAATTTAAGTTTTCTAGCCATTGGAATTTTAGAATTTCATACCTTTTGAAATTTATGACTTTAGAATTTTAGGATTCATGGATTTTAGGACGACAGCATTGCAAAAGTTTAAAATTTTTGGATTATATGTGTTTGCCCGCCCAATTAGCTTCGAGGTACGATGCTGGTCTAACAAACCGGTCGTCGTGTGTTCGAACTCGAGTTGTAACTCGACTGGTGGTACTTCTGGAATCTGTAGGATTGTAGGATTGTAATAGTCTTGTACTTTAATAACCGGCTGCGAAGTCTGTGTTGATAAAGAAGGGATTAAAGACGTTATACCCAGATTTTTCCTTTTATGTTTTTAGTATTTTATGAATACGATTTCCGGGCTTTAGAATTCATTTATTCTAGCATCTCAGGATCTGAGGATTTTGGTATTTTCGGATTTTAATACTCTATGATCTAAGCGTTTAGGCATTTTAAGAAGAATTTGGGATTTTTGAATTTTTTGATCTTAGAATTTTAGGATTGTCATTTTATGATTATGAAGATTTTAAATTGGGAATTCGATAGTTCAGAATTTCACCATTTTTGGATTTGACGCTCTGTTTGCATTTAGGGATTTTAGAATTGTGAGATTGAACTTTTGAATTTTAGGACTTTTTACAATTTGAAGGCCTTAGGATCTTAGCATTTCAGGATTTAAGTATTTTTAGAGTTTAAGAATCTAGAATTTTACGATATCAGGATTCCAAAATTTAAGTGTCTTGAAATTTCATAACTTTAAGATTTGAGGATTTTATGCTTTCCGTATTTTGGGTCGTATAATTTAAGGATTTCAGGGTGCTAGGGTCTCAAGATTTTATGATTATAGGATTGCAAGTTAAAATTTTAAAATATTAATATTTGAGGATTGAAATGTTTCTAGATTGTAGGTCCCCGGAATCTCGGAAATTTAGGTTACTAGGAGTTTTTCTAATTTTAGCGCCTTTGAATTTCATGAAAGAAATCCAGGATGATTTCAGGGTCCTGGGATTTTGAGATTGCATGACTGTAAAGCAAGGATTTTTAAATTTTTTATTCTGAAGTTCTTTAATCTCTGGGTGTATTCTATAACTCAATGATTTAAACACATTACACACATTAAATCGACACGTTCCTTTTACGTGAAAAATCATGAAAATTTTTGTATAACAACTGACATGAACTTCAGTTCCTTGTGAATGTTAAAGTTGATGCAATTGATTAGTATGACACGTAAACGGATTTATCCCAAGTAACAATTTGGGTTTAATAACACTCTTATGGTGGCATTTAAGACCAAAATTAGTCTTGAAGACCACCATAAGAGTACAATAAAACTCACATTGTTCCTTGGGATGTTAATTCACGTGAACTGATCGCAACATTAAAAGAGCGATGAATGAGAATCACGTAACTACTTTAACGTGCCTATTCTTTTGAGTGTAGAAATTTGGATTTGAGGATTTTAACATCTCAGGACTTTTGAAACTCTCTCTAGTATTAAGACTCAAGACTCTAGGATTTTAATATTTGAAGTTTGCAGGTTTCTATAATTTTGGGATTTCTAGATTTTGAGAATCTAGGGCTTCGAGTTTCAGTATTTTTTCAGTTTTGGAGACTTCAGGATTGTGTGATTTTACGATTTCGGGGCTCAAAGATTTTGGGATTATGGGATTTTGGGGTTTGGATGTAAGGATTCCAATCCAGAAGAGTCCTATATCCTCTATGGCTCTAGAAGCTTTAGAATTCAGGAGATTTAAAGAGTTTTTTGGATTTTGGAGGGATTTTTGGTTTTTTTTTTATTTTATGAATTTTGGATTTAAGTAGGATTTTTAGGATTTTTAGGCTATAGATTAAGCTTTTAGAGGTTTTAGGTTTGTTTTTTTAGATTTGGAATTTTACGATTTGAGCATTTTTGTGATTTTGGAATTTTAGTCATTTTAATATTTCATGGTTTCAGGAGCCTTCAGTTTAGATTTCAGGGTTTTATAGTAGGCTTCAGGATTTGGAGATTATAAGGTTTCAGTAGGATCTAACAATTTTGGCATTTTGGAATTTTATGCTTTGAGGATTTTGGTGTTTTGATTTTATGATTTGAGGGTTTTGCGGATTTTAGTCATTAGACAAAGATGTGAACCAGCCGAATGACGTTTTATTTGTAAGTTAATTTGCATCTGACGACTGAAAATTCTTGTTCTTTCCATCTCTATAATCCTCAAATGAATTTTCTATCAAAATTGATTGATTGATTCATTTATTATTATTTTGTGTATATGTTGTGAGTTTCATTCAATTCACAAGCCTCTATATCAGAAAAATTAGGTCACTCCGACGCTCGGAAAGGTCTCACAATACGAATCCTCCAATTAATAAGAGACTGCTGCATCCTGCCCAGCCGAGGGCAACATCAAATTACATAACCGCCGAGAGGCGGCTAATCCGTCCGCAGGGCGGCTTTTCGGGCGTAGTCGTCAAACTGAATTGGCAGAAAATGAAATCGTCGGATGACTGGCTAGGCTGGCCTAGGCTAGTATGTAACTGCGCTGCTGCCTTCTATCGTTTCAATTTTCCGTCTCGGTAAACACGGGTACACGGGCGCTTTCTTTTGGTTGTGGCATCCGTTCGACTCGATTCGACGAGTTTGCTTGAACTCCTGACCACGTTTTCGCGTCGAGGAAGAAAACGGCGTTAATTGAATAGTGGAAAATATAATGTTTTAACGCGTTGATATCACGATGCTGCCTGCCAGCCAGTGCTGCCGCACTGGGCGAGACGCTGTCATAATCCATAATAGTAATGCTCTTTTCAGTTCGGTTTTCAATCGTCTTACAGTTGAGCGAAAAATGTGCAAACAAACGCCGACCGTCCGCCCGCCCGCCCAGTTTCGATTGCACAATTCTCCATCACGACGCACTAGGAGGATTACGCTAATCTCAATCGAAAGGCGCGCTGTGTTTTAGTTTGTGTTGCATATTCGCGGGTGATGATGGACTAGAATGAGCCACCGCCGCGGGCGCCCCGGACGTATCTTCCGGCTAAACGACGACGCAATGCTCCTTCGATTTCGCCCCCAATCCGATTCGCCGATGACCGATGCGACTTATGTCACCGGGCAGGCTGCGGCCTGTGGCCGGGTGCGGTGGAAGTAATGGTGACTTTTACCGCGCACTAATGGCGTAATTGCGAGTGAAAATTGAATTTATGCGTGCGTGTGAGCGGCACGGTTTTTAGTTCAACGGATTGATTCACTCGGGCAGATTTTGTTGTGATTATCGGTGTTTTTCAGTGGAAGAGTTACGGTGCACCTAGGAAAATCGGTAAACTTCCAACATTTCTATTGTAAATTGCTCGAATCAACCTAATTTAGTAATAATCAATTATGAATCCGAGTTTATGTGTTACCGAACAAAGAGCACAATCGCGATTGGTTTTTGTTTTATGTAATGCTTCGGGAAATTTTACTTTGGCAATTTACTGGCCTCATTTTGGTCGTGGTTCTTTAACTGAATCATTTTCCCTTAGCCCTTTTCTGGTGGGCGTCCTTCTGTCCGACGGACCTTTTAGTAAGGCGTGATTTTAGAAAAAAAAATGAAAGTATAAAACGATTAATACAAAACGGCGTCTGTCAAGATGTTTAGGCGTGATGTAAGCTGCCATTATGATTACCATCTAGGGAGACCCTTCAAGGGATTACTGTTACTTAAGGGCTATTTTGGAAATTGCCTCAATCGGTAGAAGTGAAAGTTAGCGTCGAATTAGTGTCAATTCAACAATCTTTCATTGCTGGTCTGAAGTTTAACCAATGCCCGGAACAAACCTTCTGGACGTTTTTCTTGCGATTGCCATCTAACTCCTGCTTCACTGGGTTGATTTAATTTGCGGTTTGCAAAATGGATTGAGCCATTAGCAAATCCAATAGAAAGTGAGACGTGAATCAGGAGCAAGCGAAAAAAAAACATCGTCTTGCACCAATAAAATAATAAACCCATTGAAAAATTAATAACAACTGCTATCGTGCACGTCGAATGATGGCGAAAGCGAAATCGACTTCCCAGTTCAGCTTGAGGATCGAACTGCTGCCGCCTATTCATGAGATAATATCGATCAGCGAGCCTCACCCGTTGGTCGGAGCGGCCCATTAGAAAGGGGGACTTTAAATCGAGACATGGTCTAATCTTGTTTTAAGGTGCCGGTCGGTTTGTTTTTCTACCCTTCGTTGCTGCTGCTGCTCTGCTGCTGGTTGGTTTCCTAATTATAATGCCGGGCATAAATCGCGCGTGCGGCAGGCGGTGCGAAGTTGCGAATCGTAGCGAACCATTCGCACTGGCCTGGCGAAAAAAAAAACAGAAACAGCGCACTGGTAAAGAAAAATAAACAGAAACCAAATTGTTCGGTCAACTTTACCTTTAAAGTGGTTCAATGATGAATAGGTTTAGATTGCCGCGCTGGGACTGTTCGCCCGCAAGACCGGTAGCACGCGAAAAAACTAAATCTAACTTGTCCGAGTAAAAGTGAAACTCTGCCCACTGACCGAAGGAAGTGCCGAGCACGATCGACTCGAAACAGACGGATCTGTCAGTTTGGCTAATGGAATGGTATCAATTCCTCGGTTGGTTAGTCTAAGTGAGGTACTAATTTATTTTTTTCGACGGTGACTAACAGACTGTAAAACCTCCAGAAGCTTGCATATGAACACAGGCGAAATTACTCTGATAGCTTTGTACATATCTGAAGAAGGTTCCAGAAAATCTTCACAAATCTTCTACACACTTGTGAGGAACGTACTGCTCGATCCACAAATCTTAAAAATCTCTAACCATTTCGACCAAACAAAATTTCTAAAATCATAAAATCAAAGAAACCCCAAAGTCTTAAAACCCCTAGAATCCTGAAATGTAGCAATTCACAATCCCGAAAGTTTCGTGTCGTTGTTCAAAAATTTTCCTACAAGTGATGCTTGCTGAACTTTTCTGCGCCGTTCCAATGTGTTCAAACCGAGCCGAAGACAGCGTTTACGATAAGGAGGAAGATTCTGGGGGTCTCGCCAAAGTAAATCTCTGAAGACAATACGGATGAATCGTCTTTGGATGCGTTCAATTCTTAGAATCTAGGTGCGGTTGTGGTTTTTTAGCAAAGCACAGTATAAAGATTTCAGACAGTGAAGGTCCTTAAAATCTTTTCCGATTTTAGCGATAAATCCTAGCTGTCGGAATACTTCGGTAATTATAGCAGAGAGGTGAGCGTTAAACATGAGCTTAGAGTCGAGTAAGATACCGAGGTCACTATCTTGCTCTTGCTGGTGGGCGACCAAATAAAACAAAAAAAAAACTATCTTGCTCTACCCTGAGAGTATTTCTATTTATATTATAGTCAAAGATGATCATGATAGGGTTTTGGATGCGATGGAACGTTATTACGTCACATTTTGCTGTGCTCACTATCAAGTAATTGAACTTGCACCAATTCACAAACGCATATAACAATCTTCAATCCTTGAAGCCGACGACAATCGTCGATGGAACGCACGGTGAAAAACAATTTAAGATCGTCAGCATAGATAAGTGCACATCCGGCTTCTAGTAGTATAACTACATCGTTGAAAAATAATATGAACAGCAAGGGGCCCATATAGCTTCCTTGTGGAACACCAGACTTAGTTGCATACACAGATGAAATAGTAGATTCTCACTTGACTTGCAACACTCTATCGCGTAAATATGGGCGTAATAAGTTCTAAAAGCCAAATCCCGAAATTTAAAATTATAGAATCTTTTAGAGAGAGAATCTTTCAGACTTCAAATTTTAAAATCAAATTCCTAAAACTATGCAATCTAAAATATGAAGATCACAAATAACTAAAATCCAAAAATCTAGGAGTGGAAATGAAAATCCATCATGACTTTAACGAGCGGTATTTTTCTGTGCAAAAATCTCAGAAAGAGAAAGAGCGAGAGAGAGAAAGACTACCAACGTCATCTACTAAAAGTATTAGTATAAATTATTTTATACTAGTTAAACCCGAATCTTACGATCCGGAAAACATAAATGTCTGTTCAGAATTCAGAAAACTGACGACACATTCCTTTGACCAGTGTTTGTGAAGACGTTTAATCTTTGTATTAGTTCTTTGAGTTCTTATATTGCATAATATAGCTCTAAGATGTTGTAGATAAAAGAGTCACAGCCAGAAACTGAAACAAATAGTTTTTATGGTCGGATTAAATTTTATCTAACTGAATAAAAGCATTATCACCACTGTGCTAATACTATAGGCGGGCAATATGGCTCTTTTGTGTGAGTGGCTCTGAACCGCAAACCGACTCATATGGTAGGTGTTAAGTCAGATAGAACCAAGTGGCAAAACTCTGACTTCGAGAAAAACGTATTCAAAGTTTGCTGCATTCGAAATCATCTTCTAACTCTGGTTGTTTGCAACATTCATGTAGTCTGATTAGAGTAAAATGTTGCTTAGAAAATTCTTGGTCGTTTGCTATCATTAACTCATTTTTTTAAGTTTTGCGACTTGGTCCGGTCTGATTTAACACCGACCATTTGATATCGCGACAGGCAATCGAGTTGAGCAAGCGAGTCGAGCAGTCGAATCAAGCAGTCTAATCGAGCAGTTAAATCAACCTGTTCAGTTAAGCAGTCCGGTCGAGCAGTCCATTCGAACAATTTAATCGAGCAGTTAAGTCGAGTAGTCCAGTCGAGCAGTTGAATCGAGTAGTCTAGTCGAGCACTTAAGTCGAGCGGTCGAATTGAATGGTTTAGTCAAGCGGTTGAGTCGAACATTTGAGTCGAGCAGTTCATTCGAGCAGTCGAGTCGAGTAGTCCTGTCGAACAGTTTATTCGAGCAGTTAGGTTGAGTAGTTCAGTCGAGTAGCTGAGTCGAGCAGTCGAGTCGAATAGTCCAGTCGAGCAGTTAAGTCGAGCTGTCGAGTCAAACAGAATTCAAGCAGTTGAGTCGAGCTGTCACATCGAACAGTCTAGTCAGACAGTTAAATTAAGCTGTTCAATCAAGCAGTCCAACCGAGTCGAGCAGTCGAGTTGGGCAGTTGAGTCGAGCAGTTTAATCTAGCAGTTAAGTCGAGTAGTCCAGTCGAACAGTTTAATCGAATGGTCTAGTCGAGCAGTTGAGTCGAGCACTCGAGTCGAACAGTTTAGTCAAGCATTGAGCTGTTGAGCAGTCGGGTCAAGCGGTTCAGTCGAGCAGTTAAGTCGAACAGTTGAGTTGAGCAGTTCAGTCGAGTAGTCCAGTCGAGCAGTTAAGTCGAGCTGTCGAATCAAACAGTTAAATCAAGTAGTTGAGTCGAGCAGTCGGGTTGAGTGGCTAAGTCGAGTAGCCTAGTCGAGCTGTTGAATCATGCTGACAGTTAAGTCGAGCAATCAAACCAAGTAGTCTAGTTGAGCAGTTGAATCGAGCAATCGGGCTGAGCAGTTGTGTCGAGCAGCCTATACCAATAGTACAATCGAGTAGTTGAGTCAAGCAGTTCATTCGAGAAGTCGAGTCGAGCAGTTGAGTCAAGTAGTGCAGTCGAGCAGTGTAATCTAGCAGTTGGATCGAGCAGTTGAGTCGAGCGTCGTATCGAACAGTTAAGTCGAGTAAAGTCCAGTCGAGTAGTCGAATCGAAAAGTCTAGTCGAGCAGTTTAATCGTGCAGTTAAGTCGCGCTGTCGGGTTGAGTAGTAAGTCAAGTAAATGTGTCAAGCAGTCGAATCGAGTAGTTAAGTCGAGTAGTTGAATCGAGCTGTTCAGTCAAGCAGTCAAGTTGATCTGTCCAATCAAGCAGTTGAGTCGAGCAGTCGAATCGAACAGTTCAATCGAGCAGTTCAGTTAAGCAGTCCAGTCGAGCAATCAAATCGTGCAGCCTAATCGACCAGTCCAGTCGAGCAGTCTAGTCGACCAGATGAGCAATCGAGCAGTCGACCAGTGAGGTGACTGAGAATACAACCCATTGCTACGAAAGCATAACGTCCTGTCAAGGACCTGTTTTTAGTTACCGATAAACCTCTTATGACGTCCTGTCAGATACCTGGTTTTCGGTACAGACATAAGCCTCGTATATAAACAGATGGGCAAATTTCAAGAAAAAAATCAAATAAATAAATAAGAGCCAATTGTTATGTGTAAGACTTTGCTTTACTGCAATAAACAGTAAATCTAAAACAATAGCGAATGCTCATTCGAATAACAACGATTAAAATGGACGAAAACATAGATACAACAGAAGAAAAATAAAGAGAATTACAATCGAAAACACATCTGAAACGGAAAAAGAAAGGAGACGAATGTAGAATTGAGGAAAAGGAAAAAAAGTAGAGAGAAAACAAATAGAAGGACAAGAAAGCACCCGGAAAGAACCACGACGAAAGCCGGGAGAAACAAAATATAGATTGAAAGCATGAAAAGATGTCCGAAAAAAACAGAGATGAAATAGACAAAAATCGAATAGAGAATAAATCTGGAAACTGCAACAACGGGTAGTAAGCAGGGAGAAACCCTGCTTACTAGCATAAACTGAAAGATAAAGAAATAAGAAGAATTATACATAGAGTACAGGAAAAACATAGATATTTGCTATAGAGAGAAGAAAGAGGACCCAGAATAAGTCAACGAAGCAAGGAAAAAGCAAAAACACAAAAAATAGAAAACCTCAAAACGGGAAGTGCAAAAGCAAATTAGAAATAAATCGAAAAAAAAACAACAAAGAGAACGTCGATGAAAAATAGAAGAAAGTAATGAAAATTAGTAAAATACTGACAACGGTCTTGTAGCTAAGGGACAGAAAGATTAAAGGAAAGTTATCTACAGGAAGCATAAGCCAGCAAATAGAAATAGATGACAATAAAATAGAATTAGACGTAAATAACAAGAAACAGTTCAATTTTTAGTTCTGTTCCAATTCAGTTGCAGTTCAGTTTCAGTTCGGTTTAAATCCAGTTTCAGTTCGCTTTTAGTACGGTTTCTTCTAAATTTCGTTTCGAATTGATTTCAGTTTCTGCTCAATTTCTGTTTAGTTTTAGTTAATTTTCAATTCGGTTTTAACTAGGTATTAAATCAGTTTTAGTTTATTTTCAGTTCAATTTCATTTTGGTTTCAGTTCAGCTTCAGTTAGAATTCAATTCAGTTTTGGCTCAGCCTCAATTAAGTTTGAATTAAGTTTCATTTCAGTTTCAGTTTCTGCTCGAATTCAATTCAATTTCGGTTCAGTTTCAGTTCAGTTTCTATTCAGTTTCAGTTCAAGTTGAGTATAATTTCAATCAGTCAATCAGTTTCAATTAAGTTTCGGTTCAGTTTGAGTTAAATTAAAGGTAAGTTTCAGTTGGAATTCAGTTCAGTTCAGTTTCAGCTCAATTTCAGATCAGTTTAATCTAAGGTTTAATTCAGTTTCTGTTTAATTTCAGCTCAGTTTCAAGTAGGTTTTAGTTCATTTTTAATTCAGTTTCAATTCAATTAAAATTCAGTCTCAGTTCAGTTTCAGTATATTTTCAATTCAGTTTCATCTCACTTTCAATTTAGTTTTAGTTTAATCTCATTTCAATAAAGTTTAAGTATAGTTTCAGTTTAGTTTTAGTCCAATTTCAATTCAATAAAAGCTAACTTTCAGTTCAGTTTCAGCTCAATTTCCGTTAGTTTTGCTTCGATTTTAGTTTGGTTTAAGTTAAGTTTCAGTTTTGTTTTAGTTCAGTTACAATTCATCCCAAGCATCAAGTCGTGGTCAATAACGGAGTAGCAACACACGGGCGGAAACGTATGCTTATGCTTATGTTTTAGTTCAGTTACAGTTCAGCTTCGCTTTAGTTTTAGTTCATTTTAAATTCAGTTTTAGTTCAGTTTCACCTTAGTTTCAGTTCGAATTCAGCTTAGATTTAACTCGGATTCAGTTCAATTACATTTCAGTTGCAAATAAGTTTCGGCCAAGTTTTAATTCAGTTTCAGTTCAAATTCAATTCAGTTTGAATTAAGTTTCAATTCAGTTCAGTTCAGTTTCAGCTTAGTTTCAATTCGAATTCTGTTTGGTTTCAGTTCAGTTTATTGCAACTTAAGTTGAGTTTCAGTTCAATTTCAGTTCAATTTCATCTTAGTTTCAATTTAGTTTCAGTTTAGTTTCAATTCAGTTTCAGTTCGAACTCAGTTCAAATTCAGTTTAATTTCAGCTCCGTTTCAAGTGAGTTTTAGTTCAGTTCTAGTTATATTTTAGTTCCTTTTCAACTCACTTTTAGTTCGATTTAAGTTCAGTTTCAGTTCATTTTTCGTTTAGTTTCCGTTTGGTTTCATTTCAGTTTCAACTAGGTTTCAGTTTAGTTTCAATTCCATTTCTATTCAATTTCAGTTTAGTTTAGTCCAATTTCAGTTTAGTTAAGTTTAGTAGTTCAGTGCAATTAAAGTTCAGCAAAGCAAAGTCTTGGACTTCTAGGACCCCTTCTTTATCGACAGACTTCGTGACCGCGAATTCTGTTTGGGTGATGTACTGCACCAAAATTCGACCAAAAAATTTAAATCAATATTAAACTATATTCTATCTAATGTGCGGTAGCACTTGTTTGCGAACTTAATCCCTAAAAAAACATGTTACGAAAAAAGGACCTTTTTTATTTCCTAGTATACATTTTCTTAAATGACAACAAATTGTTCACAGCTTCTAATGGAATCGACACACGTGGTTCAATGCACTTGGAAACAAATTCTCTCGACTCGCATCTTCAAAAATCCAACATCATCATGTTCACAGGCACGTTCGCTATCGAGAGCCCGCAGTGCAGCCGCCGATCGGCTTTTGATTGATTGATCCACATTGTTTGACTGAAAAATTTTCATGCACGTTAGCTTGGGGGCTCCCCACGAAACAGTGCTGCAATTATTAATCATTGCGTGCTCCCTTCGGGTCAAAAAACGTTCGACAGCGCAGCAGCAGCAGCGGTGAAGTGGAATTTCCCCCCTTCTCCGACAGAGAGGGTGCACGCAGTTGGTGTAGAAATGCGTGTCCGGAACCTTCCGAAACAGTTCTCCTACATGTTTTTGGACAAACCTGCCACCAGAGCCCTTTTGGCGGGGAACAACGAACACACGATATGATCCGACAACAGACATATCGCAGAACAAAAGGGTCCCGTTTTACGCCCCTTGATGGACGGACCCGAATGTTGGCATCACAATCTTTTGTCCGCTAGAAGTGAAGTTTCAATCAGACGATGTACCTCAATCGTGGCTGATTTCTATGAGAAAATTATTACACTGACTGAGTGACAAGCGTGACGATTCGATATTTTCTCCCGACTCCAGTCAGGGCACGAACTGATAAAGGGCGGGAAATGTTCGAAACTTGTCCTACATATTGGTGCGCGGCTTTCATCTGCATCAATGCTGCCCCACGACACAATTAATTCTCTCCCCACCAACCCAGCACCAGCCAGTCAGCGGTGGCGGCCAATGGACCCTGAAAGCGGCTGTATCATGTTAAAACAAATCCCTTTGTGTGATGGATGCGATACTCGCTCGCACTGCCCTAAAATGGGGTCCATTAATTTTTGGAGCCGTCCCGTAGGCCTCAAGGCCGCCCCGATAAGATCACATAGATTGGAAGGTTCAAACCGAAGGAAGCAACATAATTGTTTAACAATTTCTAGAAAGCGATCGGCAAACGGAGCGATGTAAAAGTGATCGCTCCAAGAAATCGCACGCATCGTTTCGGAGACTTTCTCCAGCACGCGGGACGCGATCTGAAACGCTCCGGGAATTCTAGCTAGAAAGTTAGCCTAGCACAGGAGGAGGCACTGTTGTGATATGTGGCCGATGATGATGCGGTCCAGTTTAAGTCTTCACTGCACGGTGATAATTGGTTTGGTTTAACACCACGTGGGAGAACGATTGGATCGGGCAGCTAAGCCGCAGCGGCTTACAAGTCGAAGACGGTCTGACGACCCCAGCCAGAACAGCGAGAACATGACAAGTGACGGATCACTCACGTCCATCCACAGGCGGGAATTCTAGTTCTGGATGATTAAATGCACAGATATATTAAATGGGATTCATAAGCCAGAGGTTATTTCTTCGCTCTGCTTGGCTTATACAGAGCGTTGAACCTGCTTGCTAGCCTGCAACACTGATTATGAGGCGGGATTAAATTATGATTGGTTGAAAGGAATTTGCTTTGCTTGCGAGAGGGCAGTAATTGCGAGATTAGATGCAACGGAAATTGAAGATCTTCTTCTCCGTTACTGGAAATTGTCTCCTGGTGTAGCGAAGTAATCTGAAACGAGGCTTCGAAACGAGAAAAATCTATTTTCTTAGCCATTTAACTTAGCTATAGGATCGAATGAAAAGATTGTTAAATTCCATTCACCTATCAAGCCAACTAAAAGCTGCATGGTGCAAGCTTCAATGGTCCCATATTGCTTCCATGTGGGGCATGGAGTATCACTAAAACTCAGTATTTCGGTGATTATTATAATTGTTATTATATAAACCAAATAATTCGAATGATTTGCCAAAAGAATGTCAAAAATGCTTCAAAGCAACAGTAAATTATGGCGATAAATTCCACAACCCTTAACACCAGCACAAATCAGATTCATAAAAGTTCAACTGAGCAAATTAATTGCCACAATTTGTTCACAACAAACCTACAGCTACGCATTAGCAAGCGAATAAACACACCAATCAAGTAGTAATCTGCAACGGACTGCTGCATCAATTGGCAAAATAGCACTCAAGTAATGAATGTCTCCATCTTGGCACAACAGTCCATTCAGTAGTCAGTAGCACAGCTGCAGGCTGCGGCAGGAGGCTGCCCGGAGGCTGCAACAAAAACGCACGGTTTCAGGCCGTGGCATGGCATGTGACACATTTTACTCGCTTGGCTGGGGAAAGCAATCGTCTTCGTCTACGCATTCCTCTGCGTCATCTCAACCGTGAAGCCTATCGCTAATTTAGGTTAAGATACGCGAACCTGTACTAATTCCTAGCCTTGCTGAGCCTATAGCTATAGCTGTCGTCCACTCGACACGATAGGAAAGTGACGCTCAATTGCGAGGAGGCTCGCTACGGTGCGGTAGCGAGCACTAAATACTGTTCGAAAGTGAAGATGATTCGGTGATATTTGTTGATGCGTAGCGCATGATTCAGTCAAGTCAGGCTCTCATCGATCGGTCGATTAGTTGCGTCGGGTTTTTTTATTCGTCCAGATAAAAAAAAATCGCTACTACATTGATCAACCGACACACTTCACATACGTGTTTACGTCTTCAAAGGGAGATGAAATTGGGCTGTGGGTGAAAAAGCCAATTTCTCATATATCGAAAGCGGAGCAACACTCGACTCTGTATGGTTTTTCTTTCTTCTCTGATTAATGTACATTAGCGAAATTAAAACGAATTGCAACCAATCACCTTACGACGAAGGCCATTACCAGTGGATTTTCGGTGCGATTGTGAGTGAGTGAATCTGACAGCGCAACGGCATGTGATATAACTTGATTGCGGCGGACTTTTGACTGCAATGTTATCAAACTGCACGGAGCTCGAGTTGATTCATTACCTCAATCAGCCAGTGTTTTTCCCTTGGAAGATTGTTTTGATCTCCTCAGCACCGCAAACCGCAACCTCTCAACAGGTTTTTTTTTCTCTGTTGTTTTCGAACCGTCCATCGAAAACATCTGTTCTTTAAATTCCACATAAAGTTTTCGTTTTGGCTGTGCAGCCAACAACCTCCCAGCAACAATTCAGCACGCCGAATCGTTTGCCTACTGACGGCAATGCTCTTATTAGCATTCTGCGGTTTTGCATATTAAATCCATTTTCCTCGCACAAGCTTCTTGTGTTTTTTTTTTATTTTTTTCTTTTCCCAATGCGTTGCTCGTTTTCATTAAAGTTGAAATTTGCACAGTTCATGCTGGTCCGGACCGAACTTCACGGAGTACGTGCATACAGAACCGGTTCTGAACCTTTGCGCAGACGATGAAGAATGCACGGAAGGCGACTCCGTTTTGGGGTCGTTTTACGACTTCAAGCGTATCGATTCGGTCGGTTCGAAGTTTTTTCGAACGACGATGATCTAGATTTTGGGGCAGAAAAAGTGAAACAATCGATCATACTGCCAGCCATGAGCCAATGTATCCGGGCTGTTTGCTCTGGAAGGTCAACCTGCTGGTCAGGTTGGGAAGGAGTCAAAATCAAAAAATGGCGGGAAGTACGAAAGAGTCGCCGCCTAAAAATTGAGGTTGGTTCATCATTAGTCCAGAAGAGGAGATACCTGAACGGGTCAGAATTTAACAAAACATTGCAGCAAATTAATGAGCGGCTCCTGCCGGGCTGTGCCGGGTGCAAAATTACCGCCAACAGCGAGCCGAGCGAACCGAGCGGTATGATTTAATAGTTTTTTAACGTGGGGAAAGTAGTTTATGCGCAATTGGAAATTCTCGGTTTTTTTGTGCAGACTCATTGCATCGGCAGGGAAGAGCTTCGGTTCGGGTAAATCCGTTACCGAAAATGCACGGTTTGGCGCTAGAAGTCGTCGAACCAGCTACGCTGCGCGTTTGTACTGTACATTGTGAGGAGCAAGTGATCTGTTAGGTAATTCCTCTGTGTGAAGGAAATTTCGGCGTTTATAACATGAAATAATATAATACCACCTAATCTAGATAATAAATTTAAGCCAATTTCAATTAATCTTCAGTCGGCATTCAGTCGATGACGACTACCAGCTGCGAAAAGTATAAGCTGCATTCGGGCTTGTGCTGCCGTAAAGAGAAGAAAATAGAGCGACGTTTGTCGCTGTCCATTGACAATGATTAGAACCTGGAAAAAGTAATATTCTGCATTCGGCATTACTCTGCCAACTAAAAGTTTCGCTAATTTTTTGGTATACATACAATACATTGGGTTTTCCCTCATGACATAGGGTGGTCTCAAAAATCATCATCCTTGACCTGAGACCTTTATTAAAAATTCTCAGATTTGATACTTTCTCTAAAAGTCTGAGACTGTTTACATTATATATCAAACATTCAGAAACGTTAAGCTTTTTGCTTCGGAGATAAAATTAAAAAAAAAATAGTTTCGATTATTTTTAGGACCACCCTAATCCACTAGGGGCTAAACGCAACATCTAATACTATAGGCGTATTATTACGTTTGTAACCAACACCAGGCCCCTGACAGGACGCCATATTTTTATGGCAAGAATAACAGCTAGCTCCCTACGCGCTTTGTACAAAGTTGTTCATGTGTTGTAGTCTTTGTCACTACTCACTACTCGACTGTACAACTGTTCGACTGCACGGTTTCTCATTTCACACTTCCCACTTCTCACTGAGCTGAGCTGATCGTTCGAGCAGTCGACCAATCGGACAGTTGAGCAATCGCCCAGTCGGACAATCGAGCAGTCAAACAGTAAGGTGACAGAATAGAATCCGTAAGCAACTTTGTATAAAGCGTGCAAGGAGCGAGCTGCGATTCTTACCACGAAAACATGGGGTGTTGTCAGGGGCCTGGTTTTGCTTACAGACTTAATCAAACGTATTAAGACCTGAACGTGAGAACGCATATATGTTCCGCCATAACTGCAGGACGACTAAACCGTTCTCCACCAAACTTGGCATATATGTTAGTTGACATAAGTTCAACAAGGAAGGAGAGCCATATGAGTAAAACGGACTTTTAAGGGTGAAACTTCGATGTGGGGCCAAGAATATATTGCGTAGTTCAACTACTGAGTGGTACTCTAACCTGATTCCAACTCCGTTTTTCCACTTTTTGTTTCGCTTTTTCATCTTTTCTGTATCGTTTTCTTAGTTTTTGTTTTAATATTTGTTCTTTTTCCATCCGATTTTCCTTTTTTTCTCGTTTTTCATTTTTCTGTTTCATTATCCAGTTTTTTCGCTTCCTATTCCATTTTTACCTATTTTCAGTGCTATTTTTGCGCTTGTTTTTCACTCATTTTTTTGCAAATTTATTTCGCATTTTCCGTTTTTTCTCTTTCCTGTCTCATTTTCATTTTCAGCTTTCGTTTTTTTCTAACTCTCCTCCATCTCGGTTTTGTCTTCATCTGTTTCGTATTTCCTCTTTAGATGCCGAGTTTTTCCGCTTCTAGCTTTTTTATCTCTCGGTTTTCATCTATTTCTCTACAGTTTTGCTTTGAGCAGTTTTTGCTGTTTTTCTTTTCTTCTTTTTCTGTCCCTCTTTCCTATATTTGTCTCGTTTTCCCTACTTTTTTCTATTGTTTTTCCATTTTTCTGCCTGCTGTTTTTTTCGTTTCATTTTCTATTCAGTTTTTCGCCCTTTCTGTGCAGTTTTTCTCTTTTCTGTTCCTTGTATCGTCTAGGCCTATTTCTCCTCTTTTCTAGTCTCCTTTCTGTTTTCTGTCTAGTCTATTTTGTTTTCGCCTTCCTGCGTCCTGCTTTTCCTCCTATTCTGGTAAGTTTTGTTTATTTATTCTATTCTGTTTGTCATCTGTTTACATATTTTCTCTTCATTTTCTTTTTTTTCTGTTCTCGTTTGTCAGTTTTCCTACTTCCGTATTTTCTCGTTTTCTATTCTTTCTTTTCATTTTCGTTCAGTTATTCCTACTTTTCTATCCAGATTGTCCTCATTTTCTTTCTCATTCTTCCTAGTTTTTTAATCGTTTTTCCTTCTTTTTTCTCATTTTTCTTCTTTTATATTCCTGTCTTCCGGTTTGTTCCGGTTTGTTGGTACTGTTCGATTTCCTCTCTTTTGCCTCGGAGAAAAAAAAGCCTGTTTTCTTCTTCTCCACTTTTCTCTCTTTTAACGTTCTCTCTTTCCCTTGCATTGTTTCATGATTTTTCTTGCGTTTTTCTTTTATTATGCCAGTTTTTCTTTTTTGTGGAGTTTTTGCTCTTTTTCATTGTCCATTTTTTGTTACAATTTTCCCCGTGCTCTTCTTTTTTTCTCCAGGAGCAGCAAGAGACGGACTACCTCAAGACCCTACAGTAATTCATCTATGAATATACAGTAATGTTCCGATTTTGTCAGCCCCATGTTGAATTTTTGGCTGACAAAATGAAGAAACTGACAAATTCAGGAAACTTTTTTTCGAGAATTTCTTCAAAATTCAAGGTTTTAAACCTTGAAATATCGAAGACTATCACTAAAACTTAAATTTTAACCCTCAATTGATCAACCGAAAGCTCAATAAACCGGGCGCAGCACACTGGTCCAGAACCTTTTTTGGTGCGAATTAGCTTTCAACGGGAAAGCTCGGTTTTAGGTTTATGGAACCTTTGGAAGAGTTTCTTAAAATCAAATGTTCTATCGTCCAGCGGGATTCAAATTTTAATTATTCCCTCTAAAAGTGTAATAAAAAAATTATTTTTCTTCAGTTTCAATATAACACATTGATGTGTTTTGCAAAGTTTTACAGTATATTATTACAAGAATTTTTTCTGAAGACAGTAACCTTCTATCTCTTCAGCAAAAATAGAAAAATCCTGTTTCTCATAAATGAAAAATCGTTAAAATCAGTTTTTCTATTTTAGCTGTTTTTGTGTAGACTTTTTCCTGTTTTGCGAAGTTATACAAATAGTAAAAATACACAACATTGCTGAATATAGTATACCTCTATCTTTGCTTGTTTAGGAACTATAGAACTTTTACTATAAAAATACCCTAATTTTGACCCCGAATTACTCGCAAGAAGGCATCATTTTATTCAAAAACTCTACCCAGAGAATCAAAATAGCGACATGGCTACATGGGTTTTGTAACATGGCCGCACCGCAGCGCTCGAGTGTTGCTTCGAGTATAAAACCGTATAAATGCAAAAGCCCTACAAATATAAATTACTCCGCAATATGCGTAACAGAGGGTGCTAGTGTGTAGGACGCTGGTTTTTTAAGGATTTTCTTCTATATATTACGTCAGTTCGTCAGTGATTCTCCAGGGAAAAACACCCAATCCTTTTCGGCTATCACCTCGGTGGGGTGAACTGATTAGAAGAGAGTCCTGCATCAAGAACCAGGGAGTCCCCCTTGACTCATAGCTCACCTACAAGCAGCACATCAACTACATCGTTGCTAAAGCATTCTACAGTCTTGGCCTGATTATAAGAACCGTGAAATGCTTCACTGATATACATTGTCTGAAAAAAATTGTATTGCGTGCTTGCCCGTTCGACGGTATAATATTGTTCAGTTTCGTGTAGTAGTTTAGTAGTCATTAGCATTTGAAATCTTTCATTCAAACGTTACAGTTCTATTTTCCTTTTTACAAAGTGCTACCCAGTTCCAGTATAGTAAACAAAAACGTAGTCCTACGTTAAAAAAGGGCAAGATGCGACAAAAAAGACGAAAACATCAAAGAAGTGGCAAAAATGCCAATAGTACATGTATGGAGTGACGATGAGCTAAAACAGTAAAAGCGATAAGAAATCCCTAACAGAGTTCAAAAGACAATAAAAAAATGCCGTCAAAGGCAACCAAAAACATCACAAGAGAAGATAAAAAATAACAACACATCGCTGAAAAGAGACATTTATGTCTCACCCGCTATCCTGACGCTTGATTTTGAAACAGGAAGGGTTCCTCGTATCAGCTTAATCTGTTTTGTTGGAAAACCATGTTCAAGCATAATCTACCACAGTTTATTTCGTTTAATTGAATTGTACGCCGCCTTGAAATCTATAAACAAATGATTAGTCTGCAAGTTGAATTCGGAGTGTCCACCTCGAAAACCGCACTGGTATTCGCCAACAAAGGTTTCCTGCAACGGCCTTAGTCTGAAAAACGATGTAGGAGAAAATTTTATATGCAGAATTGAGGAGAGTAATGCCTTGATGATAATTGCTGCCTTCGAGGCGATGGCCCGTTTTGTAAATATGAGACGCATATGAGACCTTCCAACCATTCCGCAGGTAATTCCTCCACAGCCCATATTTTTAGTATTACCTGATGGATTGCACAATACAGCCGTTTGCTGTCGACTTTCAAAAGTTCGGTGGGGATGCCGTACTTTCCAGTTGCTTTGCCGTTTTTCAGCTCTCTCGCTACTTTTCTAACCTCGTCCAAAGTTGGTGAATCCACAGCTTCTCCATCATCCTCAATCGTTATCCTGTTTCTGTTGACCGCTTTATCTTTTTACACCATTCAACAGTGCATCGAAATGTTGTTTCCAACGGCTAGCCGCTTCCAATCTTTCGGTAATCATCGGTAACCCTCCTTGTCGTTGCACATAACAGGAGTTGGTACGGTCGGGTTCCTGATTCTGTTGATCGTATTAAAGAAGCTTCTCGTATCGTGTCTCTCGAAGCGATTCTCCGCCTCCTCAAGAACGTGATCCCAGTGCTGGCGTTTCTTACGACGGTGACGGCGTGTCACAGTTGCAGTCAATATGTGACTTCTGGTCCGATTCTTCTCATCAGTCACTCGCTGGCACTCTACTTATTGAAAGTTGCTTCAGCAGTAGTGCCCTCACGCTGTAGTACAGATCGCGTCGTGGATGTGCCTCCCCCATTCGTTCAGGTTCTGTCCGAGTTATTCGCCGATCCGTTCATCAATTCGCGTTCGACTGTATCGCATGTTGCCTTGAAATGCAAAAAAATATGATGCGTAAGCACGTTGTACTCTCGACATTTGTGGAGGATTTGTCGGAGAGTGAACATTGAATCCGGCCCACGTAAGACCCGCCTGGTACTGTCCTACGAATTCTTTTGCTATTGGGGATAGACGACGTAACAAAATCTGGGAGACCACCTTGTAGGTGGCGTTGACTAGCGTAGTGCCACGGTAGTTACGGTAGTGGATGGGACAAACCACACCTTTCACGACTCCTCCAGCAGTTCTCCAAAATCCGTATACTAATTATAATGATAGTTCTATCATAGTGTTCTGGAATTTTCGATAACATGGTGGTATTCTGATCGATTTTCAATATTTTTTCACGAAACGAATCGTCTCTGCATCACCCCCAATTTACTAACACATACAGCAGTTTCATCATTGCTAGTAGGGGTCAGTCTCGGTGTAGCGGTTAGCATTCACGCCGAGGACCCGCGTTCAAATCCCAACACCGCAGAAGTCACAAATGACCCAAGCAGCCCAGCTGTTAAAATGACTATAATCTAACATAAAAAAACTTATCAGTACAGCTGCAGTGTGCAGATAAACGTGCGCTTGATGAAGAGTGTCGAGAATCTCGGTTGGGAGAGTTTGATAGAGGCAATAGGATCGAAGCACTAGTTCCGCAATTGTCCTGTACCCTATCAGTTGGCGGCGAAGTCTAGAATAACAACAAAAGGTCAAGTTTCGGAATCGGAATATTTAGTACCTAGATTTTGCCTTTCTATATTGGTAGTATACGGTTCACAGCCGTGAAAAAAGCTTTCTTATTCTTATTCTTATAGCAAAAACCTGCCTAATGTAGTCCTATGTCAACTATGCGTTCATGTCTATGACACCTATAGATTTTTTACTGAAAAATTATGTTCGGTGACGAGGCTCATTTATGGTTAAATGGATATGTCAACAAAAAAAAATGTCGCATTTGATGTGATGTGATAAGCACGCACAGAAAATATTAGAATTGCCAATAAATCAGATCCGAAATTTGCCGTGCGAACATCGGCAACCTACTGCCTTGCTGCTATCACACTGACCGACCAGATAACAGTTTATAACAGTGCTCGGTGGGAGAAACAACGAGCGGTTATATAGTACAAATAATATCGTCGCAAGGGGAAGTGTGTGACTCATATACGGGGATTTGGGAGAAGAAAAGAAAATTGGGTGTTAGACGATGGACATGGGCAGTAGTTTAGTTAGTAAAACAGTCGGGTACCAACCGAAAGAACGTGGGTGCGAGTCCCACCTGCCATCGCCCCGTTATATTTTGGGTCTATATCGAAATTTTTCAGTTCATTCAATTAATTATTTTTTGATCAGACACTTTCTCGCTTTCTAAACTGAATCCAGAATGCAGGTTTATGAACCAATGCAAAAATTTGGTTCTTATTAAAGATGCCGACCATGTTATAATCGATGGAGCCAGCTGTTGATCGATGATAACGGGCTCTTAATATGCCCGAAATTCAAGCATCGGACATGTGGTTTCAACAAGACAGCTCTACATGCCACAAAAGACGCAAAACTATGAATCAATCGAGAGGCAAGATTGGTGAGCAAATAATTTCTCGTTCTCTTCGTTGTTGGAATTAGCCGCCTAGATTTTTTGATTTGACTCCTCTAAACATCTTTCTGTGGGTTTACCTAAAATCTATCGTCTCACTCATCTTGAGAGGCAATATTATATGAGTTACTTTCGCATGATCTTCTCATGCCTAGTCTTTGTCTGATGAATTTTCAATTGAAAAACGAACCTCTCGAAGATTCACGCTTTCCAACTAAGAAAATCAATTTCGAATGAAACTAGATATCAAAAAGTCCTTTCCTATTTGCACCGCGCTATGAAAACCACAACAAAAGTAGCTAATCAAAAGTGTACTTTTGTGTAGAGGTCATTTCATTGCTATAGTCGATACACAACTAAACGGAAACCAATCAACACAAATTTTGCCCGATTGCATTGTGCACTGCAGCAGCAGTGCACGTTCCACCTAATCATCATTGTGCTTCTTTCGTGCACTGTTGGGATTACAAAGTTCCACGTGCCGGAACTATCATCCGTTTTGTTCCGTTCGGCTGAAACCAGTTGCTGTTGTTCCCTTGCTGGCACGTTTCACGTGAGCGCAGCCGGCTTGATCGGAACTAGCACCTATCCCTGAACCCATTGTCTGTGGTGAATGTCAATGTCACCGTCCGACCGTCCGTCGCTTTGATTTCGTCGTTTCAAAGTTTTTTTTTCGTATTTGTCCCCTCGCCCGGTTCAATCAACAACAGCAGCAGCGAACAGGGAAGGTAGGAAATTTCGTGTGGAGTGCGACACCACCGAACCGACCGTGTGTGTGAACGTCAGATTATGACGGTTTATTACCTGTGGAGGAATCCGTGTAATTAGTATTGTTGTTGGGCGCTTACCGACAGTGACAGGTTTTTCCTTGGGAACTTTTCCGCCTCGTCCTCGTCGTCCGGTTTGGGTCCGGGCTGGGTCTGGGTTTGGGGGAGGAAAATCAATCGGATCCAGCTAATGTGATTTTGCAGCCAGATTTACTGCTGCCCGTATTGTGTGTGGCATGTTATCGAAAGTGAAATCGATAAGGGATGTATTGAGTTACGTTTCAGCAACGTTAGAAACATGATCCTCAAAAGAGTTTTTTTTTCGTTAATTTTTCCTGAACACTTTTGCTACCGAATTATCGCAAAACAATCTAATCTTGTTTCATTTTCTATGTTCTTTTTACTTTCAGGTGAGTAACCTTCTATGCTAATGATGGGGGACCTCATAAAGCGGTAAGATTGCCCACTCCTGATAGTTTAGCGAACGTGATTTAATGGCGAGCACCGATTCTGCTGACGATGACCTGCAAGGTTTCATTCCTTTCTAACTGGCTAACTGGGCACGGTTCTCACAGAATTTTCCCACCCATGAACGAGCGCCGCGCAGAGTGGTAATCTGGAAGGAGCGCGCAATTGTCATTCTACGTTCATCTCCGTCAGGCATCGAACTCGTTTATCCAACACCTTTTCCGGCTAGCGACCCGCAATGGCAATAATATAATGTGGTGCCTTTGCTTTCGATCATTCACCACACCAGCTTCCTCCTTCCACCTCATCGAAACGGCGATCGTCCGTCCCGTCGGGATGGGTGGACGCGAAACGAAACAAAATCGTGCGAACGAACGAGCGAGCGTGATTGCATTTTCAATCGCTTCGGTGGGAACTCAGTTCAAGCAGAAAGCTTTCGGGCACTCACTCGCGCTTTCGTCGATTATGATGTTTCATCGACTTTTTTCAGGTTCGCGTTGACTTGAGTGTTGGCCCTCACGAGGAAAGCTTTCATGTTGCTCGTTGTTCGGGTGAGCTTTTCCGGCGGTGAGTTCTCCCCACTTCGGGGTCGATTGGTACTCACTCGCGAGCTGGCGTCGCGACGCACTGCCGAGTGCGCTACGCTCGCTGTTCGGGTGCAGTTCGTGCTGCGTTCGCGGTCGCGCGTTAGTCTCACTTTGGACGCTGTACGTAGAGGACACTTAACATACCGGTGTAGCTGTTTTGTGCTCGGCCACACGTGGCGACGAAGTTTGTTGATTTCTTACCGTGTTTCAGTTTCTCGTTTGTTACTTTTCGTGTACCAGAGATAGTGACTTTTTGCGGTGCGGTGCGAATTGCAAACGTGCGCATCCTTAACTCTTTTGCAGATCGTTGTTTGATTTAAGTCGGCTAGAATTGTATCATATCTTGGTTTAATGTAAGCAAAACTTTTCTCGGTTTCTTTTTGTACAGTGTATAGTGTACAGAAGATTTGTTCCGTTCTCCGTTGTTAGTGTTAAACGAGTTTAGATTCGCTCTTATCGGTATTTTTTTTTCTCGCTCGTGTCGACGCCGCCGTTGAGGAGTTAACCCTGAGTATATTCGACAGTTGAGTTGAGAAAACGTTTTTCGGTTCTAAACAGCACTTATCAGCGAAAGCTGAGGAAGCTGAAAAAGCTGAAGAAGTCTGAAGTGGTTCGGTTTGTTGTATGTTCGACCAGCGAAATAGCAGTAAAAACAAGCAACCCCGCCCGCTTAAGTGCCTTAGATTATAGTGCCTTCATTCTACTGGGGTGACGATCGGCAACGCGAAGAATAACATACGCACCGCTGCTAAAAATATAAATTTGAAATTTGTTCTGACAAGGAATAAGTTATAAATAAGTCCGAACTACGGACGGTGTGTGTGATAGAAACTGTTGCTGGTGAAACGCGTGCGCGCATGCAAGACGAGCAAGAATTTTCGCCCTTCCCGCCGCATTCACCGTAGTGTCATTCAATGATTTGAAAGTGGAATCGAAAAAGGAGATCACTTTAGAGCTATTCGTACCTACCCGAAAAAGGGAGAAGAAGTGGAGACGAGAGTGACTTAAAAGTGTGCTCGCCGCCTCGTTCGCCCAATTCGGAGAAAAAAAAAGGAATTCGCAAAACGTGCTCGCAGGCCAGCAGGCTTTCAAGAAAAGTGGATGTTGTTTCAGAGTTGTTTGCTGTTCTCTCGTGTTCGTTGTTTTATCCGTGTGTTGTTTTCGCTGTTGTTGTGTTGCTGGTCTCCTTCTTTTTCTTCTCGGAACATCATTAAAGGAGAAGAACGAGTTGAAAACGCCATCATCTGAGCGAAGCCGGTTTTTGCTCGGTGATCCTCGCGTAATCGCGACGACGAAGAAGAAGACGTCGAAGAAGAAGAGCGTAGCCAGGAAGGCCAAGTTGTGTGGAAGAAGTGCAAGCGCAAGCAAAAAAGGAGCAGAACGAAACCGTGTGTGTTTGTACGACGAGACGACAGGAATAGCGTTACATTGATCATCGCCCGTTCGCTGGCGCACAAATGGGAATTCTCGTTTCACGCGCTACGGATTAAAAAGTGAGTTGATTTTTGCTGCGGGTCGGTGCATTCCCGGTTTTGTTTGTTTATGTCTAAGCTTTTCGGTACGTTTTAATCAACGAACGAACGGAACGCTTGCACGAACGAACGAACGAACGAAGGGCCGATTGTTTATGTTGATGGTCTGAATAGTTAATGAGTGTAATGCCTCACAATCGTCACGGAGTTTTGCTTTTATGAGTTTTATTGGCTTTTAAACACGGGCTTTGCATATGCTTCCTCAGAAACGTCTATCTAGCCGAAGTGAAATAGTTTATTCTAGTCCACTGTCAGCGGCAAACATTAAAATAAAATCATCGTACCAGCACGTATGCATATTAAAACAGCTCGAGCTCGAGACTCGAGAGCGATGAAAGCGGAATTTCGAATTCAATTACTCATCTGCGTTTGTGATATTCATGGTGTACGATATTTACACGCTAACAATTTATAGAACATGTGTGAACATATAAGAAGCAACCTCGATTAAAGTTTCCGTTATTAGAAATGAGTTATGATCGTCGTTTTAGTACAGGTTTTAAAATTGGCATCGCTTCGAATGCGTAGAAAAATTTCTGAAAATTAAAAAAAAATTATCCCAAACAAATGTAGACATTTGTCAGCTAATCTAAGAGCAAAATTTTAACTTTATCGAAATCTGAATAACAAGAAATAAAATATTTTAAAATTTTGCTTGAGATAGAACATAACTTTTCCGACCTTCCTTCGGAGTTTGTGGAACCTGTTTTCCGTAAAACTTTTTTGCTGAAATACTGAAGAACTTATTTACATTCTAAAGTAAAAATCTTTGTTCTGCGATGCATAGTTCCAGAGATATGAATTATTAAAGTTGGCAGCTAAGTTTTTTGGCCATAGTTAATAACACTATCGTGAAATGTTTGTCCTGTTTAACAAACTATGAATGTCGATGAAAAATAATTTTTCGAATTTTTTCAAGAGGTAAACACATTTTTTTTCGTGGTGGAAAGCATGCAATATCTTTGTTTTGAGATAGTTACAAAAATTGGCTTTTATTTTCAACTGTTTGCTCTAAACATGATGCTTCGTTCATAAAATATGAATTTAAACAAATATTTTTTTCTCGAGGAAATCAGAAATTTGATTTTTTCTGGAAAGATTGGAGACTGAATTTTCTGAGTTTCGTTCATGAATTTATCAATCATGCCGCATGTGTACAAAAATTTTGTACTTGAATTGAGCGACAGTTCCAACTTGTTTTCTCATGCAAGTTAACTGGCAGTCCCTGGTCCAATTTTCGCTGCTACGAAAAGCGAGGTCTCGTTTACAGGATCTACTAATTCAGCATCTACCCAATTCTGGAGCTTTTCTCATAAGATAAAATATTGTATTTATCATCAAAACGTACGTGGTTTGTCAACAAAAATGGTTAATTTTTCATTGTTGTAGGGTAAACAGACTTCACAATAAAAACTAAACGAGAAAACTCTTCCAAAACAACTGATTGGAAGTGATTTTATTTTTCTAAAATCCTCGAGTTGACACAAATCAATCGGGTTCTTGTTAGAAATGGCCGCTTGCGTGTTCTTGGTTTTTTTTTTCCAAAGAAGACTCTGCTGTATCGCTTTCCTTGATTGTTACGTTTGATATTTCCATGCGGTACTTGCTCATGTTGTGTTCGAAAACGTTCTCTAGCTTAAAAACTAAGCCGTGAAATGTATTTTGCTGTACTTACCTGGGTTCTAATAGCTGGATTACGAACTGGCTGAACTTCAATGATATCACCGCACAAAAGCCAAATTACAAAACCGTGCTGAGGAAACAAAGACGGCAGATACGGCGGTTGGAACTTGCTAGGTCTTCTGCTTTGTATGCATTCTGAGAAGCATTAATATCGACAATAATTTAGCTGTACCGGCACCCAGTAATTGCCGGGTCTGTACGTGACTCACATGCAAATAGTGCTTGCTTTACTTGCTGCCTATCGCTAATGATACTTTGTTGATCAACTATAGTATTTACAGTTCGGCAGACCAGCGAAGGATGCTCATCAAAACTGATGGTTGATGACTTAACAAGCTAAGAAAAAATCAGTCTTGAATATTTCAATCCTTTTTGTAAGATCTGTGATGCACCACAAGGAAGTAACCTGGGACCGCTACTGTTTTTACTGTTTATAAGCAAATTGTGAATTTTTTGGTCACCTACCATGCTGATGATTGGAAAGTATTCACAGTCTTTCAAATATGGTGTTCTGAGAAGTAAAATACCGTGACCGCTCCTAATTCTGCGCAGCTTTTAATTCTGCGCATTTTTCTTTATATAAGTATTTTTTAACATTGTGCATAACTATGATCATTTCGTTATTTTTGTATAAATGTCTGTTGAATATTACGTCATTATTCACAAACGGGCCATAATATTTGAGAGCGAAATAATTCAACGTGAAACTGATAGTATTTTATATGGCAGAAAACATCGTCGTTAGCACCAATGCTAAGATTGTCCTTCGAGAAAATTAACAAATTTATGATCGAAATTCTTTGCAATCATCAAGTTACCCAGCATAATTAGAAAGAATAATTAATTTTAGTCATGTTTTAGTCAAAAAGAGTGATTGCATGCATTGCTTTCCTTAGAAGAATTCGATGCAATAATGCGCAGATTTAGGCACAGATTTTTTATTCATGTTCCAAATTCTGCGCAGTAACGTATCCTACGAAGAAATTGCGAAAGAATACGCAACGTCACCCAAATGGATGAGGTATAGAGTCATGAAAATTCAAGTAGAATCTTTAACTTGCATTGATTGGCATTCTATGCTGTGTCTCGGGGTCCGAATCTACGAGCGCCAATTCATGAAACCATGTCTTCTATTTTTTTAATGTCCAACCTCAAGGAGCTGTCAGAGAGTGGGGAAGTGGTTTCTATATGAAAACACAGTTTTTAGTATTAGTCTAAAGTGTAATGTTCAGTATGCAGAAAACCCAAATCAATTCGCCCTCCACGTTATCGAGAATAAAATATTTAAATTGAGGTAATCAAAATGATAACAATATTCCAACAATAAGAATAACAACATAAGAAGGCCGAATCATGGATTTAATTATGGTAATGGCTAATGCCGGATTTTTTGGTGTACTTTCAGCGTATAAAGACATAAACAGCATGGCAGGAGTATTTATTTTCACTTTTTGGGTGCGCAGAATTAGAAGCAAACATGCGCAGAATTAGGAACATAGACAAGAGAGTGCGCAGAATTAGGCACCGTGGATAAGTTTAAAAAACAAAAAATATACTCAATTGTTGGTCGACTTATAGTTCCCATATGTTTTACCAGATATTATAGACCGTAGCACTACACGTTTCTGCTATCCACGTTGTTAATTTGCATCTAGAATACTCAGAATAGCGGAAGAATCATAAAAATGTCTTAACTGCGCAGAATATGGTACGTTCACGGTAATTGTTCATAATTTGAACTACACTGAAGTCGCTTTATACGCGATTTTCGGAATTTACGCGGTTTTTTACGCGAATTTCGAAATTGACGCGGTTTTTTTACGCGAATTTCGGAATTTACGCGGGTTTTTACGCGATTTTCGGAATTTACGCGGTTTTTTTGTGCTCAAAACGTCTATTTTTTCGCGTAGTGTTAAAATCCACAAAGTTTTTTTTTACGCGAAATTTTGTTTTTTTTTCGCGAATTTTGGAATTTACGCGGTTTTCGGAATTTACGCGGTTTTGATTTACGCGGGACGTATCCTTCGCGTAAAAAGCGACTTGAGTTTCCACAAATTTTAGACATGCAATAATTTATTCCCCTGTTTGAATTTCATTTTCCTCAAAATTTTCTGATCCCAGCATAGCTTTATTTATTCGTAATAAATACCGTTAAACCGTTAAACAATTGCTGAATTATCGACAAGTATGCAATGAACTCACGGTGCGAAAAGATACAGCGAAAAATATTAGAGATTTCGCCACTATTTGATGGATATCGGTATTAAGAAACGTCTAGTATTGACGATGTTCTGCATTGTTAGAAAAAATATCGGATAAGCCAGCATTATTTGAAATATACTGATAAAATCGGTAAAAAAATCACCGAACATTTCAATAAAATTTAAAGAATTTCCTCTAAGAATGTGGTTCTCTAGGGAGGGGCTACCAGGCATTCAATTTATCGGTTCAAAAGCACGATATTCAATGAATTTTGCCTACTACGAATAACAACTGAGCAAAAGAGTGTCGAGAATATTTTATACGTATGTATTGTCGCTCGTGAGCTAGAGCTACCCATATTTTCCTCTATCCCAAGAAACACGCAACCAAAAGAACAGTGGCGATTCGTTCCCGTGAGTCCCAGCGTTTCATTTCAGTGCTCTATTGTTCAAAGGTTACGCAATTCCTGCGAATCAAGGTAACTAAGGGAAAAGTTGGGTTCAAATTGGCTCCCATTAGCCTGTTCAACCCGCTCGTCCCATAGTTTGGTAATATGAATCTAGTAACTATTGTTTCAATAACCCTCGCTTACTATTTTTACCTCTTTCCATCTTTGCATCTTGTCCCACTCTAGGGATACTATAAAACACCTTTGCTTTGGATTCATAATTTCTTCTACTGTTTCTTCCGTCTATTCGAAAGACGATCGTCATCCACCCGCGAAATGAGCTCAAACTGGAAGCTAATGGTGTCAAAACATCAGAAGAATCAAATTACATCCGCTCCATACCAGTCAGTGCTTAGAAATCTCATGTGCAATTTATACAGGTTTGCTGAATTAATTGCTACGAAGTTTTAATTAATTTCCTTCAGCCAAATTTTTGTTTGATTTTTAAACTAACTGACAGGTTAGTTGAGCAATCATTCAGCACATCAATTCACGAATGTTTTGAAAGGTAGAAAACTGAGAAAGACAAACACTGTCAGCAGTTCAGTAGTCATGTCTATGGACTGACAGATTAATGAATTCTCGAGGGGTAAAACTGTATGAGCTTAATGCGTTTTATATGCGCTTTAATTTTTTAGAGTACTGGTTTGGGCAGTAGTGCGTACAGCTAGTATTTAATAAACTCGAAGCCTCCGGTTTTCCTAGAAATTCAGTTAAATCCCAAGCTGGTAGAGCATGGTATTAAATTGTTGTGTCGTTATTCCCTTCTTGGACCTCCAAAATCGAATTAAAATTTTCCGATTTTCACGGACGTCGCTAGTTTTAAAAGTTCATAACTTATAAATCGATGTATGTAACTTTTGAACATTGTGGAATAAAAATTTTCAGAAAATCATTTTCATAAACCAATTTCGTGTTTTTAGTCTTGACCTTGGAATACGGTCAGGCATATAAATTAATATTTTTTGAAACGGTAGTTCTTTTAGAATTGATGAAGGGACGGTAGGGGAAAGTAATGAATTTTTAGAGTGGAGGAGAAAGAGCGGAAAGGTGAGAGGGGGGGGGGGGGGGTTATTAGTAGCTACGCTTAACAAGTAGTCGTTTTGACTCCTACCTTTTGTCCAATGCTGGAAGGTGCATGAGTCGAACCCACGGTAACATACCGCTTTAGTTCACCGTGCTCGGGCATAGCACAAGAACGGTCGCGGCTCGTTCTCGTGAGTCACGGCGATGAAACGTCGAGCAACTATCGAACAACCACGGCACAGTGGTCCAAAAGGGTGAAAAGCGGAACTTTTTTCCTAGTGCCTTTTGCTTTCATTTTATCATTTATGGTTTTCAGCACTTTTGTTCGTATGCATATCCCCCTTAATCTAAAACTATCAAAAGTTAGTCATTGCTTATTATAATGAAAATAAAAACTAACTTTTTTGTGTTAGGAAATATAGACATGGTTTCTTCGGCAAAGTTGTAAATATTGGAAAAACAAACAACTTTGCCGAAGAAATAAAATTTCTATCTTTATTGAGTACTGTACTTTAAAAATTAGTATTTTATTCTTAGCTTTTTTTAGTTGCGTTCTACAAGAACACAATGTTCTAGGAAATTATCGAAGCTCTCAAAAAACACGTTTCCGCAGAAGACCGCAAATCGCTTGGACCCTTACTTGCTGAGTTATCGCATATTCAAGCTTTAAATTTCCATAACTTCACGAGCCCATGGGGTAAAATGAGGCGAGTGGATTTATGAAATTAGTGTTTCATCTTAAAGCTTAAGTCGTGTACTATAAACTTGTATGGGTTCTGCTTGTCACCAACCACCCAAACCGAGAGTACGGCAAGCATACGTTTTATGTGTTTCGCATTCGCTAAAGGCTCGATACACGTCCATTTTTTTGTGTTCGTAAATAGACACATGATTTCTTTGGCAAAGCTATGGAAAATATAAAGGCAAACAACTTTGCTATAGAAATGACATTTCTAGCTCTTTCGAGTGCAGAGTTATAGAGCATTTTCCTTGGAAATTCTTTCAAAATAAATTTTTCATACTTAGCTTATGTTGGTTGCATTTTACAAGAATATATGCTTCCAGGCAATTATTGAAGGACTCAAAATACACGTTTTTGCAGAAGATTGCAAATCTCTAGGACCTTTGGGAGTACACTCAAATTGCTTTTTACGCAAAGGATACGTCCCGCGTAAATTCCGAAATTCGCGTAAAAAAACGCGTACATTCCGAAATGCGCGTAAAAGAAACTGCGTAAATTCTGAATTTCGCATAAAAATAGTCATGTAAAAAACAAACCGCGTAAAAAGCGACTTCAGTGTACTTCCGTTTTTGTAAAATCCTCTTATTTTCTTTTGCTTATATCTCTGGAAATACTAAGTTTAGAAAGACATTATTATCATGTCTCCCAAGGAATCCGAAAAAAATACAGCCCGGACTCGATTATCCGGGTGATAATTTTTATTTTCAGCCCGGATAATCGAATCACCCGGATAATTGAAACATCATTTTTGGTACAAAAATTTTTTTCACTTTTAGGTATCCGAAATGTTTTATTTATTATTGATCTATCTTCTCAAAAGTCAAAAAATTCCTTTCTTACGATTTTTTCCACTGATATTTTTTTGGTACCATATTATTTTTTGTATGTTATGTTTTTCAATATTTAGGTATTATAAACGTTTTTTATTATTGATCAATCTCCCCTAAAGTCATAAAATTCCTTTTTTGCAATTTTTTTATTGTCGATTGATGATGATGATGGTAATGGTGATAATGATGATGATTTTTAAGTAAAAAAATTGTTTCCATCATCGCAGGATTTATTTTTGTTTTGTTCGCCGATAAAAGGAGTATAAGAAAGGAATTTTGTAGCTTTAGGGAGGTGTATCAATACTTGTCAAGTTGGAATCATCATGTAGCATGAAAACTATAACATTAAGGTTTAAAATAAATCATTGAAAAAAAAAAATAATTTTTTTTCACCCGGATAATCGAATCTAAAAACCCGGATAATCGAATCCCCGGTTAATCGAATCCCCGGATAATCGAGTCCGGCCTGTATTACTTTTTAGCGGCAGTGCTGCCAAATATCTTTAAATTCGATTTTAAAACTAAATTTGCATTTTTCTCTCAATGAGTACAAATTGATTTGAAAAATTCTAACTCCATCGTATTCCTCAGGTTTTTCTACATAAGAATCACTCACAACAGTTATTGCGATTTAAAGAAAGAAATCAGCGATTTTTCATAAATAATCAAGAGTAAAATTACATTCATTGAAGCAGTGAGTCTCTATGCATTGTAAAAAAACACTTTGTGTTATCGTGAAAGCATGTTTACTGCATATAATCAAGTTTTTTCTTAACAGTGTTGCCAGTGTTGGTTTTCCATGCTTTTCAAGGGTGTCCCATCTTCTACTTATGTTTGTGCACCCCAGCAGCGGATACAGCTAGTCGTTAATATACTCGAGGTCTTCATTTTCCCTAAATCCAGTTGAATTTCAAACTGGTAGAGGTAGAATTGGATCTTGAAAATCGTGAAATTTCGGTCAGGCATACTCAATGAAAATTTTCCGATTTTCACGGACGTCCTAGTTTTAAAAGTTCATAACTTATAATTTGGTTTTCATATGTAACTGTTGAACATTGTGGAATAAATTTTTTTAAAGGGAAATGAAAGCTAATATTTTCTGTCTGCCAAGAAAATACAAATAGTAAAATATTTACCCCGGTGGCAATATGACTTCTTAAGTGTCAATAAAAGGAGCTTATTTTTTTCTGCAAAGTGCTTTTAATTTATACATGTCTTTGCATTTAGTTTCAGTAAAGATATGTAGCACCACGTGTTGAATACAATGATTTTACTCGTAGATTTTACATGTAGAATAAAAACAGAAAAGGCCCTAAATGAGTACCCTGGGAAACCCTAGAATCTTGAAATAGACTTGTACATGGTCAGGAAGAATATTTTTTAAATTGTAAGAACGAACGATGATGTAAAATATGAAATTATACCTATAACTGAAACACGTCAGCTTTAATCGGCTTATTTGGCGCCACGTGCACGTGTCACGCAGTTATCCGCCAGATAAGTGAAACCGAAATTTTATTTGAAATTTAATTTTTCTTGAGCTGCCCAAAAATGGACCTGGCAGCTTCGGACACTGATCACCAGCAAACCAGCAGTGCTGCGCCCGGCAAACACATCTATCATTCGCAACTCGAAGGACAGCCGTCCGTCGCCGCTGGAAATCGGACTCGACGGAAGATGCATACAGTAGCTAGTGGCCCGGCCAAACGGACGACGACGACGACGCAGCTTCGCATGGTATGGCAATCGAATCCGATTTTCGAGGCTTTTATAAATAAACTTGAAAAGGTATTAAAAGTAAAACCCAACACTCGGAGGAAGAGCACACCAACAAACGACGAACACATAGGTATTGCCGCTCCTGCCGGCCGCAGCTGATTAGCCGTGTTCGCAACGCTGGTCATGTTTTATGGATGAAGTGCAGTAACAGTCGCAACTGAGTAATACTATCGGAAAACATGTGTTGAGAGTGCGCTGAGGTGCTGACTGTATATGCACACCCGCTCCTTCACCGCCAACAGCAACAGCGCCTCCAACTAAAGGTAGATCCGCTGGTCTTGCGTCGGTTGTTGTGGAATTTCACAACAAGAGGGAACGAACCGAGAAGGTGCTCCACGCTATGTGCGTGCATTATTCGGTTTTGCTTCGCTGGATTAAGCTTCCTCTCGCGGAAATTGAATGGATTGGAAAATCATAAGCTGTTCGATCGGTGTGCGCTTCAATTTCTATCAATCGCTTCCATCAATGTTTTGGTAATTAGCAGTGTTTTACCTCGCTAACCGAACACAATATAAAAATCGGATTCGAGTGAAGATACAATCGTAAAAAGATGTGCTAGCAAACTGTTTAGGATAAAATTAATTAGCGAAACAATAAAAAAACCAAAACTAAACGTATGAAATCGGAGAAAAAACATTCTGACTAGAAATCTAACCTTGGCTGATGCATAAAAAGTTATTCGAAACCAACATCCATCAATCTTTGACAGCTAAAAACCACACAGCCTCACACGCCATGTGTGTATTCTCCAAATCGACCAACTGCGAACTCCGCTTTATTTCTACCATTCCACCCATACCTAATTTACTAGCTGGCAAGGCTCGAAAATTCAACAGCGATTATCTCTCCTACATAAGCAGCCTAGAAGAAGACCTTGAAGGAGCTCAATCTTATTAGCGTGTTTTCAGCACATATATATGTACGAGCCCCGTTTTTCTCCCCTTCCAATTACCGACTGAATGGACGGCCCTGTTGGTCCGTGCGTCGGTCCGTCATCGTCCACCTTCGAAAACCTTTCGCAGGGTTTCGGAGTGTGTTTCTGTAAGTGATGAGGCACGATTTTTAAGCGAGATGAAAAACAGATCGTTTATATCAGAGCTATTTGATCCATCCAACAGCAGCTCGTTGTTGATTGTTGATTAAATTGCCCGCTAGTTGTTGAATAATGCGATCGTTGGAGTTCTTTATTTTATTATGCCTATTTTTCGCTGGAAATTCACACTTTTTGTTTACCCCGCCGTGCCCTGTGCCTAGGAAGGTCTACGTTTCCAGCAACGACCACTGTGTAGATATTTGTGGAATACAAAAAAGCATTCGCTCCCTTCCTCAGTGGCGATCAGTTTAATTATATTCAAAACAGAAAAATTTCGGCATGTTCAACATCCTAGGCACGCAGTTAACCAAACCTTTGATTACGCGGCGGTTGCAGCAGAATGCAGCCGGAAGTGACAAAACGAATTAGAAGGGGAGAGATGGTTCAACGACATCAAGCGAGGGTATTGTTCGCGGTTCTACCGGGTCTTCCCTTGAGCTAGGAAGTGGCATAATTATTCCGGAATATGCAACGCAATTTGTCCCGAACTAAGCATAAGAGGGTCGGTCAGTTGAATAGACCCAACTAATGCAGCGTGAAATGTTTTCCGATTCGAAGCCAAATGCGTATTAGACGATTTTAAACACTTTCGATTGCGAAGTTCAATGCAAAGTAATAATTGCACGGTAAAGCAGTGATGACTAAAAATGGTTGCAAAAACGTGCTCGGCTCACCATGCGCAGTGCGCTAAGTGAATTGCACGCGAAAATGGAGGCGGGAAATTATGCAAGGTTCGGTCTCCTACTTCACCTGTAGGCTATGGAAGAGATCAGCTTTTAAAATGCTTTTAGCATAGCGATTTTCAACGAATTTCGCCGAATAATTATTCGACTTTTAGTCGCGACAAAAGAAAGTGGCTGCCTTACAAAGGTAATGGATTATCATCCTTCCTATGGGGAAGTTTGCAAATTTGATATTGAAAATAATAATTCAAATTTTGGTCCGATAACAAAGCTGCAGGTGAGCTAAAACTGAGCTGAGGTTTAAAAATGCATTTTTTTGGGCTCAAAATTTTACATTACAGCTCGATCATTGTGTGCAGGTTTAAATAAATAGCAACAAACTGTCCGGAATTTACAATACAACAATTTACAAACTTTTCGTAAATTGTAACAACAATTTTTGCTGTTTTTCTATCAACACGCAATCCTTTTGGTCTGTCATTACCCGATAAATGTTTGCATCGTTGCTTAGTGCGTTCCCTACTGGACGTCTATCGGACGTATCGGAAAAATTAAACATTCCATGTTTAACAAATTTTAGTTGCGTGCTAAGCGGAACGCGTGTGAGGCTAATGACTCACAATCATATCCACAATTTCAAAGTAGTGAATTTTTTAAAGATAATAACGAATAAATAAAACGACTTGTCAATTGGCATCAAAACTATTACTTGACATTTGCATCTGTAATTTTTGTCAAATTGGAATCTTGCTTTCATAAAGGGTGTCCACGGTAAAATTGCAAATCTCACAAAATTAATTCGTAAAATTCGAGTTTTTATCCGATTGTCATGAAACTTTCAGGGCATCAAGTGAAACAATTAAACTTAGTTTTAGTGTTTTTATTTTATTAAATTTCGCCTCCGTATCCGAATGCCCGTTCCTGGTCTTAATCCCATCCATGAGATTTTGTACAACCTCAAAATCCCAGTTTATTTGCCCAAACTTTCTTCGTTTCTTCAACTGTTTTGAATACTTTGGAATGTTTCAGAAGATTCTTCTTCATAATATCCTAGCATTTCTCGATTGGCCGTAGCACCGCATCGGTGTATTTGAGGGATTATGATCTTTCGGCACGAAATCGACATTATTTGCCTTATGCCACTCCAGCACGGTCTTCGCACAATGGCATGAAGTCAAATCCTACCAGAAGTTATACAGTTATACAGTTATAAGACTTCAGTAGAGGAAGAAATCGCTATTGGAGGCACTCTTTCAAACGCACCTATCTATGTTTATGGTACCTGCGCCTAGGGTCGCGAAAGGTGTACTCCGCTTTCCACATGAACAAATTGCACTTGCCAAATCAAGAATTTCTTGGCATTTGGTTCGACATTTTCTGTTTTCTGAGGTTCTCTGGAACATTCGACTTATCCTTTGCAGTAGGTAGAATTTGGAATTCCCAACTTTTTAGCGATGGCACGATGTAACAGATTCTGATTTTACTTGTGCAGAATTTTTTCGCAAACGAGCTGCTCTTTCGACGGCTTTTTTCATATCTTTGCACACCGGATAAAAAGTCTCACACAGTACAATGCATTGCATTTTGCCTTTGCATTTTGAACTTTCATGCAAATTTTTAATTGATTTTACCCAACGCAAACGGTTCAAAAGTTAGAGCAATTTGAATGTGTTGCAATTGACGGTACACCCTTTATTTCATATTCTACTGAAATAAATTATATATTTGAAAGTAATCTTCAGGCTGGCTAAGCATTATTCTATTATTGCGTTTGCGAAGCTTCTATTTTAAAGCAAAACGACCATTTTTTCAAGGTTCAATATACCAGCCAAGTAATATTGGTTTATATGAATTCTTTGGACCCAAGTTACACCCTTGTGGAGCCCTTCTCCTCGCAATTGATTGTACGATAGAATATTCAGAGGTCGATTTGTTTGAACAATGTTTATTTTGTGATTTAACACTTGTCCCCAATATTTCTGAAGGTCGAGAACTCGATTTCCGTCAAATTAAATAATGTACAATCGCTGGCTGTCAGGAATTTATTAAATACCGTCATCCGGGGCGAGATTGTGCCAAAAAGCATATGTTTTTGTTCTTTAGCTCAGTGTACACGCAATTTAGGAACTAAGTTGATTTAAAACCTATCAATATATACTAAATTGTTCAATTAACAACTACCGTAGAGATGGTTTAGTTACAATGAAACCTAATTTTACTGGAGGTGCATGAACTTTGGCACAATCTCACTCCTTCTAGGGGGTGACATTGTGCCAAAAACATAAAGTTGGGCAAAAAACCTGAACTGTGAACATTAGCATGTTTATAAACAATACACATAAATATCAGTATAAAGTAGTTCATATGGGGCCGTCCATGAACTAAGTGGATTATTAGGGGCAGGGGGTCGGCCAAAAACAACGCATCATACAAAAAGTATGAACGAAAATAACCCGGGGAGGTCTGAAATAACTAAAAATGAGTCCGTACTCAATGGACAGCATTTATATAGCCAAGGGGGAGATATATAAAGGGGTGTATCCTAAGGGGGCATACCTATTTGATCATTTAACAAAAGTAACCACTACTTCGTTCGAGAACCCGCGGCCGCAGAACATGTGGCCTATGCCACCCCCCTCCCCCATTCTTAAAACTGGCAGTTTATACACGGTATAATATATTCGTCTTATATTAGAGTGTTTATTCAAAGCATCTGAAATTCCAAAGCAAAAGTAAAAATTAGTTTAAATTACTTAGCAGACCTATGATGCTATTTGCTTCAAAATGGATGATGCAATCTAATCTGTCAAAATATTGTGCTCAGTAGTAAAGAATGTGAGTGTACAGGTGTATACTGACGTATTTTTGTTGTGTATGTGAAATTCACAAATTGGATCGATCATTATGGCTTGGCACAATCTCACCCCCGTGAAGCTCGAAAAGTACAAAGTTTCGAAAAATATTATTTTCGTAATCAAAACTTATCCAACGCATAATAACCATTCAATACATTGTAAATGATTAGTATATATACCTTTAAAATAGCAAGTTGATGGGATTTCTTGTTTGGGTTGGTTTATGCGGGACATTGTTTACAAGCGTTATTTCCGAGTATTTTTGATCGCGAACTTTGAAACCCTGTTTAGGCTAAATAGTGTGCTAATATTATCTGTGTTCCACTCTAAATTATGAATAAATATGTTATGTTCATCATCATTTTGAATTTAGGTGACCAGTTTTTATAGATATAATAAATTTTCACAAATTAACATTTTTGGTTTTTGGCACAATCTCACCCCCGTGGCACAATCTCACCCCGGATGGCGGTATCTAAATTCCAAAATCCAGGAGTCCAAGAATAGAAGAATAATAAAGTTTTATGAAGCATCAATTCACAACTCTGGATTCTACTAAACTGCATACAAAACTTTCAAAACTCAAAAGTAGAGGATAGCAAGAATCCAAGAATACGAAAAGTCGAAAGTGCACAAATCCGATAATCTATGGACAAGAATTTTGGAAACCAGAGATTCAAGAATCCATGAATGTAAAAATCCAAAAATAATCACGTACCAGGATTTTTCCATTGCTGGAGATTCTTAGATTCAAAAGTAGAAATTCCATATAACTGAGCTAAGGATCTTTTTTTTATAGGAGCCTGGACCACTGCGACCATTAGTTAGCTCTATTGTGGTATACTCCGAGTTGCTGTTTGCATAATCAGTTTGTTCCATCACTATGATTCAGAGTGTTGGTCGCCCTATGAATTTGCATTTCCCCCCAAGAGGGAATGAATTTCAGTACCTTTTTTGTTTCAGCAGACCATATCTCGCTAGGCGTTAGAACGCCCTCTCCGAGAATACGCAGTCTTCGTTGAATTAGAGCGCTGCATTGACACAGTATATGTTCTGAGGTCTAGATCTCAAAATTACAAAATCGACATATATCATCTGTCAGCTTACCTGTATTTTTAAGGTGATATCTGCTCGGACAGTGTCCGGTTAAAAGACCGGTCAGCGTACTCAAATCCACTTTATTCAAACTGATTAAGCTGCGTGTGATGCTTTTGCATGGCGTAATGAAACGCTTTGATTGTCGTAATGTTGGAACATCTCTCCAGTTGGTATCAATCGTTGATGATTCCCAGACTTTGAGCTCAGCTTTTACGCAGGTTGTAGACACCCCGCAGAATGGCTCAGGCCCAACGAATTCAGTTGAGGAACCAATTCTCGCTAAGAGATCGGCCTTTTCATTCTTTTCTATACCGGCATGACCGGGTACCCAGTATAAATTAACATTGTTAGTTAAAGCCAATTGTCTTAGGGAGAGGATGCACTCCCAAACCAGCTTTGACTGGCATGTGTATGCCTTTAAGGCATTTAGAGCTGCTTGATTATCGGAGAAAATACAGATATTGGCATGTCCGTATTTCCTAGACAAGCAAATGTTTGTACAAGTTGATATGGCATGTATTTCTGCTTGGAAGACTGTGGGCCACTGTCACATTGGAATTGATATGTCGATTCCTGGTCCAGTAACCCCAGCTCCTGTAGATTTGCCAATTTTAGAACCATCGGTGTAAAACAGGAGTGATCCCGGACGAGTCTTAGGACCACCTTCTTCCCATAATCTGCGATCGGTTTCGATTACTTTGAAGGGTATATCGAAGTTTGTCCTAGTTTCCATCCAGTCTTCGTTCATGATTACCAGGGTGTTCAGTTGAAAATCTCGGAGGATTCGTAGGTGTACATTGAGATCCCCATCTTGAAAGTGTTTAACACGCCTAAGCCTAAGAGCACCTTTTTCTGCTTCAAGTTGTACGAATTGGTGCAACGGTAGAATATATAAAAGAGCATCTAGAGCTTTGGAAGGTGTGCTGGTCTTTGCTTCAGATATTGAAGAGCACGCCATACGTTGTAGCTTTTCAAGCATTTTTTGAGCTGTTATTTGTGTAGTTTTAGGCCATCACAATAGCGAAGCATATGTTAGTCTGGATTTCACAATTGCCGAATAGATCCAGTGAATCATCCTCGGTTTAAGTCCCCACTTTTTACCAAATGTATTGCTGCAAGCCCAAAGAGCATTGTTTGCTTTTGAGATTGCATACTCTAGATGATCGTTCCAATTTAGCTTATGGTCAAGTATAACACCCAAATACTTTGTACGTTTGAATAGCTGCAATTGAACTCCCCTCAGCTGCAGAGCTGCAATACTGTATTTCCTTCTTCTTGTAAATGGTATTATGACTGTTTTAGAAGGGTTAATACTTAGCCCTTCCAAGTCACACCATTTAAGTGTGTAGTTCACGGCAGATTGCATTCTATTGGAAATAGTATTGTTGATCCCGCCACGTCCAATGATCCGCCGAGCCCCAATGCTCCTATTGCTACTAACGCTCATGCGTCAACTCAGCTACACCCATGCCCGAATAAAGGGATCGTCGATGGAGCTAATGGTCAAACGAAAGTCACCAAAGCAGAGAAACGTCAATAGTCAATAGAATAGAAAAAACCGTACATGTGATCGAAAGCGATAGGGCCGTTTGTACTTATATCTATCTTTTTGCTGATCTAAAATTATTTAATTAAGTGGCAAACATCTTAAAATCTACTTAATTTGTTACTTGTGCTGCTTAGATCTATAAACTACTAGGTACCTATAAAACTATCATCTTACTTGCTAATATGTGAAAAATAAGTGAAATTACATTTGTTTACAGTTTATTTGCTAGCCTCCTGGAGGTATTGATTATTCTTAAACTACTTATTGGTTAACTTATAAATAACTAAAATTTGCCTAAGGTGAGAAATCATTAAAACTAGTGATACTTAAACTATACTTATTGATATATCCTTATCTAAACTTACTTAAATGAATTAGGCTAAAAAGTTATAAAAGTTATCCGTTCATGCAACATCATACATCGCGGTAACGAATCACCTAAAGTGAGTTATAATATAGCATTAGTTTACCGAATCTAATTGTCCACGATTCTCAGGAATTTTGTAATTATTCTCTACACTTTGGAATACATGCTGGAGTAAATTCACAAAATCAGGATTCGTTTTATTACCGCACAACAAGTATGTTCATACTTTCCCCTTGCTAAAATTGTCATATCGTCAGCGAATCCTAAGGATCCTAAAATTATAAATTTGAATAGAACAAGCTGTGAACCACACCTTGAGTAGATATAAATATTTCTGGTATCCAAAGTTCAAAATTAATAAACTCCTGTTTTTAACCAAATTTATTAAATGTTCAATCCGTTTATAAATATTTGATCTACTATGGAAGCTGTGCAACGCGGATCAATTAGACATTAATATTTCTTCCGTTATCTGACTATTGAAACTTGCTACAAATTATTTTAAAAATTGTTCAAATCCTTCGTTTTTTGTGTTCGTGAATTTTTTACCTTTTGGGATTTTCACCTTTTTGGTTTCCACTACTCTCGTGTTTCTCGATTCTTCTTTCCTGCGCTTTTGAATTTATGGAATCTCAAATTCACAGGGTGTTTGGTTTTTAGATACTCAAATTCTTGGATTCCTGGATATCCCGATTCTTGAATTTATGGATTTATGACTCTCGGATTTAGGATATTAGGTTCTTGGATTCTTCGACTGAATTTTTGGATACAGATTCTTATATTCTTTGGTTTTATTCTCATCCTCGTTCTTCTGAATCCTTAAATTCTTTGATATTGGGATTGTTCACCTTTTGGTTCTTGAACTGTACTGTACTTACATTTTCGGATTCTTTGATTACTGGATTCCTGTATCCTAGGATGGTAGATTCTTCATATTTTAAACTTATGATTTTTAACCCTATAATTTTCGACTCTTGAAATATCTCGGATTTTTATGTTTTTGTATCTTTGAATTTCTGGAGTTTTAGATTTATGGAGTCTAGTAGGTTTTAGGATTCTTCAAATCTTGCATTCTGAGATTCTTTATTTTCTTTTCTCTTCATTAATTCATACATTATTATATTTTTGCATCTGGAGATTCTTGGATTCCTACTGTTCTTTCAGCAGCTCAGGGTGGCTCTTGTTGTATCTTGAACTTTTTTTCCGTGGCACTTGGTCGCACCAAGTCGTTAAGCGTCTCGACAGTCGCAAGTCGACTTTCACGTAGTCGAGCCATCTGGCTCGTTGGGCCCCTACATTCCTAGTTCCACATCGGCGAGATTTTTCGTCTCGTTTAAATGTCCGCTGGCTGGATTCAACCTTCAATAGCGTTATTAAATAACATATAAGACCTCCTTGCCTCCCAGTTGGCCTCGAGGTAAGACGCTGGTCTAATAATCCAGTCGTCGTATATTCAAATCTCGGCTGGGAGAGGCTGTTAGAGTCAATAGGATCGTAGCACTGACTCCGCACTGCCCTGTATTCTAACAGCTGGTTGCGAAGTCTGTCGTATAAAACCAGAAGGTCAAATTTCGATAACGGAATTAGCACCCAGGCTTTGCGTTTTTACCTCCTTGCCGCAACTTTTTGCACGATTCGAAACGACTCGAGAGTGTTTTAGGGGGTGACGTATCACTCGCTTGAGGTCGCTAGCTTTGATCAGCCATGTCAGTTTGTAAGAACCGTTCTAGTGCATTATCTGCTATGGTTGTTTGCGCTCGATTCTTTCGTATGCTGCCTTGAAATCTACGAAAATATGATGCCGTGACCGTTGTACTCTCGACATTTCTAGAGGATTTGTCAGAGTGTGAAAATTAATTCCGCAGCGCAGTAGAACGAGCCTCCATAAAATCCGCCTGATACTGTCCCACGAAATTTCTTGCTATTGGGGTTAGACGATGTAAAAGGATCTGAGAGAGGACGTGGTTGGCTGCGTTGACCAGCATAATGCTGCGGTCATTACTACAATCGAACTGATCGCCCTTTCGGTAGATGGACCAAATTACAACTTTCATCCACTCCTCTGGCAGTTAATCCTACTTTCAAATCCTGGTAATTAGCCAATGATGCGCCGTTGTTCATGGTTCTTAATAATTTTTGTAGAGTTCTTCCGGAAGTCGGTCGCTTTCGGCGACTCTATTTGTCTTTAGCTATCCGATTTATCGCCGATCTCATCAAGATCAGGAGCCGAGACGCTATTATCGAAATTCTAAGATTTATCGATTTTTCACTTTTTAGGTTCTTGGATTATTAGATTCTTAGGTACTGTAAAACGGAGTAACCTTGATCAGTTCAGGAAAGTTGGCGGAAGTTGTTTATTTCTCTTATTAATGAGTATGGTCTAAGTGATCACCGTTTTATGGTACCTGGATTCTTATTTTTCGGTATTCTACGATTCTCTAAATTTACAGATTTTTTGACTTTTTGATTCTCGATTTCTTGAGGATTGGTATGGATTGTTGTCATATGTCATATGTTCGAATCTCAGCTAAGCGATGCTGCTATATAAAGTCAGCAGGATTGTTGCACTAGCCCCGTAACTGTCCTGTACTCTAATAGCCGGCTGTGAAGTCTGTCCATAAACCTAAGACTTTTTTGGTGTCATATAACAGAAAACGACAAAATCTTACCTAAAAAATACCTGCGAAGAAGGGGAAGAATTCAACCTCAACCTTGAATGCTAAATATACTGGAATTTGAAAATCCATGAATCGACGATTTCTTATAGAATCTCTGAGAAAGTTGCTTACTTGAGAATCCAAAACCCGAAAATAACACTAGTTAACAGCATTTATGAACTCAGTAAGCTGAAGGTGTAAAATTGGCCGCTGAATCCGAAAATGTGGTCAGAAAAAATAAAAGTAGAATAGTTTTTGAGATATGCACAAAAGGTCAAATTTTGCTTAAGGGGACATGAACGACTAAAATTTTTGAAAACATCATTATTTTTTTTATTTCAGATTTTGATTCTGCAGTCTTTTCCGCTTATTTTGATACTAAATTTGTAATGATCCGACCACGGGAAGTGGCCGAAAAACGATCATACACATAAGCGTTCCAGTGCGGCGTGGAACAACTTCTGCGAAATAAAACGCCGCTCCTGGAAAACTTTTTTTTTGTTTTGTTGGAAGAAGCTTGGCAAAGACTTTTATAACTTTTGAACAAAACACAGCCAGAGAAAAAAGAAAAAGAACACAAAATTTTATTTTTTCAGGCATCTTTTCTTCTTCTTTTTCGTTTTTCTCAAGCTGTGTTTTGTTTACGAAACTCAAAAGTTATAAAAGTCTGCCAAGCTACTACCAACAAAACAAAAAAAAAAGTTTCTTCCAATACGTTGTGTAGTTTCTGAGGAAAAGGTACATAAAGTTTGAAAATCGTGGTTTTCCAGGAGCGGCGGTTTATTCCGCCGAAGTTGTTCCACGCCGCACTGGAATGCTTATGTGCGTGATCGTTTTTCGGCCACTTTCCGAGGCCGGATCATTACAAATATGGTATCAAAATAAGCGGAAAAGACTGCAGAATCAACATCTGAAATAAAAAAATAATGATTTTTTCAAAATTTTTGGTCGTTTAGGTCCCGTTAAAGAAAGAAAGTATATGTACTTAATTACAAATATCTCCGGCTGCAGTGAACCAATTTCAAATCTCTTGTTTCCATATTGAAGAAGTGAAAATTTGCTATCAATTAGTTGAACTTCACTTTTCTGTAAGAATAATAGTACTGTAGATATTTGAGAATTTTGAGCATTTTTTGGAATAATTTCAACTTTTTTCAAAGATTTTAAGCAAGATTAACACATTTTAAAAATTTCATTTTATGTGGGTATTAAAGGTCGATAAAAAACAAAGAGATCTTGGAGTTAATGATAACCGTCGGTTGAAAATTATAGAAGTTATGACCATTTTACTAAAACCGTAATATTTGCGCATTTGAATGTCATGCTCTTGCAAACACCCCCTTACTTTAAGCTTTTACCCTCTAACTTGTCCACATGCCACAGATATACCTCTCTCTCTCTCTCTCTCTCTCTCTCTCTCTCTCTCTCTCTCTCTCTCTCTCTCTCTCTCTCTCTCTCTCTCTCTCTCTCTCTCTCGAGTCTCTTTATCTCTCCACTCTTTATTTTTCAAACACTCACACGCATCAACATTAAGGTCGGAGCAAATTTTCCAATTATGAGTCCAAGATCCCAAAAGGTCGAAACCACAAACATTCAAGAAACAAAGAATTTTGAGAACCATGAACTCTTGAATGATTGGGTCTTTGGTTTCCTGTGCTGTGGATTGGATTGGGTTGTGGATTTTCGAGCCCTTGATCTCTACTGTTCTACGATTATCCAATACGTGAATTGCATTATTTTTGAATTTTATTTTATTTTTTTTTTTTTGAGATGTTACAAATATTGGACTCTCGGATCAGATTCTTGGTTTCTCGAATTTTTGAGTCTTAAATTTCCGGAATCCAGAATCCAGAATCCCTACATTTTTAAGCTAAGATTCCTAAATTCGTGAATGACAGGAATGTTTGAATCATAAAATAAGCACTGTTTATATGAGTAAGAACGATGATCGATAACTGCTTCCCTGGGGAACTCGAAACTTAAAACTCCAATATGATTAATATTTTTAATACAGCTTTTTTCATTTTATTTCATGTCAGTTTTCATACTGCTTACATAAAAAGTATAACATAAAAGAAATGTCATTCATCTTTCTCAAAGAAAGTTGACTTACTTCACATTCAATCGAGCACCGATCGATTTCGATCACAAAGCATGCGATCCGAATGCAAGTGAGTGAAATTCGCATTCTTTTGTCCTGCTTCGTTGAGAACCAGATTCGCTCCGGCAAGTCCTCTCGATGACCTGTCGATCGATGGAAGATCGATCTGTCAGACAGGACCAGCTACCAGCCAGCCAGCCAGCAGCTGGAAGCTGCTTTGCGTTCTCATTATTATCGATCCTTTCAATTTGCGTTCGGAATTTTCACTTACCATTCATCCGCGATGCCGCAGGGTGCGAAATATTTTCGAATTGTAAGCCGCTCAATGCAGTTTTCCTCAACACCACCCGCCCCCACCCGTAACCGTCACCACTCACCAGAGTCAATCAGCGGATCGGATCGTTCGTTGTTAAGGAAAACAGGCCTTAATTATCGTAGCGGTACAAGGCTTCTTTTCGCCATCCCGCATTCCTCTTGGTGCTGGTGTTGTTATTGTTGTTGTTCTTTTTTTGTTCGTTCAATCCGAAAGTTACGAGAGCTGTGCTCTGTGCTGTGCAATCAATCCAGCTCAAGTGCACAAACACGAACACGAGCACGAATCATTTCGGAGGCGAAAATTGAAAATCGACCGTGTAGAGAAAAGAACTCCAAAATGGAAAATCGCCAGCCGGCTGACTGACTGGCTGGCTGGCTGGCAGGCCGGCGTGCGATCGCGCGTGTGAGGCGAAAATTCGACGGCCGTGACGAAAGAAAGTAACAAGAGTGGAATTACATTTCGAGAGTGCGCACGGTTGTTTCGGCTTCTTCGAGATCTGGGTTTTCAGCGATGCCATGGCGCATCGCCGGTGATACGGAGAGTTAGAAGAAGCGAGGATCATCTGCTGTTTTGAGATGGTTACGTAGGCGAATGAATGTTTCGCGGAACGTAAAGAATATTCATGTAATTCTTCAGTTTGCTGCTTCAGGATGACGTGATGCTTTTCATATTCACATTTAAATGCTTCGATTCGAGAGGTGGAGTTCCATTCGACTTACTGAATAGTCCGTATTTTTGAATAAATGATTAAATGACGTGAGTCAATAGGGAAAAGCTTATCTCTCAACGGGTCGTAAATCATCGATCAAAACAGCTTGGGGGTTCTCGCTATTTTTGCTAGTTTCGTTATGTTTCCACATCTTCCGAATTATGCTTCACCGCGAACAGTACGGCGATGATTGCCAAAATGGAAATAGCAAAATAGGCCTCGGCTGAACATAATAGACCTATTGAGATAATGTTCTTAGCACCACACCATCCCGCGAAGTGCCCGCTGACGACTGGACGGACGAAGAGGAGCGTTCCAAATAAATCCAATGTTTTCTTCGCGGTTCGGCAGAGTGTGGAATAATTGCTAATAATATTTCCTCTTTTCCCACTAAAAGCATATTAATTACCCCTTTCGGGCCACTCCCAATGCCACTCTCTCTCTCTCTTTACGTGCGTAAATGGTACAGGTTATTAAACGAGTATCGGATGGTTCCGACCATTTCTCAGCGTTTTTTTTTTCTCGAATGGAAAATGCTGTTTATCATCGGAGCTTCCATGCAGCTTCCCCAGCTCCCGAACGGAATGGAAACTGGCAGAACAACAAAATCATTGTAAATTTACAGCCGGCTCGATTGCATTGCATGCCGTGCTTCGTTCGACTAACTGGAGTAACATCATGTGTGTTGTGCTCCACAGTCTGGGGAATGTTTTCCGTTCGCACAGATCATCGCTTTGGTTGTGAATAAATTAAAATAAATTTAATAAAAACTGACCGCCGCGCTGCACTGCGGTCACCGCGAATCACCAGCTTGAAGTCTCGTTTCCGAAAGGATGTCAAACCGTTAGCGAAGCTGTTGTAGAGCTGTGGTAGGGTTTGGAAACAAAACAAAAACAGTCCAGAACGGGACAAGGTCGTAACGAAGAACTTGATCGGCCGGTGACGGAGACCGGAAGCTGCTGCTTTGGAATTCCGGCCCCCTTTTTTGTCGTGTGACGACGGTCACGTGACATCTGCTTTTTATTTCAAAAGCAATTGCACCTGGAAAATAAATATGAGAAAACCATGATTGTTGGTTATTGCAGCGAAGATTTATTTAATTCATTTTTAAACAACGAGCAACAATCTTCCTGTGCAACAATGTAATTCTGTATCACGCGAGCATTAGCAGATACAGTGAAAAGAAAAACGTTTCGAACCTTTCTCGTCACTCGGAGACCGGCCGGTACACCACGGAGCGGTGGCGGCCTGGTGCGGTGCAAATTGACGCCAATTTCCAGTATCGCAATGGGAAAAGATTGCAATTTTCACTCCACTTTCTCGGTCGCGCGAAACTGCTTGTATTCTCGAGACTCCCCCCCCCCCATCCTAGCTCCTACCCTCCTTGGAAGAGACTCTTTAGTGGACTCTTGCAACAAAAAAGCAGTGAGGGAAACCGCTCAAGAAAACTATCTCACACGCCGTTGTGATTGGATTGGATTGGATTGCATTTTCCTTCCCCTGCGGACGTCTCGGCGGCGGAGGCTGAGAAGCAGAGCGGGATGAAATCGAGATCGGAACCACGAAAGGGAAAATCAATCTTCACACGGCTGGGACGAGGGTAAGGGGCAGACAACGAGCCGAAGAAAATAACCCGTTAATAGTCGATCATAAATCAAAAAGCGGTTCGACACTGGCTGGCTGCCTGGCTAGCTTCACTTTTTGACGGCTAGTTTTCCCTCTCGGAGGGCAGTTTATACGAAGGCTTAACCAGAACACGCGAGATTGGACGGGCCAGGTAATCGTTTGCATTGCTCAGAAAGCGCACTTCGACGAGATGCGTCTGCTCTAAACATCGAACGAAGAAAAATGATTGCAAATCAATAATGAGTTTTCCCATCTAAACGTTTCGCTTTAAACCCGATCGTGTGGATCGCTGTACGCTCAGCCACGACAATGATTTCGAACTCCAAGCACGTAAAGAACCGGACTGTGGCTAGCTTTTCTAAATTGGAAACTTCCATCATGTCACGCGTTAAGGATAATTGGTAGTGCGCGAACCACCGCAGTTTTATTACGTCAACGAATGCATCGGAAACAAGATGGACAGCTCAGCGAGCACCATTGCATCGTAACGAAAACCAAAGTACAAACGCTGTGAAGCGTTCGCAATGGATCACTGTCATGCGATGAAGTTTAATTGAGCCGTTGAAAGCCGGTTGATAACTGCCGTTGCTAAAAGTTACTTTCGGTTCGAGCGTTTCGTTTTGAAAGGTACGAAATTTGAAACTTCGAGGTCTTACACAGCAGCAGCACCAGCTGCTGTGTCTGTATTCTGGCGGCCTCCATCATCCGTTTCTCGATTGTTCTACGAATCTTTCGGCGCACCAATAATGCGCTGCGGATGCAGACTGAATGAACTTTTGCACTTTACCATCACCAGCTTTTTCTGTTTGCTTCTGCATCTGCAGTACTCAAACATTCGACGACTCATTAACGAATCGATTGATGGCAGAAAATTAATCGCCCATTACCACCGCACCGATGCAATTCTGTGATCTCGCGTACCTTCGGGGTCTGATGGTCAAGGTACTAAAACTCGAATCGAGAGT